>NW_025335409.1:17525508-17618681 GCF_004798865.1 Varanus komodoensis | reverse complement strand
CGAAGATCATGGCATCTGGTCCTCTCACTTCCTGGCAAATAGATGGGGAAGAAATAGAGGTAGTGACATCCTGGGCTCCAAGATCACCGCAGACGGGGACTGCAGCCAAGAAATTAAAAGACGCTTGCTCCTGGGCAAATCTATGCAGCATACTAAAAAGCAGAGACATCACCCTGCCAACAAAAGTGTGTATAGTCAAGGCTATGGTTTTCCCAGTTGCAATGTATGGCTGTGAAAGCTGGACCATAAGGGAGGCTGAGTGCCAAAGGATTGAGGCCTTTGAATTGTGGTGCTGGAGGGGACTCCTGAGAGTCCCTTGGACTGCAAGGTGATCAAACCGGTCAGTCCTAGAGATCAACCCTGACTGCTCTTTTAAAGGCCAGATACTGAAGATGAAACTCAAATACTTTGGTCACCTAATGAGAAGGAAGGACTCAATGGAGAAGAGCCTAATGCTGGGAACAATAGATGGCAAAAGAAGAAGGGGATGGCAGAGGATGAGGTGGCTGGATGGAGTCACTGAAGCAGTTGGTGTGAGCTTGGGTGGACTCCGGGGGATGGTGGAGGACAGAAAGGCCTGGAGGAATGTTGTCCATGGGGTCGTGATGGGTTGGACACAACTTCGCGACTAACAACAACAAACCAGACTTAGCTTGAGGTTAACTGCCATTGCCTGTGAAAGATCCTCTGCAAATGCCATCTTCAACTACTGCTACTGCCCAGTAGCTACCCTTCAGGAGCTTCTCTGCCCCCTTCATCATTAGACATATCCATTCTCCTGCTCTTTTGATCATCACTCCTGCAGAGGGCGGATGCATCTTAGTCGGCTGTCTCAGCTTTGACCATTCTACCTTGGGTGCGCCTGCTAGGAAATCAGTCTAGTGAGAGAGTCTGGCCTTCTGCTGGCATTTCTCTAGGCTTTTCTGCCACTCTCAGACTGCTTCACTATGTTAAGCTGTGCATCCAAGAGGCAGAATCAGGGTTCCTAGACATTTGTATATGGGTGCAAAGCAAATTTAAGTCCCTAATATTTTGTTCTGGAAGCTAACACATTCTTCTGGTAAACTGAAGGTTGATTTAGTAATATGAACTGGGTAAATAAACACAAAATCATTTGAAATAGTTCACAAGAGAAGCATCAGAGATGGTGAATATCAAATACTGACCTATGTTTGACCTTCTGGTGAAAGGTTCTAGTTACCACAACTGGTTCCTAGCCATTCTGTCTCCTTTTGGTACATTGATTTATACATAGAGAAATGGATTTGCATATGGCAAATATCCACAGTTCTGTAGAAATGTGTTATTATGCCAATAAGCTGAGTGTCAAGAGGCTACAATTCCACCATGAGTCATGTTTTTAATAAAAAGTGTTCTATTACTTGTTTAATAGGTAGCAGCCCATATTTCACTTTGCAATTTAACTTCCAAAACTGGTAATTTTCTAAAGTAAATAAACTGAGGTGGGGTTGTTCTTTGTTACTTTGAGTAAAGGGAAGAGAAGTTTGATATTTGTCTCCTCCTCACAAGTCAGAAGTTCAGGAAAGCAGAAAATCCACCATAACATAAAAGAGATGGTAGTATTGCTAGGAATAGGTAGGGATGTATGAAGAATTTGTTTCTGTTTCATTTTAATCAGGTTTTACCCAGATTTCACCCTCCAAACTGAGCATGGACTTTAGGGTTCCTAGACACATAGAGGTACAAACTACAGTTACTTTCTATACATTTCCAAGCTTGCAATGCAATTCACAGACCAAACATGTTTGACACTAGTGTTGCCTTCCACAAAGATCTGCAGAATCTTCCTCTCAGTTCTCAGACTTCCTCTCACACTCAGCCCTGTGTCAGAAAATGACCCAGGCTGAGAGGAAATCCATAAATGCTTGCAGAACCCCAGTCATGCAACAAAGAAGTAACATTCTTCTTTGTCGTGTGCAGCACAAACAAAGGATGCCAAGCACATGAATGGAAGAGGGATGCCATTTGAGAAGCAGTTGCACAGGGCTCAATTTCTCATGATGCTCAGCGCAGTTACAAGCAAGTTGACTGCATGGCTCCAAGGAAGATGGCCAGAGTCTGGGGAACCGAGTCCAGAGAATCTATCAGATTCCCACACCCAAAATGGATTCCTCATGCGGCCCTATTTGTCACCATGCATACATTTGAAAAATCTGCATGAAGAAATGTGTGCTTTTGGAAAACGCACTAATCAATGGAGGAGGATGCATATATTTTAGAGAAATGCATAGTTTGTACACTGGAAAAAAATCATGAGAACACTCATAGATTTTGAAGAGAAAAGGAAAAATAAACACAGTTTCTAATCTAAGATAGACCTGAGTAGGAATAAGCTCCAAGATAAAAAGTGGAAAACTTCAGTGAGCTTTTGCTTTACTGATTCACTCATCCATAGGAAGGGGCAAACCTGTTTGGCTCAACCTGATGAGGTTCTCATTTTTCCACAGCCACACTCATTTTATATGAACTTTCTTAGTGCACAAGATGTAATTTCTGTGAGTGTTTTTAAAATGTAAGGCAATATGTAACAAATAAAACAATGGAATACAAGGTAATCAAAATTAAACATACTGCCATAAAAAGTTAATAAATCTAAGAACACGAGTACCTAGATTCAGATTAACTATAGAATTCTTTCAAGCTTGCTCCCATTTAAAACTATGTAAGTAATATGGATAGAATAGATTTCTTACATTGTAACCTAACATCCACTTATTTTTCATCCAAATCCTTCCATCTTTTTCTCTTTCTCCCCATTAATTAAACAAATTAATTAATGGAATTGTATATTCTCTCTCTCTCTCTCTCTCTCTCTCTCTCTCTCTCTCTCTCTCTCTAAGTTGTGGAATACACAAGAGACCAAGCTCATTTCTGACTGCCACTTTAAAACATTAGCAAAATGATACTGATGTCTGTGGTTGTATTCTGTTTCGATAGCCATTTCCCCTGTACTTTGGAAAGCTATCTCCACAGTTCCATAATGCTGATTGCTCTAGGCAGCACTGTTCAGCTTGGAAATCACCACTGCCAGCTCTTCAGATGACTTCATCAGAGAGCAGCTCAGGTGTTCCCCGCACAACAGCAGCTCCATAAAATTGGCTTCCTTAAGACTTTAAGAGATTGCCTTTGAAAAATGTCCAACTAAGCAAGGAAGGAAATACAGGCAGCCTTTCAAACATCTCATCAGACAATACAGGAATAAGAGACCACATGCCTACTCACTTTCTTCTATATCTCATGGAAGGTTTCTGGAGGTCTTTTATAAAGTAGTGAGAGAAATGTCCCATTTCCAAGCCACTCAGACACTCCCCTCTCTCAGACATTTCTATTAGTTTCAGATTTATTACAGCCGATTTCATACAGGAGTAAGCGGCAGCAAATCCCAGGCAACATAAGGATCGATGGGCCATAAAACCATCACATTTTATGATAGGTAGACATCTAAAGGATGGAATGGAAAGAATGTTTTCTATTAGGTATGGGAACCCAAACTAGCTGTGACTTAAACCCCAATAAGAAACATATTTGCACTGCCTCTGATCTCTGTGACATCTGGAATTAAAGCCTTTAAAAAGAAATTGTACTGCAACCCGTGACTCTGCATAAAGGTTGTGCCATTTTCACTAATTTGGTCTGTTATAGCAGCAATCAGTTAGTCGATTTTAGCAAAAGAAAGAAGGGCCAGTTTGTACACACTGCAAAATCAAGCACTGTAGCTGCTTATGGACCCTCTTGCTTCCAGCAGCAGTGCAAGGGTTGTATGTTTGAATGTTTCCTGAAGGACAAGAAATGCCATGGCAGAAACAATCAGAGCCACATGGTGAACACAAGACAGCACATGCTTCAATAACAGCATGCACATAGAGCAAGTTCAAATCAGCTTTCATGTGGTGGCTATGATGTGGAAGCCAGCATGAGTGATAGGTAGAACTTAAATGGTTTCTGCAAGAAATGTGCTGCATTCCAGGAACTGAAGGAAACTCTCAGCAACTGCACGTTTCATATTTACCAAGCATATCCAAGCCAGTAATTTCTTCTGTGCAAACGCCATTGAAACACACATTCATTTTAATGGAGTGAAGTTCCTTTCCTCTTAAGCTGAGTAAGGCTAAGGGATAATTTCATTCGGTCCCCATTTTAAAGCAAAGTTTTATCTAAATTGTATCTCCTATACTAATGGATAAGAACATAGTTTACCTTCTGGATTGTGCACTTCTACAGATGTTGTAAAGAAATTCTTGGCTTGGAAAAAATGTCATTTGAGGATGCATATGTTAAGGCAAGTAGCATGCAGGAATGTGTATATAAATATGAATTTCATACATTTTGTTAAATTCACAGTCTTGCAAATGCCAGATGGAAAGGACTTAAGAATTAACCCATGTGAAACTGGGGCAGAGCAGAAACAGAATAATTTGTCCATCCGTAAACCTGGGTCACATGATTTTCATCTCAGCAGACAGCAACTTTGCAGATGGTTAATTTAAAAAGAAAAATGAAAACAAGCACTGTAAATTATTTACAGGAGTTACATAAAGCATGTAAGCTATTTTTGGAAAATTAAATTCTTTGCTGGATCCTGAATGTGAGATGTAAAAATAAAATCAACATCAGGAAACATCATTATGGAATTTCCCTGGTGGCAAAGAGGGATTGTGCATACAAGCAAAGCCTGGGCGCATCAAACTTACCCAGATTCCATCTTGAAGCTTGTTCCATCACATGCCAGAATCAGATTGCAGTCTCTTTTTTGCATGACAATATGTGAGCATTTTTTGAATATTTTCCCAGTTTATGCATCAGTTGTACACATATGTGAAATGACACATTCTTATCTCATTGATTAATGTACATTTGCACACATTTTTCAAACATGCACATTTAAAAATGTTTGCATGATGTTGAGTGCTTGTTTTATAAGAACATAAAAAAACCCACACAGGATCAGACCAATTGTCCATCAGGTTCTCTGCTGCATCCAGCACACAAATCCCTTTGCAAGTTTGGACTTGTACAGTCTTCTACCTCAGATTATATTCAGGTGTAATAGGGACTTCTGAGCTGGGTAAATTCAGATTAAAAATGAACATTTTAAATTCATACCTAGTCCCAAATGCCAGCTTTATCTGAAAGACATTGTCTTTGGAAAATGTTTCAGAATTTATAGAAGGGAATTCTGTATTAATTAACAATGTCACCATGAAAACCTATTTAAACTCCCTGATTCTTAGAATATGATACATGAATAACATTATCATAGGAGGGGTTCTACCAGTAAATCATAGAGAAAGAGCTTCAGACTGCTGACAGATGAAGCTGTGTCACACCAATCTGGATGTGTTCCTTAGGCAGAAACCTTTCCCATCCTGGCTGCTTGAGTATCTGGATAGAACTGAACTAGAGATCTTTATGTGTTCTCCCAATGAGATCCATCCTATCCCCAAAAAAGGACAACTTCTTCATGCTTTCTATTTTTGTCTGAAATAAACACTCTTCCAAGTCCAGTATAAACTAGTGGATTAAAGTAGATAGAACTGATTAATAGCAGCGGGCAGCTGCTTGAAATGAGCTGGCTATTTAATATGAATATTCATAGAAATATTTGTCCAGATATTGTTGGGGTCTAACACCCATCCTCCCTGACTAGCATCACCTTGCTGGGGGTGATGCTAGTTGGGGGTGATGGGTACTGCTGTTCAACTAAATCTGGAGGGCCGGACATTCACCACCCTGATCTAAAAGGATCCACAAGTGGCTTATATCAAGTAACCTTAAAAATCACAGTTGATACATATTTGAACCACTCCAGATACTGAACACATACCCCAAAATGGATAAATAGTACAGCAACTCTCTGCAGCAAGGATCAGATAAATACTTCTTGACTCTTCAGAAGAAAAACGAAATGCAGTTCTAACCTAATACCTCCATCTAGTGATGCTTCAAATATGACCACTTTCTGCTCCAAAATGAATGCCAACTCACAATGAGCTCTAAGATTCCTGTTTCTAGCCCTTCTATGCCAGACCCCATTCCTTTTTTAAAGGACACCAAACCAGCTGACATACAATAATGAATTAAAAAATGAAATAGAGCTCTGTTTCATCAGCGTGTCCTCCTCAAATTCCTGGACAACAGTTTGATGAGGATGTCAAATAATACAGGGGGAAAAGAATTGACTCTGCAGCACTCTGAAAGCCAAATTCCAGCACCACTTTTGTAGACCTATCTGCAGATGCAGAATAATATAATATTCTCATTCTAGTAAAGTTACCTTGAAGAATACTGTGGCTGATAGTATTTAAGCTATTCAATTCCAAGAATATCAAAGGGGTTGTATTCCCCCTGTCCCAAACCTGCTCATGGCCTCAGGCTATGTTGCAACATACAGATGTCACAAATAAATAAATGGTTCCAGATACTTTTGGACTTCCAACTCACAAAAGGCTGAGCCAGCATAGTCAATGTTCAGGGGGTTGCAGTCCAACAGCATCTGGCAGGCTACAGTTTCACATCCCTTCTCTAGCATGACCAAGATAAGTTTAGATCCAGAATCATACTGGAAAACTGCATTTATTTCTAAAATGTATCAGGGGTGCAATTCTATTTGTATTTAAAGAGCAAACATGGTCTTCCAATGACTGGTGGAGAAACAGACAAAGTTGTAAGAGTTTTTTTCTGGCGAAACATGCATAAGATTTGTGCCCTTAGCCACCTGATAGCTAAAAGAGGCATATGATAAATTATCTGCTTTTTTTTGTTTGGGAGCTCGAAAGGGAAGAATCAGGGGAACTTAGCTGCTCAGAAGAAAAATAAGGAAGAGGTGACCAAAGACAGACAACTGAAACAATACCTCCTTCACTTTGTGTATGATTTCTGTTCCTTCCTCCTTTTTTCCCATTGGTGGGACTCAAACGGAGCTATTATTTGGCAGATCTATTCTCACACAGAAAGTGTGATATTGGGCCTGGTTCTGATGCATGATATATGTTGATTACAAAAAAGTACATGTTTTAACCAGTTCCAGAGGAATAGCTATATGAATTGCTTGAAGTAAAGTGAATGTAAAGTCTCAGGTACCCTAGAGATGAACATATTTATGGTGGCATCAGCTTTCACCAACTTAAGGCTTCTTTTATCAAACGCATCTGAAGCTGGGCTCTAGAGCACAAAAGCTTATGTCATAACAAATGTGTTTTTAAAGTGCTACAAGGCCTTTTATCTTTTAACTACTCATCATTCATTATATGTGCGCAAACACACACCCTTTAAATATAGAGTCCCATTCCTGGTGTGGTTTTAAAATCTTATAACCTGAAATTTTCTAGTAATTCCCCTTCACCTTCTCATATAATTTCCATACATTGATCACCTTCATATGTCTGGCAGAAGGAAAAATAGCTGATGTGTATTCACAGTAATGGTGGCCTGGGCTGGACATGGGGAATGCAGAATGAAATTAAAGCTTTGCTGATATAAAAAGATCATGTTAAAAGCAGTTTATCTTTCAGCAGCAGAGCCATGGCTCAGCAGTAAAGCACCCACTCTTTTCACCGCCTGCATCTGCAGGTAATGTAGAGGTGCAGAAGCTCTGGCCTAGCAGGTAAATATGGCCCTCTGGAGACCCCTGGAAGGCCATACCCCTTGCCCATATTGTCCTACCATTTTACAGTAGTTCACCTTTGTTCAAGCCCCACCTTTTCTGTACAATCTAAAAGGTAGAAAGGCCTTTCCTAAGCCGTAGTCCATACAAAAACTCATACTTGTGCAATTTTCCACCAATATAAACATTTTGTACACTTCTTAAAACATATTTTGTACACTTTCCCATTTCTAGAATGAACTTCCCAGGGATGCTCACCTGTCAGCTCCATTATAGCCTTTTCGGCATACTATGAAGACCTTATATTCCTACAAATTTTCCCAGAAAATTTAGTTTCACACTGTCTATTTTATTTTAAATCTTTGTACTGCTGCTAGGTCTCACTCTCATTTTCACTTTTATACTTGTTTGAACTATTTAACTTTTTCTACTGAATTTTATGCTTTAAATTCTTGTGAACTGCCTAAAGAGTCTTGTGTACTTAGTAGTATAAAATGTAATAATGAACAAACAAGTATACATTTTTTCCTAAACTGCAGAAACGCAGTTTGACTGAGATTTTTATTTTCAAATATACAGATCTTCTTAAGACTTAACCCTATCATGCACATTTTCAGGATACATATTGCTCTGAGAAGTTCCTTTGGGAAACTTGCAAAATTTAGTATTCTGGTATGTATTTCTGTCTTCACTCATTAGAAGGCTGGTGAGGTATAAATGGCATTGATGCCTTAAAAATACACACCCTGACATCCTTACATCACCAAAAGAGGTCACAGATATTCACAGACTTTGCATATATTGACCTGTATATGTGTTACTACAGGCATACATTTTAGAAACAACTACTATAATGTAAGTACAAATGCATCTCACCTTCTTAGGGAACATCAGTTATGTCCCATGCTCAGTTTGCTCTCCAGGTACTGATTGCTGATGGCAAAGTTCAAGGCTTTTGCCACTTCTTCTGATCCTTAGACCTTAACGTGGACTTGGGCCGGACAACTGTTCAAATAGAGAACTGTCCTCCAATGTCCCTTCAAATAGGAGGCTGTCCTCCATAAAATCAGAGGCAAGGTCACCCAAATTCCAAGGCAGCAAGAATAGGATGAGGTTGGGTGAGTGTGTACTCAGACTAGAACTCATATTTAGGATAGTGACTTAAGCATCACCATGATAGAAGAATTGCAAAACCATCATCAATGGTTGAAAACAGCAGGAAGGGGGCTGTGAGAAGCAGGAATGTCATAATAACTGGGCTTCCTTGGAAGGGAGGCAAAGAGAAGAGGTCCAAGTTTTGACACAGCAAAAGACAATCCTTACTTCTATTGCTTCTTACTGTAAGGGGACAATCTAATGCATGTTTAGGCAAAAACAACAACAACAACAACCAAGCAAACAAGCAACAAACCCTCCTGCAACTCCCAGCATCCCCCAACCACATGGATGGCTGGGGAATGATGCGAGTGGCAAGGCTTTTTTCTGTCTAAACATGCATACGACTGCATCCTAAATGAATTATTCTTCCCTACTAGTGCAGTACTGTAGTCTTAGGCATATTTAGGCAGACTGAAGTCTGTCCAAGGTGGTATACAAGACAGGATGGGCAATTCTGTATCAGTAGAACAACTTGGTAATAAATATCATAAATTCTTTCCAAAAGCAATTTAAAATCAATCAACAACCCAAGCAACACGTACATTTCCCTCTGACCTCTCTGTTTATAGTCCCCTCCAGCCCCCAAACAGTCATGGATCAGCTCTGCAACTCAGCTCAACACTTCATGTAGCTGCAGAAGGCAACTACAATCCACTAAAGTTTTTCCATAAAACATCTCTGAGCCCTGAAGAGGCTGCAGGTCTGTTTGGTTCTTTTTGCTGGAAAGAGGATTCAAGGGACAGCTGCTTGTTCCTGATTGCCACCTGCAGCCATAGTCTGAGTATGCTTTGTTTACCTTCCCTGGCAGGGGAATATTTTAAGGCATGTGCCTGGGTGGAGATGCTTAGCTGTGCTGCCTGCTGAATGAGAACAAAGACTCTGGGCCACCTAGTCTGGCCTAGTGGGGCACTTCTTAGCAATGCTGTAAGGTAGCTTTGGCTGGGAAATAGGAGTTGGCCCCTGGCCAGCTTTGTGGCTGAACTGGGATTTGAATCCAGTTCTCTTCTGGCAAGCATAGCACTGTCTCCACACTAGGAAAATCTGCTTCACTGTATTGAAAATGGCTCCTCAGTAGTTATTTCATAAAACGATTTCATAGCCTTTATGTAAACTGATGGTTCATTCTTGCTATCCTAAAATTAATGAAGAATACAGTCACCTATCCTAAACCTCAGACTCTCTCTCTCTCTCGCTCTCTCTCTCTCTCTCTCTCTCTCTCTCTCTCTCTCTCTCTGTGTGTGTGTGTGTGTGTGTGAGTGTTTTGCTTCAGTGCAAATAATGATACTTACTAAATGTGTTTCTGCCACTTCACTCACTCTGGTTTACCCATATTCAACATAGCCACATGAAAGGAGATGCCTTTACTATGGAATAAAATTCTGCTTGGAACATTACATCACATCGTGGGATATGAGGTAAGTGTAGATGCAAATATATAGCCAATCTTTTCCTGGGATATTTCACTGCATTGAAATATGTCTGGATTTAATGCATATGGGAGACATAAAGCAGAATGATGGTTTGGGACCCAAAGCCAATCTTCTAAAATGGGTGTTTCCTTCTTCAGCTAACGAAACTGCCATGAAATTTATGAGAGCCAAAGGCAGGCCTTTTGGGACTGATTGTAATGGGGCAAATGGAATTACAAAGCATTCAAATCAAGATCCTAATCTCAGAAAATCTCCCTGGTTCGGTAGCTATGCAACAACTGAAGTGACATGAGCCCCAGCTCAGGAAATGGTGTTTCCATGGGTTTTGTTGTGGGTTTCGGACTGGTAGAGATGCTACTTTGTTTGTACACAGTCTGTGCCTGCCCTTGATTCCTCTTGTGACTCGTCTGGCATACTTTAGGGGAGAGAACATATGGTGGCCATGTATCTTGCTTACAGAGGACAGACCTCTGTTTCGATGTGATTGCTGTCTGAAGGTCTGCTGTGTCCCGGTCTAGTGCAGAGATGAAGAAAGCTGAGGGAACAAAGGCCTTGAAGTAACCCATCAACAGTCAATATCAAAACCGAACAGACACATAGGCATGTGTGGGCCCTCCTGTCACCATCTTTCCATTATGAGATACGTTATATGGCTATTAAAATTATAGAAATTTTAAATGTGCATTGATACATAGCAGTTTACACATGCAAATTCCATGCTAATCAATGCCTTCTGCTATCCTCTCCTTTGCTAATACATGGCAGGATTTTTGGAAATGTCCTGGCACCCACCCTAGGGGGCAGCATTTCACTTTGTGAGGGTTTTTAAGACACCAGAGAGAGCAAGATCCTCAAGTATTGGTGCAAGGCAAGTGGATGATGCCTCCCTCTCCTGAGTCCAGGAGAAGCCTGGCAAGGGGTAGGGCTGCTCGCACGCTTTGTACCAGACTCTGCAGCTGCTGCTGAGGTAACACATGGGCAGGAGATCCGCAGACCTCTCAGTCTCATTGGTCTCTAGCTCCCATTGGCTTGGAAAAGCATGCCAATGGTCAGGAACGATAGGTGTGCCCAACCCTGTATCATCTGAAGGGCTAGTGGTTCCCAGTTACAGAATGCCTGCTGGATAAAAAGATGGCAATGCTATGAGCTGATCCATAGACAAGGCCAGTGTCCAGGGCAGACCGAACTGAAGGTCTACTCCCCAGTAGGAACCCAGTGACAAGAGCTCTCGCTCTTCTTCTTTCCCTTTGCAACCTGCCTCTCACTCTGCCTGGACAATGGGAGAAGTGATTCCACTGTCCACTCACTGATTGGGTCTTTGCCTGCCAAGCAAGGAAGCAGTGGCAGTGCTGAGATAAAGAGAAATAGCAGCTGGTGGCACGGGTGGTGGGAGGGGACACTCACAGAGGAAAGAGGCCTGGTGAGAGTGTCTCGTGGAAGGGCCTTCAGGAAAGTGCAGCTGGCACTGCTGCTCTACTGGGCATCCAGCAGCGCAGCTGGTACAGATGTGCAGTGCAGAAAACTGCACATTTCACAGCAGGCTGCTTGCATCCTACTGTGCCAAGGGAGCCTGTATGCTTCTATTCACTCTGTGGAAGGGAGCCACACATAATTCCCCTTCTGCTGATCACTCATTTAATGCAGAGAAGAGAATAGAACCCCCCACATACTGTGACTCTGCTTTGGCCCTCAGCAAACAGGATTGGCTTGATGGAGTGTGTAATGACCATAATCCTGTACCACTGAGCACCCTTTCCCCACCTTCCATGTAAAACACACCACTCCTCACCACTTTAATATACAAGTGACATCTGTAAAGGGAGCTAAAATTATTATGAAGCATTTTTCTGACTTCATTACTTCACATTTCCAAATAATCTGTGGAACCATAAAACTGGATCATATTTCCAGTTTTATAGCAAAGCAGGTGGTTTCACCAAATTCTACAGCTGCCTCTAGCTTCATCAGTATAAATGCCTTCCTTCAGTTGTTATTTCCATGCTTGAAATAAACTAATTAACACTTTGCTAAAACACAGATATGGCATTTGTTGGGACTACTCATACAGCAAGGTGTTATTCAATGTCAATTGAGAATCGAAACATACCTCCAAGGTAATCCCCATAATTCCTTGCTATAATGTACAAGAGTAAAGATCGGCTATTTTTCAATGCACTCAAGTCAAAGAGCAGTTTCCAATTTTTTTGAAGTGTTCATGCACTCCTATATAATTATATGAAAGTGTATGCAATATACATATTCTTACATTATTCTATTGGAATATCTATTAATTCAGCTTATGCATACATATGGGAAAGATTTATTTTTGGCATTTAAATAGTTAAGTGACAGCCATAAAAAAGCATTCTCCCCATCCTTTATTTAGCACAATCACTATACATGGCTTTAAAAAAAAAACAAACAAACTGTGTAACCTAAGGAAACATGAAAGGCAGTAAGAGAAAGTAAGGGTGAGAAATGCTGCATTTGATATTTGTGCCTGGTTAAGTGTGGCCATGAAATAATTGCACAAAGTGGTAATCCTAGATCAGGAGTGGGCAACTTGTGGCCTTCCAGATTTTTTGGTCTACAACTTCTATCAGTCCCACCAGCATAGCCAGTGTTGCAGGACAATGGGAAATATCATCTAAAACATCTGGAGGGCCATAATTTGCTCAGTGTACATAAAATGGGCTATGTAAGAACTGCTAAACTGTGAAATGACCCAGCGGGGGATAAGACTTGTGTCAAACAACTGGAGAAGTGAACTATAAAAATGGTCCTTCCTGTTGATAGTCCTGGTTGTATCACTCAAGTGCCTTCCTCAGCCACATGGGATTGCTTTATGGAAAAGAAGATCCCATATGTCTCTTAAAGGTATGGAACTCTTTTCCATATTGACATGAGAAAATCCAAAATTGCCGTCTTGCGATTCGTGAAAATCCAGGGCGCAAAGTTAGGACAGCAGAGGACTTCAGTTTGTTCCGTAACTGGGCAGTGTCCAGTGTTGCGCACAATACAACAGAAAATATAGCACAACTGGACAATTGAGCATCATCTGTGCATATGTGTTGCTGCTGCTGTTATTCTTTCAATGCATTAGTTTCCTTATGCCTGAAATTCTGACAAAATGTCTAAAGCCAATAATGGAACACATTAAAAAGTATTGTTTTAAAAGCAGCAGCACTTTGGCACTTAAGAGATAAAACAACTGAACAACTGAAAATATAGAAATTGTTGTTAAACTGAAGCATTAAACATTCTCAAAATAAAACAACAGCAGCTAAAATGCATTTTAATATCCTTGAAGTTGGGATGTAATGTTATACAGCAAAAAATCAATGTGTCCATTTGCTCTTTGAAATTGCCTGCCCTTGCTTTAATTCAGTGCCTATTGCAAACTAAGGATATAAAATCTGCCCTTGAGAAGAGCTCTGACAGAGTTCATCATTTCTGTTTCCGTTGCCACAGCTTCTTGTTTTCATAGGGAGAATGGCTGTTGACTATGGTGGAATAATGGCTATCCAATATGACTGCAACCATTTCCCACTGCTAGTAGCTCTCAGTGTATAAACAAGCATTAGTTCCAGAAGTACATTTATTCCCCTGTGCTTTACACAGCAGGGGTAATTTTGGGTCCCATTCACAAGACAACACAGAATTGCACTGTGGAATTTGCTACTTCAAGATGTAGTGGCAGTCAGTAACCTAAGGGGCTTTAAAAGGGCGGCGGCGACATTTGGGTCCTTTCGGGGCTGTGCGGGCCTGGGCTGGGCCAGGAACTTTGTGTTTTTTGCGGTGGGTGGGCTGGAGGGTTTTAAATTGTATTTTATTGTATTTGTTTTAGTGACTTCACATCTGGCTGCTGTTTTTATGGGGATGTCTGGGGAGCAACCATCGGGGTGGTTTTGGGCAAGGGGAGAAATGGCGTTTGGGGATTAACATGTCGGCATAGAAGAAGGAGGGACAGATGGTTGATACCTGTTCCCTCTTCTGGTTATTCCTCCAACCGGAAGGTTCTGGATAAGCTTATCAACCACCCCTCGGGCCTGACGGTGCTGCTGCTTAATGCCAGGTCGGTCCATAATAAAACATCTCTCATCCACGACTTAATCGTGGATGAGGGGGCCGACCTGGCTTGCATTTCAGAGACCTGAGCGGGAGAGGGTGGGGATGTAGCCCTCTCTCAGCTGTGTCTGCCCGGGTATCTAGTCCAGCACCAGTCACATCCAGAGGGGAGGGGAGGGGGGGTCGCTTTTATTCACCGAGCCTCTATTTCCCTTGCGGGGCTTTCTGTTCCCTCGAGACCAGGTCTAGAGTGTTTACACCTGGTGCTGGGCTATCGAGACGAATTGGGGACTCTGCTGGTGTACCTTGCACCCTTCTGCCCATCAGACTCCCTGCCTGAGCTGACAGAGATCGTCTCGGAGCTGGTGCTGAAGACCCCCAGGATGTTGGTCCTGGGGGACTTCAATCTCCATGCTGAGACTGTTCTGACCGGGGTGGCTCAGGACTTCGTGGCCTCCATGACGGCCATGGGGTTGTCTCAGCATGCCATAGGCTCAACCCATGAACGTGGTCACACGCTGGACCTGATTTTCTTGACGGGGCAGGAAGAGGGTGATTTGAGGGTGAGGAATTTGTGTCTGACTCCCTTGTCATGGTCAGATCACTTCCTCGTGAGGTTTGAGCTTGGAGCTGGCCTTTTCCTCTGTAAGGGTGCAGATCCTATTGTGATGATCTGCCCTCGGAGCCAGATGGATCTGGATGGATTCCTGAGGGCTCTGGGGGATTTTCCTGTTGATAAAGCTGGCGCTCCTGTTGATGCTCTGGTTGAACTGTGGAATGGGGAAATGGCCAGAGCGATTGACATGATCACCCCTCTCCTGCCAAGCAAAGCCTGTCCATCTCCATGGTATACATCTGAATTAGCCCTGAGGCTTTTTGCGAATGGGGCAGCATAGAAATGTTTTAAATAATAAATAAATAAATAAATAAAATAAATAAATAAATAAATAAATAACGTTATGGGTGATGAAGTGGGTTGGGGGACAACTAGAGTGTAGGTGGAGGAAATCATGCTTATGTGCTCATTATCGAGCCTATGCTGTGGCAGTGAGGGCAGTGAAGAAGAAATTCTTCTGTACTTCCATTGCTTCCTCACAGTGCCATCCAGCAGAGCTTTTTTGAGTGGTACATGTGCTGATATATATATCCCGGTCCTAAGAAAGATCCTGTACCACCATCGATGTCCCGCTGTGATGACCTTGCCCAGCACTTCAAGGAGAAAATCACTCTGATTCGTCACGAGTTGGACTCCACAATTGATTCAGATCCCTTAAGGGAGACACCAATGACCCCATCTGGTCAGGTATTAATGGATGAATTTCAGTTAATGAGGCCTGATGATGTGGACAAGGTGCTTGGACAAGTACGTCCTACCACCTGTTTACTCGACCCTTACCCTTCGTGGCTGCTGACCAAAGCCAAACACGGGATTGGTTCCTGGATCCTGGAGGTTATTAATGCCTCTCTGAGGGACGGCTGGGTGCCCGCTCCTTTAAAGGAGGCAGTGATCAGGCCTGTCCTAAAGAAGGCATCTCTGGATCCAGAGATGGCGGCCAAGTATAGACCAGTGGCCAACATCCCGTTTTTGGGCAAGGTGTTGGAATGGGTGGTGGCGGGACAACTCCAGGTACTCTTGATGAAACTGATTATATGGACCAATTTCAGTCTGGCTTCAGACCCGGGTACGGTACTGAATCAGCCTTGGTCGCCCTGTATGATGACCTGTGCAGGGAGAGAGACGGGGAGTGTGTCCCTGTTGGTTCTCCTGGACCTCTCAGGAGCTTTCGATACCATCGACCATGGTATCCTTCTGGATAGGCTGGCGGGGTTGGGAGTAGGAGGCACTGCTAGGCAGTGGTTCCGCTCCTACCTTGATGGCCAATTCCAGAAGGTGGTGCTGGGGGACTTTGGCTCTGCACCATGGCAACTATGCCATGGAGTACCGCAGGGTTCCATTTTGTCCCCCTTGCTATTTAATATCTACATGAAACCTCTGGGAAAGGTCATCAGGAGGTTTGGGCTGCGGAGTTATCAGAATGCTGATGACACCCAGCTCTACCTCTCTTTTTCAACTAATCCAGGTGAGGCAGTGGCTGTACTGAACCGGTGCCTGGCTGAGGGAATGGGCTTGATGAGGACCAATAAACTGAAGCTCAGTCCAGATAAGACGGAGGTTCTGTTGGTCGGTGATTCGAGCTTCTGCATAGGTGACTTGGGCCTTGCCCTGGACAAGGTTGCACTCCCTCTAAAGGACAGGGTCCATAGCTTGGGAGTGCTCCTTGACCCAGAACTGTCCTTGGAAGCCCAAGTGACAATGGTGGCGAGGAGCACTTTCCTTCAGTTTTGGCTAATCTATCAGCTGTGTCCCTACCTGGAGAAGGATTGCCTAGCAACAGTAACACACACATTGGTTACTTCCCAGTTGGACTTTTGTAATGCGCTTTACACGGGGCTGCCCTTGAAGACAATCCGGATAATTCAGATGGTTCAAAATAGAGCTGCCAAGATGCTGTCAAGGACTGGGCGTTATTCTCATATAACCCCAGTCCTCTATCCAATCCATTGGCTTCCCATTGAAGTCTGGGCTCAATTCAAGGTGCTGGTTATTACCTATAAAGCCCTAAATGGCTTGGGACCAGGATACCTTAAGGAATGCCTTTTTCCCTATTTGCCCTCGCACCCCCTGAGATTGGCAACAGAAGTCCTTCTCCAGAACCATCTGTGAAAGAAGTTAGGAGACAGAGTACCCGGAGGAGGGCCTTCTCTATGGTGGTGCCACAACTGTGGAATGTGCTCCCCAGAGAGGTCTGCCTGGCGCCGTCATTATGTTTTTTGGCACCAGGTTAAGACCTTTTTATTTAATCAATATCTTAATATTTTTAATATTGAATTTTAATATTGTATTTGCAGCCAGAGTGAGTCGTTAATTTATTTATGTTGTTAGCTATCCAGAGACTCTGGTAATTGGATGGCATACAAATTTCATAAATAAATAAATAAATAAATGGGGATTTGATAGATCCATGGAGCATAAGGCAATCCATGGCTGCTAGTCATGATGGTGATACACTGTCGCCAATATTGGAAACAGCATGTCTCTTGGTACCAGTTGCTAAGGAACATGAGTAGGAGGATGCTGGTCTCTCCAGGCAGGTGGCTGGCTACTGTGTGAACAGAAGGCTGGACTAGATGGACCTTCCGTCTGCTCCAGGAGGAGATCCAGCATGTAGCAGAACCTTCCTCTAGAATGTCAAGGAAGAAGAAGCTATGTGCACAGATAGCAAAATGAGGAACTGCAAGCCACAGTGGATACCAATTTCAGGAGTTCGAGCACACTTATGGTTTCAGAAAACCATCCCTGGAGGACAACCGGGGGTGAAATTTCCTTGTGAACAAAGGAGACAATATGCTTTTCTGCATAAAGGTGTGCTCTGAACTATGTGCTTTGGTGATGCTTGGAATGCCATGCAAGAACTCTTTCTCAGTAGTACACTGATGAAGAGCAAAGTCTTGGGGCAACAGAGGACATGGATAGGCTGTGGAGGGTATGTCCAAGGTCCTGAATCTGAGACCAGGAGGACTAGGATGCTGTCTTATCTATATCAGTAGAGGATGGTAACAGTCTGTAAACACACTCCATCTTGGATAGCTTTTGCCAGCTCACTGTCAGCGATAAACCATAGGCGGAAAAGCAACCTTGTCTGGAGAAAAAAAAAGGAAGAAATTTGGTAATATCAGGTAACAATGTTCATGTTTATCATTAAAGTCTGATGTGTTGATTGGTTTATCATAACCAAGGGGAGATGTGGGTGCTACCTCAGGATACTGGGAATATGCACATCTCCACATGACTTATGTTCAAGTACCTAGTCTATATACCATACGATTAACCCGTTAATAATAAAGCAGAATAGAGGAACTACAGCACACTTCCACCTGTATCTGAGCAAATACTTAGCTTACCAAGCCACCTAGTATTTCTGTAAACTTTTCTATAGTGTGTAGAAACTACCAGTGAAGATGGAACAAGAACCGCCTCCCATGTAAGCCTTGTACAAAAAGTTATTAATTAAAAAAATCATAAAGTGGCTAATATTTCTGTTTGGTTCCCTTCTGTTTTATAAATTCCAGTAAGGGTTGATCTTTATGGTCAAGCCAAAATAACCCAAAGCTATTTGCTTGAAAGATACTAGTAAAATGATGCTGTGTATGAGAATAAATTAACTGTCAGTTATGCAGAGAACTTTTCCCTAGTGATGCTGAAAAAGAACTTCAGCAGAGATCATCTAACATTCATTTTGTGATCTCGTCCTACGCATCTAAAATAGGCATTTCTGACAGATGTGTGCTGGTACCTGTTAGATAGCAGGTATTTGTAGATTTATATCCATGAAAGGTATCACTTCCCACACACAGACGCACCTCACCCAGGTAGCATAGCATATGGATGTTTCACATAGATTTAAACAACATCTATCCACAGAACTAATCCCAGAACTTTTCTGGTTTGAAATAAAACAGCCCAGTTATAACCTGTTCCCTCTTCCTTACAGCCTGTAATTTTAAGGATTCTTTCCTCACTTCTAGTGATCACATCCTAGGTGTTATTAAAAGAGGAGATTTGCTCTAGGACCCAAATGAAAAAATAGAACTCTGTGCTTTTTGCATTAACAGAGCAGCTTAGGGAATGTGTTTTGCCATTTATTTATTTGTTTTGGCCTTGTTCTAGGACAGTGAATTTCAAACTGTGTTCCAGGGAGCCTTAGGACTTTTTGAAAGCTGTACAGGAACTCTTTGGAGAGAAGCTCAGAAATGACAGGTAGAATTCCCTAAAATCCTTTGCACACTACTACCAATATCCCGATGTGTAAATCATATACGTCCTATGCCAATGAAACTGACTGCATGCATCTGTTTGGCAAATAACAAGGCAAGATGAGAAACTTGGAAAACTACACTGCTAAGTATGTCTATGCAGCTAAGGTTGGTTTCATCACTCACATGGTTCTCCTAATAAAATAATTTGATATATATATCATTGTATATTTTGCTGGGATAGTCAGCAAGTGACCTGATAGGCATTTCCAACATGGATTCTGAAAGAAAATGGCAAATACTTGTGACTGTGAACACTAAGTCCTTGCTGAGACAGATAACAACAATACCTGCATACACCAATGGATGCCAGGTGCCTACTCCTGGAAATTAGCTATGTTATGCAAGGAAGTAGCTCCTCACAGAGGTTCACCATTAAGAATATTTGAATGAATGCAGTATCTGGGTTGGTTTCTTTCATTTATAGCAGTATAAACTCAATCCAGTCTCTTTAAATGAATGACTTGACATAATAGGGAATGACTTCCCTATTATGGTGGTAGGGATCTGGTTCATGATGTCAAAATCTTTCTAGATGTGCATATGTATGCTGATGGATAAAACTTAGTACAAGGATTTGGATCACACAGATGTTTTGTGTAACTTTTAAGCAGTCATGCTTTGCAGAGAACTCTTTTATGTTGCAATTATATGGGCTCCCTGTGAGTTGTCTCAGGACACAGGGGATTTTGCAGATCCTCCCTCCAGGGATGGAGAGAAAGGTTCACCCTTGTGGGGGGGAAATCAACCTTTGGTGTCTCTCCTGACACTCCTTCACTCCTTACCTGTCTGATGTTGAGGAGGGGAGGGGCCAGAGGGCATGAAGGAACAAGCGGTGGATCTTGAGGATCTACCTTTCTCCTGGCCTGCACACCTGCCACCAAAACCAGCTTCTGCACCTCTCCCAAACCTGGCATAGATCAATTTCTTGCCATTGATTTCAATGGCAGGGAATGGTCAAGAGAAATAAAAAAGCTGGAGTGGGGTAGGGAATAAATGAGAAATTAAATTCCTTCTCTCATGCCCTTTTGGGCTCACAATGGCTGAATTCTGAATCCTTCTGAGGCTCCTATATTGAAGAGATATTTTCTGACCAAGGTAGTACTAATCAGCATTATTAGCTATTATCATTATTTCTATATTGCCCAATAGCCAAAGCTGTATTGCTGGTTTAGCCTCTACCAGCTGTCAGCCTAAGTTTTATGGGGAAAAAGCATTTGTCTTAAAGAGCTGAGACTATTACAAAAACTTCTGTAAAGGCAAGCATTCACCAGAGAACTACACAAATATTACTGAAGTGCTAATTTTTGTGACAGTTCTCAGCATCCAGGCTTTGTCTTCAAGTGACTAACTCTAATGAGGGTAAGTCAAAGGTTTTCTGGCAAGATGTTGGCCATAGAATTCCTTGCATGGAGAAGCAACAGCAGTGGCTGACCAGAAATGATGAAGACTTTCCACAAACTCAGTGGTTCAGGTCTCTGCATAAAAACCACCAAGTACATGAGAACCCCACAGAATTTCCTTCTCATGTGCAGAGTGCAGGTGCAGAGTAAGGGCTGGTACTGCATACCCTATGTAACAAAGTCCCCCCAGTGAAGCATTCAACCCAAGCAACAATGTTGTCCAAGAAGAAAGGAAGATGAAAGCAAATACTTTAAAGCTATACAGAAGTTATTTTCCCCACAGCCTCAGTCCTGTTATACTTTGAAATCTCTTCCATCTATGACATATGGCATGGGTTCAGTGACAAACTCCTACAAAAATAGGTAATGAAATAGATAACAATTTAGAAATGCTAATTCTCTTCTTCAAATTTAACAATTATGCATGTTGGGAATGAAAGGCAGATGCATAGTAACACTGTATAATGCTAAGTGGTGCAGTGGTAAAGGATCATGGTACTGATGATTAAAATGGGTATTATGGGTTAGAGCGAGACTTAAAATAGACCCATGAAAATCAAGGAGCCTGCCCTTCAGTCTGATGTCTTTATGAACTAAAGGGCCCATTGATTCCAATGGATTTGTGTGAGTATGATTAAGTCCAGATCCATCCCATTATTTCTCAAATTATAAAACATGTTCTCTGAGCAGGTAAGATAAATGTCTATCAAATCCAGACTAAAATCCAACAAATGAAACTCAACATTCTACAACAATAATCATTTCAGCTAATACAACAAGCATAGGATCAATCTCACAGTCATAAAGCTCACATCTCAACAGAGTCTAAGGATGCAGTCTTGTCACCTCACAGACATTTGGAGTCTTGCATGCATGCAATGGCTGGAGTGAAAGCACTCAGCAAAGGCAGTCAGTCTCAGTCTCCCCTCTGAGGCACATTTCCTCTTTCAGAGAAGCAGCTGGTATAGTTCTTTCTATGCCGGCTGTGAGCAGGAAGGGAGGCAGGGCTGGCTGTCAAGGCTGGAGAACTCTGCAGCTGGGGCTCCATATGATGAAGTCAGGAGGGCAAAGGAGCATCAATACAGGGATGATCTTAAATAAATTAAATAATACAAACTTTAAAATAGTAACAACCTTTAAAAGCCCAAGCAAAGAAGAAAAAAGCCTTTCCCTTGGCAAATCTGCTTTTTGGAATCGTAGATTACCAATAGGTATTCTTCTTGGGATAATATCCCATACCTGGAGGTGAGAATGTAGAAGTCTGCAGATATCTTTCCCAATGTCAGTTTCCCATAAAATCAATAAATCTATTATATCTAATTTCTGTAGCATTCTGCAAATTCTTTTTTGTTTTCTAACCTAACCCGTACATTTTCCTTTCCTTGCTCTGTTTGTGTCTGTCTCCCGTGTGCAACCTTTCCAGTTTGATAGGCACCTTTTTCAGTCACTAGCTGCACTGATACATCTGGAGATATGTGGAATCTGAAAGGTACGTGTGTTCTGATCTGCATGTTAGCTGAGGAAGTGTGAATTAGGCTGGTTCATTCAAAATTGGGAGCTAAAACAAATTATTCAGCCACTAAAGAGAAGCCACTACTGAGAAACTTAACTTTTGTAGCTATCCTATGTTAGAAGCAGTACTTTTTTTGTAAAAAAAAAAAAAAAAAAAAAGGTGCCGGAACTCACCTCTTGGGGTCACACTTTTACACTAAAAAGATTTTCAATTCACCAACTTCTTTTGAAATAAAAAACTTATTTACCTTTTGCACGTAGCCAGTCACTCTACACACACATAAGCTTAATGGTCGCTGTCAGCAGTAAGCACTCAGCATGTGACCACATGACCAATCCCAAGCTGAGCAGCATCCCAAAGCCGAGCAGCATCCTCACAATCAGCGCAGACACACACGCAGCCCACAGACACTATTTTAATGCTTTTTGCTGCCAACCTGCTATTCCAGACAGGGCAATTCACAATCACATGGACAAATCCGTCAAAAAAGGTGCCGGAACCCCATTCCAGTGCGTTCTATGACAAAAAGGCCCTGGTTAGAAGAATCAGTCTTTTAGCTACCAAGGTCCCAAGCTGTTCAGGACCTTATAGTTCAAAACCAGCACCCTGAACTGGAAATGGTCTAGAAACTAAGGAAGGTGTAATATGGTCATAATGCATGACCCAGTTGAATTCTTGCTGTCATATTCTCTACAAAGTGAAGTTTCTGGGCTGTCTTGGTGTGCATACAAAGCATTACAGGAATCCAAATGGAAGATTTCCAGAGCATGGCTTATGGAGGAGATGTTATCCACACATCAGGACAGGGTTACTGCCTTAAGCTGGTACATGGTTCTCTATGCCATGGAGTTCATTGATACTGCTAATGATAATGATGGATCCATGAGTGTCCATAAGCTACAAACTTGGTTTCTTAGTGCAATTCCAGCTATAACAGGTTGCACATCTGTTGTCATCTGGTCAGAGGAACCAACCACTAACAGTGTCTCTATATTTCCTGGAATGAACTTCAGTTGGTTAACCTTCTTCCAGCTCATTCTTGCAGCCAAACACTGATCTAGAGCTCCCACTGCCTCACCTGGGCTGGTTGAAAAAATGATTGTATGTGATTGTTAATTGTATGTGATTAAGTGAAGTGTAAGCTAGATGAAACTTTAATAAATTAGCTTAAAGAAAATTTGTTTAAAAGATATCATAAATAACTGTTGTTGTCAAATAGATTAGATAAGATGTCCTTAAAGATGCTAAATGGATGGTAGACACGTGAACATAAATTGGGTTAAAAGTCTTTAGGTTTTTTTTAAGCTTGGAACTTGTCTTCTCTTTCACTTTCCTTTTTAGTGAATATTAGACTGGAATACTAGTAAGCAAAAAATGTATTTGATTGTATTTGTAACTATTATAATGAGGAGTTTATCTGTTTAATATTAGAAAAATGAAAAGATCTGGAATTGTGTAGAGTTGGTTAGATTGAAGCTACTACCGAAGAAGGAAGAAGATATTGACTTTTATCAAATTTGGAGAGTCTTTCTTTTAATATTGGTCAAGGAAAATGGGACTCTGTAAGAAATGGATGGTCTGATCTTACCGCAGAAGGAGAAAGAAGATAGTGTCTTCTATCAAATTTGGAACCTTTTTTTTTAATGGTTGGAGAAATGGGACTTGGTTTAGATCTAAACATGTTTTTTAAGATTTCATAAATGGATCTGAATATGATTACAGAATGTTAAAAGATATGTAGTAAGGGGCTGACCCAGTAGTTCCGATGTTTGTGATGATTGTTGTTTTTAGTACTGTTTTAAAAATTTAATAAAAAAAAAGAAAAAAATGAGAAGTGGAACTGTGTGTTATCAGCATACAGATGCTGCTGCTTCAGAATACCCTTTGCTTCCTTAGCAAATGAGTAGCGGATTGACTCACATCAGCAGTAGCAACTGTAGATCTCTGAGATCCACATATCATCCACCAAAGCAAAATCTAATGAAAGGACAAGTTTCCATAATATAACATTAGATTTAGAACTTGGGCTACAGATTTAGACCTGTTCTTTTAGCAGATAGCATGCAAAACAAATGCCTTTAATGTTGATTTAATATTACTTAAGAATTGCTTCTCATAAGGAAAAAATGTTTTCTAAAACAGTGGGACATGGAAAGTTTTGCACACCATTCTGTTACATTTCTTTGGGGATTGTACCTGATGCCAGATCTGAATACTGTAGTGCTACAGAATATATCCTCCTTCATGGATGACTGCCTTATCGTGGCAAAGGGGTTAGCGTAGCTCAATGAAGCTATGAGCTATGCCGTGCAGGGCCACCCAAGATGGACAGGTCATAGCAGAGAGCTCTGACAAAACGTGATCCACTGCAGAAGGAAATGTCAACCCACTCCAGTATCTTTGCCATGAAAACCCCATGGACAGTACCAAAAGGCAAAAAGATATGACATCAGAAGATTAGCCCCTCAGGTCAGAAGGTGTCCAATATGCTACTGGGGAAGAGCAGAGGGCTAGTACTAGTAGTGCCAGAAAGAATGAAGCGACTGGGTCAAAGCCGAAAGGACACTCAGTTGCAGATGTATCTGGTGGTGAAAGGAGAGTCCGATGCTGTAAAGATCTGTACTCCATAGGAACCTGGAATGTAAGATCCATGAATCAAGGCAAGCTGGATGTGGTCAAACAAGAGATGACAAGACTGAACATCGACATCTTAGGAACCAGTGAACAAAAATGGACAGGAATGGGTGAATTTAATTCAGATGACCATCAGGTATGCTACTGTGCGCAAGAATCCCTCAGAAGAAATGGAGTAGCCTTCATAGTCAATAAAAGAGTAGGAAAAGCAGTACTGGGATACAATCTCCAAAATGACAGAATGCTCTCAGTTCGAATCCAAGGCAAACCATTCAACATCACAGTAGTCCAAGTCTATGCCCCAACCACTGGTGCTGACGAGGCTGAAGTTGACCGGTTCTATGAAGGCCTACAACACCTTCTAGTATTAACTCCAAAAAATGATGTCCTTATCATCATGGGGGATTGGAATGATAAAGTAGGAAGCCAAAAGATAACAGGAATAACAGGCAAATTTGGCCTTGGAGTACAAAATGAAGCAGGGCACAGGCTGGTAGAATTTTGTCAAGAGAATATGATGGTCATAGCAAACACTCTTTTCCAACAACCCAAGAGATGACTCTACATACGGACATCACCAGACAGTCAGCACAGAAATCAGATTGACTGATCAGCCAAAGATGGAGAAGCCCTATACAATCAGTAAAAACTAGACCAGGAGCTGACTGTGGCTCAGATCATGGGCTTTTTGTTGCAAAATTTAGGCTTAAATTGAAGAAAGTAGGGGAAAGCACCAGGCCACTCACATATGACCTAAATCATATCCCTGATGAATATACAGTAGAGGTGAAAAATGGATTTAAGGAATTAGGTCTGATAGACAGAGTGCCTGAAGAACTATGGACGGAGGTTCGCAACATTGTACAAGAGGGAGCAACTAAAACCACCCCAAAGAAAAAGAAATGCAAGAAAGCAAAATGGCTGTCTGAGGAAGCTTTACAAATAGCTGAGGAAAGAAGTGAAGCAAAAGGCAAGGGAGAAAGAAAGATACACTGAATTGAATGCAGAATTCGAGAGAACAGCTAGAAGAGGTAAGAATGCCTTCTTAAATGAACAGTGTAAAGAAACAGAAGAAAACAATAGAATAGGGAGGGCCAGAGATCTCTTCAAGAAAATTGGAGATCTGAAGGGAACATTTCATGCAATGATGGGCATGATAAAGGACCAAAATGGCAGGGACCTAACAGAAGCAGAAGAGATTAAGAAGATTTGGCAAGATTACACACAGGAAGTATACAAGATAGAGCTTAACTTCCCTGATAACCAAGATGGGGCATTCACTGACCTCAAGCCAGGCATCCTGGAATGTGAAGTCAAATGGGCCTTAGGACGTCTGAGCAACAACAAAGCTAGTGGAAGTGACAATATTCCAGCTGAGCTATTCAAAATCATAAAAGACGATGCGGTAAAAGTGCTACACTCAATATGCCAGCAAATTTGGAAAACTCAACAGTGCCCACAGGATTGGAAAAGATCAGTTTACATTCCCACCCAAAGAATGTTCAAACTACTGCACCATTGCACTCATTTCACATGCTACGTAGCAAAGTTATGCTCAAAATCCTACAACTGGTCTCCAGCAGTATGTGGACCGAGAACTACCAGAAGTACAGGCAGGATTTCAAAGGGGGAGAGGAACTAGAGATCAAATTGCGAACATACGCTGGATCATGGAGAAAGCTAGGGAGTTCCAGAAAAACATCTACTTCTGCTTCATTGACTATGCTAAAGCCTTTGATTGTGTGGATCACAACAAAGTTCTTAAAGAGATGGGAGTGCTAGACCATCTTATTTGCCTCTTGAGAAACCTATATGCTGGTCAAGAAGCAACAGTGAGAACTGGACATGGAACCACTGATTGGTTCAAAATTGAGAAAGGAGTTCGGCAAGGCTGTATACTGTCGCCCTGCCTATTTTATTTATATGCAGAGCACATCATGAGAATGGTGGGGCTAGATGAATCACAGATTGGAATTAAGATTTCTGGGAGAAATTTCAACAACCTCAGATATGCAGATGATACCACTCTCATGGCAGAAAGTGAAGAGGAACTAAAGAGCCTCTTGATGCAGGTGGAGAGCGTAAAGTTGGCTTGAAACTCAACATTAATCAAACTAAGATAATGGCATCTGGTCCTCTCACTTCCTGGCAAATAGATGGGGAAGAAATGGAGGTAGTGACAGATTTTATTTTCCTGGGCTCCAAGATCACCGCAGACAGGGACTGCAGCCAAGAAATTAAAAGACGCTTGCTCCTGGGGAGGAAAGCTATGGCAAATCTAGACAGCATACTAAAAAGCAGAGACATCACCCTGCCAACAAAAGTGTGTATAGTCAAGGGTATGGTTTTCCCAGTTGCAATGTATGGCTGTGAAAGCTGGACCATAAGGAAGGCTGAGCTGAGGCCTTTGAATTGTGGTGCTGGAGGAGACTCCTGCGAATCCCTTGGACTGCAAGGCAATCAAACTGGTCAGTCCTTGAGGAGATTAACCCTGACTGCTCTTTAGAAGGCCAGATACTGAAGAAGAAACTGAAATACCTTGGCCACCTAATGAGAAGGAAGGACAAAATGGCAAAAGAAGAAGGGGATGGCAGAGTCTGAGGTGGCTAGATGGAGTCACTGAAGCAGTTGCTGTGAGCTCAAGTGGACTCCAGGGGATGGTGGAGGACAGGAAGGCCTGGAGGAATGTTGTCCATGTAGTCGTGATGGGTCGGATGCAACTTCGCAACTAACAACAACAACAACAGAATAGATCATGAAGACATAAGGCTGGGTGACACATTTCACTGCTGGACTGCAGCCTAGAGAGCAGTGATTAGCTCATGGGGATATGGATCAGGGAAAAGGAAACTTTCAGTCCCTAGAGCCAGACTGCCATGCAGAAACTTTCCTGGGTGCTGCATATCAAGAGTGGGCAAAGCTAGAGCCCCAAGTAGGTTTAACCACCTCAGTCTCTTTCACACACCATTCATGATATCAGAGTTGATTTATCACACAGATAAATGCCAGACTTAATTTATCACACTACTTCAGGGGAAAAGCGAGGAAAAGAAAAGCTGGGAAAGAAATAAGACTGCAGCCAGAAAGAACGGATGGGAAGATGTAACAACTGCAAAGATTAGATTCTAAATGGTAAGGCAAATAACAGGCTCATTCTAAGCATATCATTGAACAGAAAATAAGATAAAGGTTAAAAGCAAAGCACTACATAATGATCTGAGTGGCCCGAGACCCTGCTAAAGAAACCCAGAAATAGTTTTTAAAAGAATCACAAAAATAGAAAGCATTGATTGGCAGTTTCCTTCTTTGATGTAATTTCACATGTATACACAGTGCTTTTTTTGTAAAAAAAAAAAAAAAATGTTGCCGGAACTCACGTTGCTGCCAGCGTGCAACCACACACACCAATCCCAAGCTGAGCAGTGTCCCAAGCCGAGCGGTGCGGACACAAAAGCAGCCCGCAGGCACTAAGTTAATGATGTTTGCTGCTGACCTGCTACGCTGACAGGCAATTCAAAATCACTTCGTAAAATCCATTGGGGGAAAAAAAAAAAAGCCCTGCGTATACAAATGTAAGAGGAGATTGTCCTTCAGAGTTGGCTTGTATTGTCCTACCCCTGAAGTGTGTTGCTTGTTTTGCAGCATGGTGCATGCCATATATCTAAATCTGCATGAAATGTTGACAGTAATATAGCCAGAGAGGAGGAGGAAGAACACAGCATTACCCTGTGCACAGCTGATACTCTGAGCCAGACAAATGCTTTGGGTGTAACTCTGCTTCCTGTTTGAAGATACCAGCACACAATAGGCTCGGGTAGAAGAGGGGATTCCCTGGGGTGGCCTTCTCCTTTGCACTCCCATGCCTTGCTCACTGGCATGCCACACCCTCATGGAGAGGTCATGGGCTCTCCCATGCTAGAGACATTCAAGGCAAAACTGGACAGTCATCTGAGTGGGATGGTGTGACTTGGCATTCTGCACGAGCAGGGGGTTGGACCCAGTGGCCTACCTGATCCCTTCTGCCTCTACTCTTCTATGAATCTATGAATGTCAGCTGAAGGGAAGCGACAGGGAAACAAAGAAGGCCAATCTAGCAAGTTCTTGTGTTCCTTCTCCAGCCATCTTTGGAGACACCCTTCCTGCTGCAGCCTTCGTGGTGCATAATTTGCCTTCTTTTCAGAGTTTGGTTAAGACAGCCCTCTTTGCAGAAGCCTTTAATGATGCCCCTGGTCATTCAGAAGCCTGACAAAATTAGTCAGGTGCCTTTCTTTTATTCATAGCCAGGTCTTTTAATTGTCTTTAATGCTATTTTATACTATTTAAAACTAATTTTTAGTTCTTGTTCATGTTTTTATTTATTGTATTTTACTGTTGTTATACTTTGTTGTTAATCACCCAGAAAGCTTTGGCTACAGGTGATATAGAAAAAAAAATCTAATTCTTCTTCTTCATCATCATCATCATCTTTCCATACATCTGACTTCAAGGTCACTGAAGCTGTTCTTGTAACACCAAATGACTTTGTTGTACTGTAGCCTTTTTCATACTTTTCTGATAAGCAGGTTAGATGAAGCCCAAGGGACTCATCCTACTTCTTTTTCTGCTTCTAGTGAAATGCACCAAGTAGGGCACTTTTTTTACAATGAAAGAAAAGCATCCAGATGATGTGCTCTGAGTACTCTCTCTCTCCCCGTGCTGTAGTGGGCACAATTATGAATCATTATTATCAACAAAAACAAACATAAAGAGACTGGGGGCTGAACCACCCATCTCCAATCCAGAATCAGTTGTCTGAAATTACTGGTTCATGGTAAAGCCAGTCACGTTTCTTGTATCATCTGAGCAAGTTTCAAATTTTCAGTGGAAGGTAAGAATCAAAAGTCACCCCATGTATTAGAGAAGAAACAGATAAAGTCGAAGATTAGATTTGGGTCGTCAGACATGTGGGGACATGCAGTAGGAAGTCCTGATTAGACCTACTGTCCAGTGCATGACTCATCCAGCACTTCCTTTCCATATTGCTCTAGGCTTCAAATACCTGAAGTGTCAGATACAAATAAGAAATTCGGGGTTGCAACATCAGAGGAGCATCTTTGGACAAACTCATCATACCAAGTCATGGTCCATTTAGCTCAGAATTGGCAGTGGTCTCTGGAATTTCTGGTGAAGGTCTTTCACATCACTTGCTAAGTTCCTTTTAAGTGGAGATGCAGCTCTTCTACATGCAAAGTATGCACCTCACTCAACCATGGAGCTAGAGAGGCTCCTGTATCCACCTGATTGGAAGTTGAAGGCTGGAAGTAGCTGAGAAACATGACAAATGTTTACCTCTATTCACATATCCCACCAGCTAGTTGCCCTACAGTTTTGCTCACCATTCAAGCTATCATGACCTTCCCGAAAGTGATATGAGCAAATTGAATCAGTCAGGCATGGATTTATTCAACCAGAAAACCCCCAAAGAGGTTTGTTCCTAATTATGTGTACTATTGGATTCGAAAAGTTCTTCGTGATGGCACTTAAATGGAAATGCTGAAATATTTACTCAACAAACTAAATGTAGCAGAGGTCTTAAAGAGTGGAATATCCTACAAGACTGTTCCTCTTCCTTCTCCACAGGAGCTTTCTTGTCAATAGGCCATGATAAGGAAAACTACTTACAGCTTTTTCCAGTCCACTAGCTAAAAATGAGACTTCCATACATGGGTCAGGCTCTGCATCAGCCACTAGAGGACTTTAGTGACAACTCCTGTTATCACTAGTCAGCTTGGCCAACCTAGGCAGGGCAGAGGTGTATGAACTGGTCATGCAGTGATGTATGAATTGGTGAGGAGAGGAACCTTGTAAGCTACCTTGGCTCCTGTGTGAGAGGAAAAGAGTTGGGAATGAATGCAATGCAATGTAAATGTAGTAACAGTAATTCTATGGAATGTGTAGTCCTTTTGCAATTATAGTGTCAACCATGATTAATGCTACTGAAGAACTATTTCACAGGGACAAGTCTAGGTTGACTTCAAGTATGCACATTTGATAAGAAGCTCCAATTAACCCTGGCTTTCCAGCCATATGACTTTGTTGCATTTATACTTTACATTTTTAGGTATATACTTAAAACAATTTATGAAATAATAATATTTAAGATAATGCTACATAAAATGTTTTATGGAGTTTGCCTGAAAAATAGCACATCAACATTCTACCCTAAATAAATTACTCTCAAGGAATTGTGCTGTTTAACCAATTGTTTGTGTGTGTGTGTGTGTGTGTGTATGGAAGGCTGAGCGCTGAAGAAATGACGCTTTTGAATTGTGGTTTTGGAGAAGACTCCTAAGAGTTCCTTGGACTGCAAAGAGATCAAACTAGTCAATCCTAAAGGAAGTCAACCCTGACTGTTCTTTAGAATGACAGATACTGAAGCTGAAGCTCAAATACTTTGGCCACCTAATGAAAAGAAAGGACTCATTGGAAAAGACCCTGATGCCAGGAACAATTTAAGGCAAAAGGAGTAGGGGACCACAGAGGATGAGGTGGCTGGATGAAGTCACTGGTGCAGTGGGCATGGGGTTCACTGGACTCTGGGCGATGGTGGAGGACAGTGTGCTGTGGTCCATGAGGTCATGAAGGGTCGGGCACAACTTTGCAACTGAAACACACACACACACACACGTATATATAGAGAGAGATTTAATCTTGTTAGTTTCCTGTGATTTGACTTTGCTGCAGCTTCTCATATTTTAATCATTTGTTGGCAATTATCAGCCAGAGTTCTTCATAATACAGCTTGAATGAGAGACAGTGGAAAGAAGAAACAAATCTGTATACAATCATTTTGCAGTTAATTATCTCAGAGTAATGTGCATTCAATTGTGTAACAATAACAACAACAAAAAGAACCACACATTTACTCTTCCCAGACAGACTTAAGAGAATTGAGAAATATTCAGTAAACAAATGGGTTCAGGCAGATGAATCTGGGAAACTTTTCATGCAAAGGGAGAGGTGGGGAGGGTCATGGAATCCAAATGTTCTGTGGGGTAGGGAGAACAAGAAGCAAAGGCATGTAAGAAGATGCCAGAAACCTTGCTTCCTTAGATCTGCTGTTTTGAGTTGCAAAAAAAAAAAAAAAACAACCCCCCCCCCAAAAAAACCCTCCCACTAAACATTGAGGGAACAAGTCAGACATGAAATAATAGCTCAGTACAACTCTAAGTGCCAAGACAGTCATTACTTTGAAGCTGTAGTTAGCAACAACATCTCACTACTACAATACACTAGAGTAGGCAGAGCGTGCTGATCTTAAAAGCTCCGATTCCCTCACTGGCTTGAGCCAAACAAGGGCTCTAGAGTAAAAATGAACATAAGATATAGCAGCTTTAAGCAGAGTTAAATTAATATCTGTTCTGGCCCTAAATTTCAAAGGTACCTTGCTATGGAGGCTGCTACTAGAGATCAGACAAGCAAATATTAGAATTTTCCTGGTAGAACTAGCTACATGCCTTTTTGAATCCTGACCATCGCAAGGTCAGGATACCTCTAGTAAATAGCCCTTTCCTCTAATCATCAAGTTATACTCTTTTTACATCCCTTCACTTAAAAAATGTATGAGGGTTCTAACCTGGTATAGGGCTGAGTGACAGCACAGTAAGAGGACTTGAGAAAAAGTGAGGTCACTGAAACTTCTGTTGGAGAACCTGAGAAATGACAGAGCTAATGGCAAGGCTTTGAAAACAAGCAACCATGGATTTAACCTTCCATGAATCATTCTCCTAAATGTTTTATGGAGAGTCTCTTTCCCACTTTAACCATGCTTGACATCTAATAATTAATCGAGAAAACACACATCCCAAGCTAGTTAGAAAGAAATCCTTAATTATTTGTTGCAGCATCACCCTGATCATTGACCAAAGAGCATTGGCCAAGAAACCACCTCACTGTTCACCTGTAAAAACAAAAAGACAATGACAGACGGTCCAATAAGAGAAGGAAAGGGGCTCAGCACGGCCTTGCCACCCCACCTTCATTTCACAGTTTGGTTTATTAAACTGAGTTCTTTCCCTGGAAGAAATCAGCCAAATAGCCAAAGGGCAATGTTTCCACATTATGAATAGCACTTACAAACACACATATCCCAGAATGGATCCCAGTGGCATGAAAATGCCTTGTGGTGCTGTCCCACAAAAGAAAGAAAGAAAGAAAGAAAGAAAGAAAGAAAGAAAGAAAGAAACCACCATGGTGTTTGCAGCATATTAATCTGCAGCTCAACAACATCACTCCATTAATAGACAGAGAGCACTTAAATCAACTGCTGTGCTCATTTCACTGAGGAACGATTCGCAGCATGAGGCATTAGAAGGACAATTAATTATCCAAAGTTTTATTAGCTCATGCGCTTTATTCTCCCATGTCCCTGCAGTAACTAGCTTTTTATGACAATGCAGCCACTGCTAGAAAGAGCAAATCTCTCACTCTGATTACCAGCCTGATCCTCAAATAACATAGCTAATCAAAAGTCACACAGAGGGATGCAAGTAGCTTGGATAATAATCCTTAGCATTCTTTACACAGCACATGAAGTGTTCAAAGCTTAGATGCTCTCTTGCTTAAATGCAGTCCTGTGTTTAAACACTTTGGTCATGCCAAGTTTAGAGCCAGCCTGTGGATAATGTTGGACTTGTATCAGAGGGAGATAGGCTTTAAATTCCGTCTCTACCTCCACAGGGATGAATCATCTACCTCATAGGGCTGTTGTTGGGAGAATAATATAGAAGGACACAGTGAGCTGTGTCGCTTAGCAGCTCAGAAAAATAAGATTGTGCCACATGAAAGTAACCAAAACTAGGAAGATCATTAAGTCTGCAACCACATTGGATCCACTGGGCCTTATTTCATGGTAAATGCAAGTAGGATTATGCCACACATCTTCCTCTGTCCAACCGGATGTCTAAGCTGACAGCTGTGAAATTATAATGGTAGCAGGCAGCCACCATATAGGTATCATCTTCATCAAAAGAACTATCTGATGTACAATACAACGGCACCTCTTTCATTCCTCACCTGATGCTCTGCAGATTAAATAATCATGAGTCATGTGACATACACACATAAGCATTGCTTGTGTGGATTGCTGGCAGAATTAGAATCAGCACTAAACTTTAGCACAGCAGTCCAAGACAGGTCTACTCTGAGCCAACCATGCAGAATGAAGAAGTACTTCTAGGTGAGTGTGTATAGGACTGCAGCCTAAAAGAGTTAAAAATAGTACATTGCTTCTAATGAGCCTTTGTTCTTCTTAACAGATCACATTAAGTCTGCAACTTTAATCTCCTAACTGTACATGTAATTGCATTTCAACAGGAGCATTAAAGCTAATTAGATCATATGCAATTAAATATCTATTTAGGGGCACTTAGGAGTTGCATTGTACAGTGGCAGCTCATCTTAGAAAGGAAAAGGTAACTTGCGTGCATTTTTATTATTTTTTTAAAGCAGTCTCTTTATGGCAAGTTAATTAGCATATTCTCAGAACTCCAGGGTGTTATTTCTCTCTCTCTCACAAACACACACACCCAGCTGCCTGTTTTAGACTGAGTATATACAATGATTTCACAATCACACATGCTAGTTTTGCTTTTGCTTTTTTTTTTTTTTAATGGGTGTTTCATCAGCTGAGCCAAGGGGTGTCAATGACATCTTCCTGCCATCGCTTAGCTTGTGATCCAACATGTGCACCCCTTTACTCTAGAGTTGTCTGGGCAACTCCAGTGGAACTAATATGTAAGCAGTTCAGCACTGCAACATAGGAAGAGGTCCTTAGCAGGTTGTTTAACGAACAAGCAACAACAAAAGCATGCAAAATTGATCTTTCCTGTTATTAAAAGAGTGGGAAATCGAGCTATTTCCCTAGGACACACACACATAAGCACTTACTCTCCCCTGGCATAATCTCCACAGACATTATATTATTATTATCAATATTATTATTATCATTAATTATATTTCTATACCACCCATAGCCGAAGCTCTCCGGGTGGCTCACAACATTGAAGTCCCCCATCCAGATTCCAACAAGGCCTGACCCTGCTTAGCTTCCAAGATGAGGCGTGACCAGGCCCTTCAGGCTACATGGAAGCTACAGCGCACTGCTGAGTGACATCTGTAACTGCAGACACGTGCCCGGTCCTTTCTGCATGGGAAGGTGCTGAAGCCCGGGTCTTGGTCCCTGTTCCCAGCCACTGAAACCCTGGCTTTGAAGCGAAGGCCCTTCCTTCTCTCCTCCGGTGGGAGCAGCCCCGCCTTTCCACGCGCTGCAGGCACCTTGCGCGGCCGGCCCGGGCGCCGCGTCCTCAAAGTCTTGGCGGGAGCGAGGGGCGGGTGTTGCCCGCTCGCAGCAACTCGGAAGCGCCGCAGCGCTGCGCCGAACTTGGCTAAGAAGCGGCACGGCGCTGCAGGCGCGCCGCCTGCCCAAACCGTGCTCCGGGGAACCTGCGCCTTCCGTCTCCGGAGCGGGGTGCCGAGCAACGGCGGCTGTGCCGCGAGACCCGGGCGACAGCCGTGCGATCGAGGTGATCCCGGGCAGCGCAAGAGAAGCAGCTCATCCATGCACGAGGTCTCCCTTCCTGCCCTCCGCGCACGGCCGATCATCTGGATGCAGGACCTACGCTTTGGCACACCCTCTGCCCACGCTGTAACTGCTCGTTGGGCACCGGACTGCCAGCCTTGCGCGTTTGGCTGGGCATACTTCAGAATTAACTCCTTCATGCCATCCAAAGCAAGACATCGCGACAGACCATCCCAAGCGAAGTAGGGGCAGTCTTCCAGCATTGCCAACAGATCCCTCGCCTGACAATGCCGACGGGCAGAGGGGGAGCGAATGGGGGCCAGAGAGACAGAGACCGAGAGAGAGGGTGGGTCTCGCCTTTGCTTTGCTTCCCGTTCGCAGTCCGATGGAATCAGAAGCGATTCGATCAACTATTCCCTGGTGATGGCGGGGGTGCGGGGAGAAAAGAGCGCAGCGCTCCAGACTAACTCCTCCTTTGTCTACATGGAAACTGGGCAGCGGTGCAAGATTTCTCTCGGGAGAGACCAGGATTCAAGTGATTCCATCAGGTTGTGTCGGGACAAATCAATATGAAATCCCTCGGTCCGCGGCGGAATCCTGGGGAAAGATCACGGGGGCGAGCCGCCAGCGAGAGGGAAACACTCGGTAGAGGAAAAGGCAGGCTTACCTTTATAGGATAATTTTAGCCGCGGCACGTTGGTCTTGACATGCTGGCTGCGTGCGCGTCCTCCTAGTAGTAATACTCCCAAGCAAAGCCAAGCAATCCGGCTGATCCAGCCCATGCTGCAGAAGACTGTACAGTCCCCTTTGGATACCCGGCGAGGTCCCTCCCCGGCGCTCCCTTCTTGTCCTGTGTGTTAAGGAAGGGGTGTGTGTGAATCCAGCGAGAAGTTCAAAATGATCTAAAAAACTGAGAGTTAACAGGTGACCCCGGTCAGTTTCATTCAAAAAATCCCCCCCAGAACAAAAAAACTGCAGAAGCATTTAAAACAACCACCGTTCTTCTGGCCAGGTTTGCAACATCTCCTTTTCTGCTTCCCCTTTTCTGATTCTTTCCCTGGAGCAGAAAGCGGGGAGAGGGGGACAGCAATAACAATAATGATGATGATGATGAAAAACTTCCAGCGCTCTGCCTTTCTGCACGGAGCCACAGGCGCGCGCCCCCACAGCGGTGGAGCGAGCGAGCGAGCGAGCGAAAGACGGAACCAGCCGGCACTGGCTAGAGAAAAAGGCACCAACGGTGAGTGGCGAAAAGAAATTGACCAGAGGAATTGACTACAGCTGCAGCTTCTAGGCTTGTGGAGGTTTCCCGGGGCCAACCTCTTTTTAAAATCTGAGCTCCACTCTGTGATCGCCTTGTGGCATAAGCCAATCCCGTTCCCCTGCTCCCCTCCGGCTTCAATTGCAGACAGGAGGAATGAAAAAAGGGACGGAGAGGCGCAGTAACACTGAGTGTTCCTGTACACATGGGGAGAGAGCGAGAGATGACACAGGAATCCGCAGTTTCTCTCCTCCCCCCTCCCCGTCTTTTTTAACCCAACAATCTCCCTCTAGAGTAGCTGACAATGAGAGAACAAGCAAATCACAGCCCACTTCCCTTCCTCCTGCTGTCACCAAACACATGCAAAAAACATCTACTCAAAGATTTGCAGAGGGACCAGTTTGAGAAAGGGAGAGAGCCATAAATTTCGCAGTCAAAGGCTCAGATTTTTTCTCCCCTCCCACCTCTCTCCCCTCCATATCTTAAAAAAAGGGGTGGGGGCTTTTTTTAAAGGCCTTGAATCAGTCTACTGTCATAAATAATGTATCCGACTCATAATGTAATTCTTTCTCTTTTTTCCCCACAGATCTAAAAAAAGGGTGAGGGGAGTTAAGAAACCCTTCCATCAACATAACTTTACTACTGGAGTTTAATTTAATGTCTTGTTAGGGAGCCCTCCTTCCCTCCTGCCCAACCACCTCCAAGTCAGTGAGAGAAATTCCTAGTGAAAAGTCCAATTCAAGACACATATAAAAGTCCAAGGGGACTAATAAATCATACAGGAGGATTCTCTAAAGATCTTTTTCCTCCCTCAGTTTAAAATATCAATTGCCTTCCTCCTTTCAGGGAGGATCTCACGGCATGAAAAGCTTTGGTTGAACTCCCTTTCCACCCCCAACAACCTTGTCTCAAAAATGGAAAGGACAAGCCAAATATATTCAGTACAGGAGAAGAACACGCAAATGGGTATCCAGAGATACTCATAGGTGCTGACATTCCTTTTCTATAACAAAATCTGGATCCTGTTTCTTTCCTCAAAGATTGCTTTGTTTCCCCGTCCTTCATTTGTATTTATGCTGCTGTCTAGCAATGAAGTTTGTGTTTGTGTGTTTGATGTCCGTGTTTTGAATTACCTCCCCCACCCCAACAGCTTATATGGTGTTTAAGGGTTAGCGTGCCAGACAAGGACTTGAGAGACTTGACTTCAAATGCCCACTTAGCCATGAAACTTGGACCAATCACTATTTGTCAGCCTAAGGCTTCCTGCAAGAATAAAATAGGAAGCAGAAGAGAGAAGAACCCTTCGTTCTTTAGAGAAAGCATGAGATAAAACTCAAACAAACAAACAAACAGGATTGTCCATGAGCTCCAGTCCTGACATTACACTCACAAACAAGCAAACAATAGGGTTGCTATTAGCAACATATGTATTTTGTGAAATCTATTCTATTGGTGTTTCACAGATTCCGAGGTGTCTCTTATCCCATCATCTCCTTGTGGATGGAATCAGATTGGTTTTTTACAGATATACGAGGATTTCATGTGCATTAGGGCAATTGGTACAACTGTAAATTTGTCCACAACCCTCTCAAAGGTTGAAAAGCAGTCTGTGGAATCTGTACAACTCAGAAAAAGCCTGCAGAATCAGCAGGTCAGTTTCATGGAAATCTGAACTCATTTGAATCTGTTACAGATTTCTCTGGTATCATTTGTACATGGTTTGGTACATGGTCATAGCAAACTAGTGATGTTTAAGGCCATGTGGGATGGTCACATCCCCACACAAAACCCTCAGGGAAGCAGGGGTAAAAACAGTTCTTAGCTAAGTTCCAGCAGAACCTTCTAAGTGAAATCAAATTTCTCAGACTGATCGCATAGATTGGATTTGGGCTTTTAGGAGATTGGTCCACCCTGCAAACTGCAAAGTCAGTTGGGGGCAAGTCAGCCTACAGGATGCAATACCTTGTTCCACTTGGTTTCATCATTGACAGCCCTACAGAAATTGAACAGAAGCTGAAGTTACCAGCAGCAACCTCTTCTGACAAAGCAGAAGGAAAGAGGATGGGGTCTCCTGCATGATGAGTTCACACAATCACTGGACGAAGACATCTGGTCTCCGGAAGAAAGTCTCATGCAGAAATGCTCATAAAATGTTCTATTTTTGCATTCCCAGATTTTCCACAACGTATATAGTATAATCAAGTATACAAGAAGCCAACCTTTTTCTAAACATGTCTGCTGTCCAAAAGCGTTTATGGTTCCCTGCCCCTCCCCTCCAGTGTTTCAAATTGTTCCAGAATCCACATATGTTTCAGGCTAGTTAAATGCAATGCAGCAGAGACTACACAGGTCACAAGGTTATTCACATCAGTAGAAACATCCACTGATTTAAAACATTTCTTCTGCTAGTGAGTTTACCTATCCTTGAGCTTATGGTGGCTTCTAAGCAACTTTAGACCCATCCAAAGTCAAACCTACACAAATACAAAAGTATTTCCATAAGGCAGCAATAAAAGTCACTGCTCTTCTCTCAGTGGTACACACAGTTGGCCCACCTTGGGTCCCAGTTCAGCTCTCTGGAGTTCCCCAGAATGTCATGTCCTCTTCTCCTGGCCCTACCTCTTTCCTCCAACCATGGATCTTTTGGTGGTCTCCTGTCTTTTGTGTCATTTTCCCTGATCCCAAAAGGCAAAATGCTTCTCCTAAGGCTCAGTTATTGGTAGTAGGAGCCTTCAGCTACAATATGTTGGCATTTTTGACCCTTCCCCTTTTGCCTTCTGCACTGCTTATGGCTGAAATGTGACCCCTAAGAGGGTCTCTGAGATAATGAAAGGGGTTTAACATGCTTGCTTTATACCCACAAATTGTAGGGTCTGTTTTATCTCTAAAATGAAGTACTCGATCAATGATAACTGGTGACCCAGGATGGGGATGAACTCTCTCACACACCAGAGATCCAACCCATTGACAGTGTGGCCAATAGGCCAGAAAAAAAAGGGGGGGTAGCAGAAGGGGATGTGGATGGAATTGGCCCATACCCCTGATGTTCTCCACGCCTGCTTTAACACATCACTGGTTTTAGGATGGAGAGAGGTAGGCCATGACTGTTCTTCCTGACTCAAACCTTTTCATCACTATGGTTGCATAGCAAAAGGATATGGAACCAGGCAGGGCTGCCTCACACTGGCTGAGTTCAGGCAATACAACAAGCCATGGCGTTTGTTTGTTTTTTTACCATTGTTGGTATGCTTTGTTCTTAGATCCCAGCTGTGTTATTTCACCATGGTATAGTTGGTCTTTAAAAACATGATAACAGACTGCAATTTGTTCTATGGCTTCTCTGTACCACTATGGAGAGTTGTGCTGCCCAGACTCAGGCCCATAGTTTCCATGGTGCTAGTATACATACAACAGAAGCCTTGGAAAAAAGGGCCACTCTAGCAGCCTTTTCAGCCATCCAGCTTCTACTAACTTTCTCTGCCTGGCAACTGACATGCAGAGCAATGAGAAAGAGGGAGGTGGTGTAGGCAAGAAGCAATGCAGCTTGGAGTTAAATTATAGTCCTGGTGGTTGCTATCTGCTAGCAGTGAAAGGACTGAGTGTGTATGTCTGTGTGTGTAAACCATGATACTATAGAAACCATTAGATCATCCACTGGGTAGATCATGGTAACCACCCCCCAAACCATAGTGACCATGCAGGGTTGCTTGTTATGTTGTGTGAACCCAAGCACTGAGTTAGGCCTTTGGCCAATCTACTTCAGTGTTATCTACTCTGACTGGCAGTAGCTCTTCAAGCTCTTGAGCAAACATTTCTACTAGCCCTGAGACCCTTTGAGTGAAGATGGAAGCTGGAACCGTTTGAACCATGTACTCTACTGCTGAAATATTTTCCCTCTCCTAACAACAGATGTGACATAGGATTGTTTGAGAGACTTTGCAAAGTTGTTGAAGAGCTCTCCTGTGGGAATATATTTTGATAGAATCCATAAACATTACATATACCTGCTGAGAATGATGGGAGTTATAGTCTCCAATATACAGGGGATGGGTTAGACTGGCAAGGGCATGCCAAAATAGAGCTGATTCAGCAATATTCCAGGGTTGACTTTATCCCCTTCAAATGCCTCTTTGGGAAGTCTCTTTCAAGAAAGATTTAAAGTGTTAAGCTTAATGCTTGCTATTTTTTTAAAGAAAATCACACATGACTTCTCACACATTAAAATAAATTCTAGCACCGAACAGTTTCCACAATTGGGAATACTGGAAAGCAGTTCAGATTGGAGAAATATTCCTGATTTTTTTGCAAGCTAATTTGAATTTACACCAGCCCTGTTACCCTTTTCAAATCCTGGTGTCTGAAAGGTCATTGAAGGTATTACAATCACTGAAGGACCAGCTCTGTGGAAGCAGTGCAACCTGGCTACTATTTGACAGCAGATTCATCATACTAAAATTCTACATGAAAATCAGGAAAAAGAAAGAGGAAGGATTTGGTACCTTTAACTGTCAGCAATAAAGGAGTGGAGCAAGTTTAGCACATGCTACTTTATATGATTTCATGGCCCCTGCATGCCAGCAGGGGTACTTTATTCCTGGTTTTCACGTACAAATTGGAGACAATTTAATTTTTGGACAAGGATTTAACCCTGTTCTGAAGCCAAACTAAAGCATTCTGCCCCTGCCGCTCCCGTCACTGAACAGAACAGCTCACCAAGAATAAAAAGGAGATCCGCCAGCCTGTTCAGCAAACCCTTCTGCTTCCTGAGCTTAATTCATTAATCCTGCCACATCTTATCTGAAACATTCAGCAGTTCCATTGATCTGTGGCATTGTTGAGAAAATAAGATCCAAACATAATGTTAGTTTTGGTCATTCCCACACTTGTTATCCTTGTGGACTTTCATGTCCCGGGGGCAATGGATTAACACTCCAAAACGACAAGAGACGCCTGTCTGTTTTCCATGGATTACTTACTGCAGACATTTGTTCAATGGAGCAGCTTCTTGACACAATGAGATTATTTGGAGAGCAAGCCCAATGAATGACACTCTTGTGTGTGTGTGTGCGTGTGTGTGTTACAGGAGGACACAGTGTAAACAAAACACCAAAGATGACCCCAAGGATGTAAAAATCCATCATTTCCATCATGCTGCTAGGCCCTAAAATTAAAATTGCGATCGGATGAACATCTCTAAATCAAACTCTATATCCCTGTATATGTAGGCCAATGTGGCAATTTGCAAACTTTCCACCAAACTGTGATGAACCAAACCTTTCACTTTGCTCTTTTTGGAAAGGCCTCCAAACAAGGACCATGTTCATACTGTGACAGAACCCAACACTTACTTCTTACATGACTTAGCTTATGTTAACAAGCACTGCAGAGATCACCTGGAAGAGGTATGTCCTGCTCCTCCTAGGCCAATTGTTAGCTAGTTTGAATGTTTCTTTTCTGGGAGCATCAGGACCCAGTAGAAATATCTGGTCTGTGGAATCTTTTTTTGCTCAGCTGGTGGGCAGAAGAAAAGAAAAGCTTCCATACTTTTGGAAGGAAAAAGATGCTTTGGTAAGTTACTTGTATGAGTCTGGTAAATAGAATTTAGTGAGCTAGTCTGATATTTCATTTTATTTGAGAAGTAACTAATCCACAACTTCTTTGGGTCTTTAAGACATGTGCTGGATTAGAAACTGAATTTTATCATTTTACCTAGTTTGGATAGGCCTTAGTCATGTGTCAGTCAGCTTGGTAAGAGCTCTGGAAAAAGGTTAGTGCATCTCTGTAAAACATGCCAGAAGTCTGTTATCTCCTGCAGGAAAAAAAATATTAGCATCCTGGAATGAATTTCACACCCTAGATTCTCATTTTGTGGTGTAATTTACATGTAAGTAGACCTGCAACTAGGGCATTGTCAAATGTGTGGTAGTACACAATGTCCCCAAATTGAATCTACCTGTCTTTTATCCTTTTCTTCCTATAAAATAACACAACACACCTAGGGCACAATCCACAAATCTGCATAACCAGAATCCATTGGGATGCTTTTGTTACCCCACACAATACTGAGGCACAAAATGAGGTTAATTATAGGCTAACTAAATGGGGTCAACATCTTAGCTTTTTGTGTGTGTCAGGAAAAGAAGCAAACTCCTCCTTCAACCAAAAACTGAAATTCCCTGGAGAAACACACTGTGTTTCCAGGGGAAAGCATGCTTATTCTGATTGTTAGTTGGTAGGGGAACACATGTTATACTGATTATATGTTGATGCAGGAAAGATTTGAGCTGATCTTACCTGTACTAGCTGAAACTTGAAATCAGTTGTTATGCTGATAGTAACTTGTTGGGGGAAATGTTAAGATTAAGTCAAACAATGGGCTTTCATTGGCAATTTATGTCTAGGGTAGAAAAATGACCTGAGAGAAAGCAAATATTAGGGGGATGGCGTTTACAAATATATGGAACTGCTGACAGCAGCACCTCCAAGGAATATTGGCAAAAGAGTGTCTTGCAGCCAGGATGACTTGTGGCACATCAGTTTGTCTCACATAGACGTTTTACCCTGGCTTGCCTACCAAGGTGGAAATGCCTGCACATTGCAAGGAATGCTGATGGACACCCAGCTCACATGAAAAGCTGCTTTGGACTGATGGGCTTCTTTGTCTCCTGCATTCACTGGTGGGCAGGACACTCTCCAGCTGGATTGGGCAACAGCCCCAATCATCGATGTTGTGCTTTGTGGAGAAATTAGTTTAATCCATCTGAGGGTACCAGGTTGGGGGAATCCTTGAGCATAGGCCCCATGGTTGTTCATCACAAGGAACAAGTGGTAATAGTCAGCAATCTGACTTTCAGGGCTTCTCCATCATTTTGATCTCAAAGGTTCCCTGAAAAACTGCAAAGAAGCATCAGGCTTCACCCGAACACAGTCTGCAAGACACTGCTTTATTATGTGTTTCATTCATTATTACATCTATATTCCACCTTTTTTGTCTCTTGTAAGAAATCCACATTACAAAGCCCTCCTCCTTTCCATTTATCCTCACAACAACAACCCTCTGAGGTAGGTCAGAGACTGGCCTAAAGTCACTCTTGCAGCAGCATGGCCAAGTGGGGGATACAACTTGTCTCTTCCAAATCCTAGTCCAATTCTCTCACCACTAAACTGCATTACATGGCATATCCATTATCCCACCAATCCTTCCTACAGCTCTTTAAAGGGGCAAAGGTGTTGTTATTGTTGTTATACCTTTATTGCAGATGGGGGAGGGTGAAGGAGTACAGGCTGGACTGAACCCACCCAGGGAGTTCCTGGTTGCTATAGGATTTGCATGTTTCCTGATTCATGTTTCGCATCTTTCCCATGGTACTAGCTCAGGGAAAGCCCTGGGGTTTAAATAGCTTAATCCTATGCAGGAGTGCAGCCAGGTCTGCAATCTGCATATGGCAGTCAGTCCCTCAGTACACAGGTACAGGGCTGCAGCATTTAGTGTCTGCTGAAAGCCACTCCCCGTCTGCCCCCAACTTGTTCACAGAGGGAAGCGTGTACAAGCAGAATCTTGGAAATGGATCCAGACAACATACAGAAGAAATAGAATGCTGATGCCTTTAACGAGAAAAGATCCCAGGTCAAAAGAGAAAGCTTACAGTGCCTATACATGTTGTTTTGGTTTTAAATAATTTAAACCGCAGGGGGGCAGAAAGTTCCTTTTCTTCTGCCCCACATCAGCAAAGTGCTTAAACAGATGGTCAGCGTTTAAGCAGATACAGAAAACTATTGCTTGCAAAAGTTTTCCTAAGGCAGTATCATCTCCATGTTTAGACAGGAAAAAAGGCCCACACCTCCCAGCATGCTCTTTCAGAGTGTGGTACTTATAACATGCTTTTAAAGAGGCTAGGAAGGGTGGGAAGCCTGTAAATTTGGTGAGATCAGGAATGAGTTCTCCCCTGACATTCTGGATCTGGAGTGTTTGAGAGCCTGTCCTTTTGTAAATCCACACCATCACCCTAAACTTTGCTTAGCAAGAGGTGGATGTTGCAGAACCAAGAGCATTTTCATAGGCATATGTAGAGTAGGTATTTATTTATTTATTTATTTAAAAATTTTCTATACAGTCCCATCACAAATGTCTCATATGCCATGTTGGCTGTTTGATGCTGAGAAGCTGATACTATTTTACCACTTTAAAGGTGGTTCACAAAGGCCACATAATACACCTCTCTCTACTGAAGCAAAGAACACACATGGCTTGGTGGAACTTCCTGGGGAACTTCAGAAAGCCCTTCTACTGTTGCAGACTGACTGTGAGAGAGACAGGCAACACTAGCACATGGGTGAGTCAAAATTTATCTGCACTCTGGCTGTAGAATTTATTTTAATTAACTTTTAGAAAAGACAAATACATCATTTTTCAACATAATCTCCTCGCTTTTCGATACACTTTGTCAATCTGTCAACAAGCTTTCGTATTCCCTCATAAAAAAGTGTTTTAGGTTGAGCTGCAAGCCACGAATGCACCACTGACCACTTCTTCATCAGAAGTGAATCTTCATCCTCGTAGGACTGCTTTCAGGAGACCAAATGGGTGAAAGTCTGTTGGAGCAAGATCAGGACTATAGGGTGGATGCTTTAACACCCCAAAACGAAGATTTTGCAGAGTGTCAACCGTGTGGGGAGAAGTGTGTGGACATGGTCCTTCTTGATGACTAACACTTGTGCAAACTTCCTTGAACTTCTCTATCCATTCATACACACTTCTTCACGACAAAACACTTTCTCCATACTGTGCACAAAGTCTTCGATAAATGACTGCACCAGGTACACTCTCAGACCACAAAAAATGAATCACTGAACGCTGCTCTTCTTTCGTGCAGATCACAAGTAGAGGATCCATTTTTGCTTGCACCACAGTTACAAATGAACTGATGTAACATGTTCACACCTGCACAGCAGTGACTGGGGAGACAGTAGCCTTGAACAGAAAGTGCTGATAAGACAGTGCAGCCAGGAGAAGTTTTAATATGAGTATGGATAATTTTTGACTCACTCTTGGTGTGTGTGTGCATATGACTCTTTATTGTAGGTGCACACTAACAGTAGAGAGTGAGCCCATCTCCATCTGGGACCAGCTGCTACGGTCATCATATACAGTGGATTTATATAAATGAGGTCTTTGTGATGATTAGTAACAGAAAACATCACAGCAGAAAACATTCAGTTACTTTTGTACATGGTTATCTTGACCTGCACTTCAGGTGTCAAAATATCTGCCTCCAGGCTTATTTTTACACATTCTGACCTTTTTTATATTTTCAACTCTTTTTTATCTCTTTGTTAAAAATATAAATAACTGACTCTTATGATTTATATTCTGTGCTACCATTTACTGTTCTTATTTATGGAGAGGCTGAAAATACTTACTTAAAACTGCATATAAACATATGAATCCAGGGATACACTATGCATCCTTTGATACAGTGGATGTGTGCAACCTCTTGTAACCCTAAGAATACACACATTTCATTGGGATCAATGGGGAAGGGAGGTTTCAACCTTTCCTTCTCTGTTTGGAGGGAACACGTTTCCCAGTATGAAGGTACCAGCACATTATGACCAACACCTGAGGTCCTCCTTGAATGTTGGCAGCAAAGCCTTCATCAGAGATGCCTGCCAATTGTGGACCCCTCTCCCCAACCCCCATCCCCATAGTGAGATTCACCTGATGCCAACATCTTTTTTACTAAGACTTTTCTCTCTTCCCAGACATTGGACAACAGGTGGCTGATGTCAGAATTTATTTGGTTTATCAGTTCCTGGCATTTTATTGCTTTTATCTTTCTTGCTTTGTTGATTGTTTGAACAATTAATTGCATGTTGTACTCCCTGATGTGAAATGTCTTGATTCTTCTTCTAAGAAGCTTACTAAAGGAACAATCCTATGCCCTATGGATTGAGGCAGGACAGGTTTTTTGGAATCCAACCCTGAGGTCCTGCAACCTCGGTGCCAGCACTGCAAAGGCTGCCCACCCCCCACCTAAGTACCTCCAGCGGCCAAGAACTGTAGATGAAACACAGACTGTGGGGGTGTGGTGACAGCAAAGATTGCTTTATGCATAGGATGCAGAGATGCCTCCAGGTTCAGAGGCTCCCATGCACTGAGGTCAAAGGGGATTGGATCGTGCCCTGAGAAATTTCAACAACGGCAACGGTGACATCCCCTCCAAGCTGCTATTGGTCCCCAAGGTAGTTTCCAGCAGTGCCAACAGCAGCTCGTGTTTGGGGCTTACAGCATCTTGTGATGAGGGATTTCCATTTGGATGGTGGTGGGAGACAACAGGCATAAACCTGCCTTTACTGCACACAGTGTGAATTGCTTCTTCACACCTGATAGTAATTTCACTTAAACTGCATAGACAGAGAATAGTATTGTACAGTACCCATGCAGGACCATGTAATGGGGCTTTGTTGCTTTTAAAAATAACTCGTAATGAGTGGTAGTGCTCACTTCCAGAAGGAAGCTCTTCCATTCCATTCCATTCATTTTCCAGGGTTATGGTTCAGAGTTGTGAAGCTCCATTTCAGCTGTGGTGGATCCCATGAGTACAATAAAACCAAAGGAGGCAGAAAGGCAGAAAAACAATGGCTATTACCCATCATTGCTAATGTTGCATTTAGTGGCATGTTGAACATAGCCTTGAGTCACTTGTGCTTCGTCCCCTGATCACCTTTTAGAATTTCATTAAGGTGAATTCCATGTCCCCAGTTTTGTGCAAGAAACTTTATTTTCTGTTTCTAAAATGTTTGAGAGGTACTGGCTCTGTTTGTCTATGTCACACAAACACGAGAAGCCTCCAAAGGATTGAGATGTGTTTGAGGCAAGCTCTCCACCAAATCCACAAGAGAATCACAGCTCCACCATCTGCTATGATCATTGCTTTCTCTATTTCTCCCCCTACTTCCTTTTCCTCCAGAATGGTTTATAAATATGTGAGAAGAATGCTACAACAAAATTATAAGAGGTTGTCATTGATGAGTGTTTCTGCTGTGGGCACTCACCTTCCCAGCCTACAGGGGGTGTGCGGGAATGCATCTCCTTCCTTCCTTCCTACCTTCCTTAATGAGGCCTTTTCTGATGCAGAAAATTAGAATCAGTGATTATGTTAAATCATGATGGTGTGTGGGTGCAAGATGTTCTGCAGATGATCAAATGAGACCATACAAAGAGTAGGAGCTAAATTGTTGGTACATGTTGCTCTGAGGCCAAATATATCTATAACAATAAAAAGTTAGTTATTTAATCACTACAGAGGCATTCACTGACAGCAGGGAGTGGTAGGGAGACTGCAACCCATCAAGGAAACTCAAAGCAAACTTTTAATAATTTGATGTTTTCTTAGAACCAGTAATATATGAGATTGTGTAGGTTGGCAGTGTGAGCTGGCTGATTAAAAAGAAAACAAACTCAGCCGCAGACTTAAGTGATAACATATATTTTCTTTCTTTGCTTTTCTCCATAAATGCTTTTTTTAAGGCAAGAAAGGGAAAGAAACACTTTCTACTGGCTGATTCTGTGACAAATTGGACAAAGCTGCCTCCTTGTCTCTTTGTGTCCAAGCGATACCTGTGACATTCAGGGATCAGATATTTGAGAGAAATGGGGACAAAAGGATAAAAGTCTCTTTTCAGGCATGTTACATAATAGCAACACAAGAGAAGTAATGAGATGGATGGGCCAATTGAGTCACAAAGAGCAAAACAGATGATAAAGTTTGCCTCAGAATTATTCATTGTTGATGAGTGTTTGCCATTTACACAGAGAGCCCAGTTCTTGCCTGTGCTGGGAAGCTGCTGTGGTAGAGCAGCCTTCCATGTCCATGACGGAAGGGGCTGCCCACCTTGCATTAGTGTGTTGATGTAAAGGAGTGGGTCAGGCAAAAAGTTCAGTTTCAACTGGTGGTGACCCCCAACTCTTTAAGGTATGAGTCCTCAATGTAGTGTCCATCAGTGCTCACCAGCTCTCCATTTCCTGACTCTTTTTTCTCCCTCCCAGCATCTGGCTTTCTCTTTATTGCAGCTCTGTTCCTTTGATTTGCTGTTCCCACCCCCTCCAGCCTATAGCCCTCTTTTCTGTTTAGCTCCCTTTTGACTAGCCAGGCCCCCCATGGCAGCCATGATGTGACTAGCCACATCCTCTGTGGGAGCCATTTTGTGCTAGTGCCCACAGCAGTTTCTCAGATTCTCTGATGTGCCCAAGGATCCAGAAAGATTGGGGACCTGTTTTAAAGGGGTGGGCAAGGGCCAAAGGTAGTGGTTTGGTTGCCAGTGCCCTAGAGATACTTCAGGAGCATCCACAAGCAATTCGAATTGTACATTCTACATTGCTTTCACAATTGCAAGTCCAGTTTGTTTTAACTTTATAAAGTGGGACAGGCAGGCTCCCAAGGTGGTGCACCCTCCTTCACTGCAGGTATTTCCATAGAGGTTGAAGGACCATCTGCAAACCACAGCTGTGCCAAGGTAATAATAAATAATACTCTGTGCTGCTGTGATTCTTGTGATTCTTTGAGCAATAACACAGTTTTTGTATCTTCCTTCTAGGAGACACAAACCAGAAATGCTCTATTCCATGAACATATGGTATTCTGGTTGAATGAGGGCTACTTGTCCAGTGACTGCAGAAGGAGGAAAACAGTGGGTTCTTCTGGCTGGACAAATCTAGAGTGGCACATGCCCTTTGTTAGTAAAGATTGGGCAGATGGATGTCAATAGCTGGCCTTAACCATGGCTAAGGAAATATCAGAAAAGGTGGGATGGATCCCCTTCTTTCTACCAGCTAAAGAATGCTGGAATCCCAGTTACCTGCATATCATGGAGAGCCAGGAGCTGTGAAGTGGAGTCAGACTGAGGAAGGACAGAGTTTGGCTGTGCGTGCTCTATTGCATCTTGATGATAGGAACTAGAAAGTGTGAGCAGTGAATTGGGGGAGTCTGCTGGATCTGGGACAACAGCTGGAATGTTGAATGTTGCTCTTCTCAGCTTCCAGTGGTCTAATTCCTTCAGAAATCTAACCCAGGTAAGAGCTGCACCTTCAAAACATGTCACTGCTCAGAGAATGGAGGCACATGCCATGGTAATTTGATCTATAGCACTTCCATATGTGGGAAGATTGCTCTTCTATTCAGCAATAATAATTCTAGACAATCCCTTCATACAGAAAACTAATGAACTAAGAAACCTGCTCTCTGATATGCTAACTTTATAGCATATAAAGGGACTTGATTTTGGGGCTATCCTTGAAGACGGTCCGGATACTTCAATTGGTTCAAAATAGAGCTGCCAGGCTGCTGATGGGGACGGGGCGTTATGTTCACATGACTCCAGTCCTCCGTCAGCTTCACTGGCTTCCCATTGAAATCCGGGCCCAATTCAAGGTGTTGGTGATGACCTATAAAGCCCTAAATGGCTTGGGTCCTGGTTACCTGAAGGAGCGCTTACATCCATATATGCCCGGCCGCCCCTTGAGATCTGCGGGAGAGGCCCTTCTCCGGGAACCCTCCGTGAAAGAAATTAGGAGGGTAGGTACTCGGAGGAGGGCTTTCTCTGCGGTGGCGCCCAATCTATGGAATGCGCTCCCCAGAGAGGTCCACCTGGCGCCGTCGTTATTTGTTTTTCGGCACCAGGCGAAGACCTTTTTATTTAAGCGTCATTTTAATTGTTAACAATATTTATTTATTTATCTGGCCAGGGCGACTTCTTTTATATTGTTATTTATTTTATATTGCTAATTTTATATTGTTATTTTTGTATTTTATTGTATTTTATTTTGTGTTGTGAGCCGGCCCGAGGCTTCGGCAAGGGGCGGCACAGAAATGTTTTAATAAATAAATAAATAACATTTTGTATTGAGGCCGATCATAAGATCCTGGCATAGAGCTGACCTTCCAAAGTCCTTCAGTGCATGCCAACTGCATTCATGGCAGTTTCTTGGATTTCCCTTAGAGATGGTATAGAATGTCTTTAAAGCCTATTGAGTGTAGAGATTGAGAAATGCATCCTGGAGCCATTTCAGGCATCTTTCTGGTTCTTTGTGTATGTGGAGGTGGTGGTGGGGGTGTCACAGGTAGGAATAGTTTTACCTTCCTTACATTCCTGCCTATTTCTGTACATGGAAATGAAGAAAAAAATTGGGGGATAGTTCCTATGATATGATTATCTAAAGTTATATGATTATCATTTATCATACCTAAAATGATAAAAGCTCATACTAGAAGACTACATGTTCTACTTTATATATGTTCTCACAAAATAGTTTTTTTTAAGTATCCATCCTCTGTGGTCACCTCTTAACTCATTTAGTGTGATGTATTTATTATTATTTTGCAAAGAAATTCCTTTTCATTCTCTCCTCCACCTGCCATTTAAAGTGTTTCCTCCTACAGCTACTGCATGTCAAAGTGATTGACTATTTCTGAAAGCTTTCTGCATTTTTCCTCTCTTAAATTATAACTACCTCTCTATGCAGACTCCCCCTCCTAAGTGTTTATCTCCACCTTCAAGTGAAATGGAACAAGAATACATTCATGAGAGACAAAACTTCCATTGTTTACACTCATCAGCACAGACTAGGCAGTGAGGAGGAAAAAAGGAGGCATCTGTTGAATACAGATGAAGACCAAAAAGTTGTGGGGTTTGAAGTTCTGAAATGGAAAACTTTGCTTGCTTTTATGCGAATAGCTATCTTGTCTTATTTCTATGTGAATGTATGAAACGGCCTTAAATTAAGTCTGGCTGCTCATCCAGTCGTGCCTACTTTGTCCCTAATGTAGTCGTTCCTCAGACTCTTCAAACGCCATGTTACTGCTGATCCTTTAATTAAGGATATGGCGGAATTACTAGGCATGCTGAGGATTCCCTATATTGAAAAGAAATAGAAGCTGAATGGGGTATGAGGCAAGTCACTTGTAGAGCTATAAATACCATAATATTCCAGCTCCACTGAGAAATATGCTTATGCATCCTTGCACAATAGTTTCCCTGACAGCCAGCAGGTTTAAGGTGATCAGTGGAACCTCTGAGAAAAAAGGTGATAAAATGTGCCTGGACACACAAGCTGATGTGCAGCCCACTTACACATGCAATGCCCAACAGCGATTCTCATCTGCAGCATGCAGCTTAGAACAAGGGATGTACAGCTCACTTCTGCATTTTTCCTAATGTGATGATGCCACTTTGCTATGCAAGGTGAGAAAAAGCATGCTTGCTGACATTTAACTCAGCAATTCCTTTTCCATCCTTTCTCTTAGACCCTCTGTTCAATTACCCAGCAACAGTTCACACTTGGATAGCAGAGCTGGCAGGCATACAGTTAGCTAGCTTGTAGTCTACCCCACTAGTGTAAGATAGATTGACTATATATTTCAGTATAGCATATATATATAGCAACTACATCTCCATTTGCACCTATGCATATAATTCAGAATATGCAAATTTAATGCAAATCTGTGCCTGGTTTTTTTTTGGGGGGGGGTTTTGGTAAAAGGCTTCTTCTTTGTAATTTTCACTTTATTGTAATATCACCTTGAAGAAAAGCCCAGTCGTCAGAAGCACACCAACATGGCAAGCCACTAATAGTTGCAGCTTAAAGGTGCACTTCCCCAGGAGCAAGTCCCACTGAATGCAATGGGACTTACTTCTGAGTAGACATATCTAGAACTGCACTGAGAGATTTCACTTTTCTGTCCATGTCTTAGAGCCTTTTCTACGTGCATTTTGACACACACCCTCCTTTGTGACTTCATGCTGTGCTGTTGTCACCTACAAGGCCTCCTGAAGGATCTTTCTCTTTTGGTTTTTACTATAACAGAGTGAGGGAAACATCTTCAAACAAGGCTCCCCGTTTTCTGCCTAAAGGAGGCTATTCTCTTATTTCTCTCTCCATTGCCAGTTTGACCCGTTTCAGGTCAGGGCATGGTGGGCCTTGATTTCTATCTGTCAAGGAAGGACCCGGCTCAGAGTTGAACACATCCTAGAGCAGAGGTCTCAAACTCAACTTACCTGGGGGCTGCTGGAAGTAGAGTCCGGGTGAGGCTGGGCCGCATCAAGTATTCCACCCCCGCGGTGGTGGTGGGCCGCTCATCCTGCGTTGCTCCCGGAGGCCGGCCCGGGCACCGCCGGCACTTTGAAGGCCACAGGGCCCCTCCCCTGTGCGCTGCCCGTCCCGGCAATTGGCCCGCGGGCCATGAGTTTGAGACCCCTGTCCTAAAGTCTTTTATAAAAGGGATGGACACTCTGGAGTGTTATTTCAGTTTGTGAACACCAAAACCCCACACTGGCTGTCCTTCAGTGACCAGTCTCCCACCTTCTCAGGAAACTCTTGAAGTCAAGTTGCCCAAAACAGCACAAAATGCCGTTATCTACTTGGAGAAGAATGTCTAGTGTTGCTCAAGAATTCCACCAGCACCAGAGCCTCTCTGACAGTATAACCCTATGCACGCCTGTTGAGAAGTCCCAGTAAGCCCAAAGGGAATTACTCCCAGGAAATGTGGAAAGGATTGAAGTTATAGGTAGTAATAATGACAGTTAATAGATATGAAAGAGTGCAAGCTTGAATCATTACAGTAAAGCAATAGAGAGGTATTTCTAATGCAAATGGATAGTATGGTCAATGGAGCTTTTACTATCACATTACAAGACAATTTATAGGGGAGAGTTATAATATAGTACTTAGATCTCTAACACTCTTTATATTCCAATAGCATTTTCCCTAGAGGCTTCCTACACACATTTTCAGTGATCTTACAACAGTGGTGGACAGAGTTGACACCATAATACAAATGGGGAACTGTGAATTATGGTGATTTCTGAGTTCTTGATTGAGGTGATATTTGAATCAGGACTTCTTTGCTTATAATTCATGTTCTTACATTGGAATCCCTTGCACATCCACTCAGAAGTAAACTCTATTGTGTTCAATAGGAATATAAATGTGGAATAACAGAAAGCTATAGTAGAAAAAAATGTGGCCCTCAAAACACCAGCTGTTACCTAATGGGAACTTCTGGTAGGGTAACATGTATATCCTATTAAGGAACCGGAGTTCTTTTGCAGCCAACACAGCATATTCATCCTGGTTCCATTTTTCATCCTGTCCTTTTGCAAAACTAATGCGTAAAAAAGAGAATTGCTGCTATTTCTGATGAATGTATTGCTTTTGCTGTTCATTCCCTGCTTGACATCATAATCCTGTTTGTGACATAGTAATCATTTCCACAGTGCCTGTTTGTGAGAGCCAAAAGCAAGGGTTTAAAACTTGATCCCAGAAATGTTCTTTGTTATGATACCTCCCATAACATCCTATCAGCTTAGAGTCCTGACATGATAATTTCAGCCAAGTGGCATCAAATATCTGTGCATACATGGGAGTGGCACATATGAAATCTGTCCTTTCAGAGAATTCCCCATTGAATTGATGGTTTTATTATTTGCCCACTGGCCAAAAATGTGTGTGTGTGTGCTCTTAAATCTGTTGCTGATACTTGCTTAAAATATGTCAAGCAAAAGTTCGTACATGGTGCAATTTAGCTTACTTTTAAAATCACTACCCACTGGAACCCCCTTTCCTTTTCATTCAAATGCACACCCAAGTGTGTGTGCACACACATGCTCAAGTGCATGCATGTGCGTGTGTGCATGCATGTGCGTGTGTGCATGCACATACACACTCACAGAATCTGGTTAAATCACACAATCTATGTGGAGACATCCAGAAACATATTGTGTGTTGCACCTGCTCTGAAGTAATTATAGAAGCAATTTTCTAGTATGCTGTTGTTTTCTCACTTTTTTTGAGGGCAAATACAAAATAAACTTTGTTTGTTGGTGACTGAGACATGTGGGGGTAGGGCAAGTGGCTGCAGCTGAGGTCCTGCTGACATGTGGTCTAGATCAGGGTGGGCCACTTGTGGCCCTCCAAAGATTATTGAACTGCAACACCAATAGCCCTCACCACTGGTGAGGGTGGCAGGGGCTGATGGGATCTGGAGAATTTGGACAGAGTCTATAAAGTAAAGCTGACTGAATTCTATCTTCAACAGCTGAGGAGCTTACCTGAGCTCCTTTGGACTTGTCTAGGAATTCTACAGCTTCTTCTTGAGAGACTGGAAGCCCTGTTCAGTGTCTACTTTAAGGTTTGCTATAGGCCTCAAATATCTCAGTGCTTTCAGGTCACACACAGATTGTATAAGTCCCTTAGCAGAGTGGCTTCTTTCTGGCAGACCCCTTCAAAGCATGTCTGGAGATTCTAAGGACATTCCTATCAACTAAAAATATTCTTAAAAGGCTAATATTTGCCTAGGATGGAACTCAAACCAGAGAGCCCAATAAATTGTACCAGGCACCACGCAAAATTGGGCCTGATGGAAACTTGATGGAAAACCTCCAGGAATCCCATGTAAGAATAGAATATATGTGAGATAATTACATTTAAATAATTATTTCAAATAATTCCACTCCATCATAATCTTCAGTTTGTGACAGTAATTCCAGTCCATTCTATAGGAAAATGTTTGGTTGACTGTAGGCTACATCAATAATACAGTTTGGTTCCTCAAGTGTGTCACGTCCTGTGTGCTGACCCTCACTGCGTTCTAGTCTTTATTTTACTGCACTTTTACAGTTTGATTGCTATGCCACCCTTCAACAGAAATATTCCAGTTCACCTTATATGGCAAAAAGTAAAGGACATGTCTTAATAAAATTTAAAATGATGATGATGTATGGAAAAGTTGCCACCTGCTCTCTGGAGACAGCTGGTGCGGGGAGCCACTGTTGGGCAGTGGTAATTACTCCAGTCCATGGTCAGGCAGTCCTTTAGGCACCTAAGTCCTAAACATGCATGGCTTTGAAGCTTAAAGGTAACACCAACACCTTGAATCATGCTTGGACACAGATCCGTGATCTGTGAAAGAGTAGGGAGGAGTAGGGAGAAAATATTGCCTCTTACTGGCATGACCCCAGTCCCTTCAACAGGAACATAGGAAACTGTCTTACTCTGAGTTAGACCATTGGCTCTTCTCATTCAGTATTAGCATCATGGACCTGCAGCATTTCCTCCAGACTTCAGACAGGAGCCTTTCCTAATTCTACTGGAGATTATCAGGTTCCAGATCTGGGCATTTTGCAGAGAAAAAACACATGTCCTTGCTTTTTCTTGATTTCTTGCCCTTTGCCTTGTGCAGCAAAGTATCTTGGTTCATAGCAACATCCAGCCATGACATATGCTAACTCTTATTTCTTAAATAGATATAAAGGGGCCTAATATTCAGAGAGGCATAAAGAGGGGTAGACACTTAGGAACCCTACAGCCATGTACAGGAAACTGCTTTCATGTACCCATTGGCATATTTTGTCCTGCTAGCAGCCCTCTGTATGTCATGGAATGTGTCATGTTCAGAGATACCCTGATTTGTGATGGGATGGCTTGGGCAAGGTAGCTTGTCACTTAGAAGACTTTGCTCATGCGCAGAACACCACCTATGGTACCTTGAGCAGCTGCTGGGGGTGTTGCTGAAATCAATACAGTGCCCAAGGCTCTCCCTAGGATCTGCACAGCACCCTCCAAGAGGTGAATGGGATCATCCTGCTTGAAATGGTTGGTCCTGTTTGTAAGCACTGCAAACTGCCCAGAGAGTTTCAGCTATTGGGTGGTGTAGAAATTAAAGAAAAAAAGGAATCACAAGTGCTTTTCAGCTAAACACTTTAACATTATTTTCATTAAAAGTGACATGATTACCTTTATTACCTAATACAGAACAGTGGAATGATGTTTCATGGTTTAGGCCAATGCAAATAGCTTGTGCATATGACAGTGTGCCCAAGTGCTTTAAACTTTAAAATGAATAGAAATGGCTCTGCAGTTGCCATATTTTCCTGCAGTTAGCTTTGAGTCTACAAACCAAAACTGCTTTGTACATTTAAAAACCAAAAGGAAAAAAAAATCTGTTCCTGACTTAGTTATTTTATAACCTTCTCATTACACATTTTAAGAAATGCAAATAGATCCTCCAGTTTCCATTTAAGGTGGGACGACAATCATAGAGAAGTGTACTTATTTTGATGAGATTGTTCAGAAGCCACAATAATCAAGTAGTGAAAGATTTATTCCATCAAAATCAGAGATGTTGCTGGGGGGAGATCTATACTGGAGCCCCCTCCATTTAGGAGGGAGTACAGTTGTAGCATGTACACACAATGCAGTTAATTCAGTTGAGCACATGCTAATGATGACAACATAGTTTCCACTGTTTTGAAAATGCAATCTTTTATCACAGACAAATGCAGCTGTGGGAGAAGTAGGAGGAGATGGAAAGGGGAGGTGTGTTGGAAATGATCCCCTCCCCAGTCCATTGCCTATGCGCAAGTACAAACAAGTGAAAGAGTGAAGAAAGAAAGGTAGGGGAAAGATTGCTCCTTCTGCTTCCTAGTTAAAAATAATCATGAAGAAGGAGAGGTGGAGAGGCAAGGGTGAGGCTGTGGCACTGCTTGTTGCCCTCCTTTTGAGGGGTAAAAAACCAGTCACCATCCTTCCAGCTGGACCAGCATCCCATTCTCTTCCAGCTGAAAGCAAGTGTAGTCCCTCTACAGGCTGACTTTTGCACATGTATGCTCCACTGAAGTCAGTGTGATTTACTTCTGAATAAAGCCATTAACGATAATGTTATTTAATTCGCAGTAAATGCCCATTTCAGATGGTTGCTTCTGAAGACAGGAGGTCAAAGGAACCAATTGGGAAGGCTTGACAAGACATTGCAAACAAGGGGCTGAGGAAGCAGCAATGTATTTATTCTTAGGTTCAACACAGAGGTGATGATGCAGAGGAAAATAAACAGCAGAAACCTGGTAAATCATTTCTCTGTAGCACCACCATCACCATGTTGAGACCACTTCCTTCCCCCATAAAATAGTACTGCAGGTCTAGCACACACTGGAATATATTTCGTGAGGAAAAATGCAACATATAAAAACTCATTATATAATTGGTCTGAAGAAATCTGAAATATAATGGCAAAAATAGTGCAGGGAGGATGGCTTGTAGGGGGATCATACAACACACCAGTCAGTCAGGCATTACAGTCCTGATAAAAATGCCAAATGTAGATTCCCTCATGTGTACAACTATGCTTTTATTACTGAGCAAGTCCTTTACATCATGATAAAGAAACAAAGGTAACAACTTTCTGACTCCCATAAGGCTTCTCCACAATCCAGGAAACCAGGAAACAATACTGGAAGCCATGTTCTTTAGGTAATATTGTGGGCCAGTCCTATATGTGTCTACAAGATGAGAAAATAGGAGAAGGTCACACAAGCCCTGACTTTTTTTGTTCTAGAAAGTGACGCAGGAGCAAGACAGAGATATTGTTAAGTCCTATAGTTATTCCAGAGGAAGATGTTTAAGCTTCAACTTTACTAAAGAGGTCATTAGAAAATAATGAAGGACTGGTGTAGTGCACAGATGCTTAGGCTGCAGTCCAATGCTCTTCCCTGGGATTATGTCCCATTGATGGTGGTCATAGGTGTAGTAGAGCAAGTGCGGCATTCTGATTAAAATGTTAGAGTAGAACTTGGGATCCCATGAACCTCACTAGGCCATCTTACGCCAGTCACCATCTATCAGCCAAAGCCATCTTCCAGGATTGTTGAGAGGATAAAATGGGAAATGCATGGTCTGGGGGGGTTGGCTGTGGGACAGTGGGAGCCATAGCTCAACATATCTAGAGGGTGTCCAATTTGGGCAGGGTTGTGCTAAGGTCTCTGCCATCACATACACACGCACACGTGCACACACACACAAAGTGCAGGCCTGAGTGTAAAACCATTGTGTAAAATCTTAGTGTATTCCTTCAGAAACTAATGCTGTACTGGTATTAGGATCATGCATTTCCTTTTATTTTGGAAATAAATTGAGAACATACTTGATACAACCAAAATCTCTTTATCTCAAGAGTCACACTTACGTAGCTAAGACCTGATATTGGTTATCTACCATCAATACTAAAACAAACAATGGCTCTTGACCCCATTTGCTTTCCTAAGAAAAATAAGTCTTAGAGACATGTTTAATGGCATACTTATCTTCTGTGTTAAGTGAAAAAATTGGCTGTGAGAGGTTTCCTCTCATTTTTTCCCTTTTAAACACACTTATTACTGCTTTGAGTTGTTTGCTTCTGGCAGCTTCTATCAGGACAGACATTCTGAGCATGGAAATCATTCTAACTAATCACCAATTTTCTTGGCGTTTCCAAACATTTTTCTGTCTTCCATTTTTTAAAAAAAATTACATCTACTTGAAGAAATGTCATTGGTTCAGATAATGGTAAAATTAACCTTGAACTATAACCTCAGAAATCTTCTGGAAGCTTAAACAAAGAGCTCCAAGAGGTGTGAAGTGCATTGTTTATTTAAGTTAGTACATTAAAAATGCCAGACAATTGATTATTAAGCAGACAGGAGCAGATTGAGTGCAGCAGCTTTTTCTCATTTCAATGTGACTTTTACCATGAGAGAAGTGTAGTGGCAACTCCACACAGTTGTCTGAATAGCTCAGTTGTGAAAGGTTGGAAATATTTTTTTTCCCAGAGAGTTTGTGCATGTTATGGATACTCATTCTATTACATTGTTTTATACCAGATTTTGCATATATTGTAGTGCTTCAGAACCTGTTTGACCAGATATTCATTTCCTTAAGACTTTGCATCCAATGCAGCCCACACATTTCTCCACAAGACTTCTCCTGGCAGAGACGATTTTGCCTAACACCCCATCAATACAGAAAATAAAACAGGGATATAATTAGAGTTTTGTCTGCAAGTGACTCCACTGGAGTGGAATTTTTTTCCTGATGAAGGGTGCATGCATCCTTTTTGCTGTATCCTTCTAGAAAGAAGTGCAAGGTCTCCTGGTCTCCTTCTTAGAGCTTTGTTTGTGCTGCAGTTGCTGCAGCTTCTATTGGATTTTATATTTGCATTACACTTTTAAATCCATTGGACAATTTATTGATTTATCCTTTGTGAGCCACTTGAGTGTAGGAAAAAGGAAATACATCATTTAAATAAATGGATGAATGTTCATGCAGGAGCTGATAAAACTGTGGAACAGGGAACTGGTGTCCCAGAATATTATATGACATACTAGGGCTAACTTCAGTCTTGTGTGGTCAGCTTTTATATATACATATAAAATCCCCTTAGTCCATGAATATGTCTTAAATTTACAAAACCAGAGTGAATACTCAGGATCTCTGAATAGTTCAGATATAATTTATCATAAATCATCTTAAGTATGCACTTATATCACTGGATCTTGCAAAGTTTCACTACGTTGAATATTCTTTCCAAGAATGCTAGGGCCAAAATGGGCATTCTTTTAAAGCAATGTTTCCTACCATTTTTATACTTGACTTAATAAATCAAGTCCTGCAGTCTAGATTGGGACACTAATATGGAGAAATGCTTTAATGATTTGGATCAAGGTGCTACACCTATTTTAGAATCATGATGATAGTGGTAATGGTAACAGTAATGGTAATGACATAATTGCTAGACATACATTTAAAATATTGCTTGTTCTGGTCTCCAGAAACCAGCAGACACTCGATGATTCACTGGGATTGATTGGTGATGCACTAGTAACCCATGGTGTAGTTAGGAGGCTAATATCTCTCTTTTGTGCACCCAAAACTGGTGTGGATTCTTGTCACAACAGCCTTTATGGAATGGCTGTCTCTGTCAAAGCAGAACAGCTCACTTCCTTAGCGACTGTGATAATTCTATTACCACTTTGGTGAAGGACAGTGAATGGGGGTGACAACATACAAAAGGAGAGGTCAGATCAGAGTTGTCCTGAAGTCATCAAGACTTATGCAGGGGCATCAGCCAGCGTATGCTCCAGGCCTCATGAGGGTCTGGGTTGCCCTAGAGAAAACATGACATCATCTGACAACTTGCAATTGATGCATTTAGATGTTTCAATGAGGTCATCAGCATTGAAAAGAAAAAAAGAACTTGCATGTTTTAGAAGTGGAAAATTTCTTTTCAGCCCCTTGGATAGCTGATCTTTAGGCTTTCAAAAGCAATAGCATGAAAGAAGAGTATAAAATTCACCATATGTACACTGAAGCTTGCTTAGCTTGCTTGGCTTGCGGAATAGAAACATCTGAGCCAAGCAGCTTGGAGAAAACAGTGCATCTGTCTGAGCCAACAATGCAGCGAAGACTGTAGCAAAGTAGCTGAATTGTAAGCAGGTAAAGCAGCAATTTTAAACTTGGGATATGATGCAGTATACCTTCTAGCACATAGAAGAGCACAGGTCAGTTGGATCCAAATGTCTGGATAGAAGTACAAAGACATTTTTTAAAAGAAAAAAAAATAAAAATAATAAGAAACATGAGTATTTTTCATTTCTCCTGAAGAAATATAAACTGTAGCATTTCCCTAAAGTGCAGTAATAAATCTGAATCTTTCTGAGACAGGGTGGGTCTCCCCTGCATTTTTTCATTTTATTTAATTTCCAAGAAGTTTAAACAACCTTCACCAGGCTGTAATACTCACATCAGAAGATATGTATTTCAGCAAGAATCCTGAGGCAGGAAAAAGGCAGTTCCTATTTCACATCAGTGAAAACTATTGCCCATTGGATGGAGATGTCTATGTCTCAAGCATTAATTTTAAAATACTGCCGTCTGATTTTGTAAGAAACTAATCAGCAAAGGACTAGATCATTGGCCAGTTGATGATCCCTGATGCCCAGGAATCACTTTCTAGGAAGAAAGATAGCATTGGCTCACAGAATCATAAAGCATCAAGGCCTCATTTCATGGCTAGGTGGACGTGTTCCACAATAAATTTAATGGAAGGTGGCCAAGTGGTACTTCCTGTGTTTTGTCTAAATCTGATTGTTTCTGACCAACAACATGCAAGGTCAGGCCTGAACAATTTGTAACCCACTGAACCAAATACACGTTACCAGTTTTTCATTCATTATCAAATCCAATATAAGTATGACACCAGTGTGATGTAGTGGTTACAGTGTTGGACTGGGACTTGAAAAATCCAGATTCCAGTCTACACTCAATCATGAAACTCACTGGGTGTCTCTGGGTTAGTCACAGGCTCTTAGTTCAAACTACCTTATAAGGTTGTAAAACTGAGGAAATAAAATTGAGAGGAAGAGGGCCATGTAAGCTTCCTCAGTTCTTTGCAAGAGAAAGAAAGGTGGTATAGAAATGCAAAATAATAATCAGAACAGCTAAAGCAGGAAGTTGTATAGGTGTGTCAGGCTGAGCAGCACCTAAGAAAGAGTTGGGAAGTGGCAGAACATTTGATGTTAAGTTAATGCTGTAGGAAGTACTGTCCCTACCTCTTTTCCTCCAAACCTGCATGCACTGCTGTAGGAGGGCACATATCCCTGATGACCTCATATTTGAACAACACCACCTAGGCTCTGAGTTCAAGGGCAGAATACCCACAAAGTCTCCTTTTATAGGGCAGTGTACATCCTCCTGAAAAGCCATCTTCTCAAACTTTGGAAATCCCAAGCAATCAGTATCTTTTATACTTGAGGCATTTATTGTGCTCTTCACCACTATATCTATTTTCAGGCTGGCTTGAAATGCCTTTCCATGTTTGTGTATTTCCCAGCACCAAAATGGGAGGTCATGTCTGTGAGTTGCTGATGGGGATGAAAGGTCTAGGGGTGAAGATAACAGTCAGTGATGCCAATAAATTTTCTTGGTGGCCACTGTCCACCAATTTCCCCTCTGTGTTAGTGAAAACTCATGTTTGGAGTCCCACAGGAGCAAAAGCAGCTTCAGAGGGCAAGAGTGGCAATGGACAAGCTGTGAATGTGCCCTCCTCTGCCAGTTTTCCAACCCAGAGCCTTTCCAACCCTTTCCAAAGTTGTTTCTCCCTAGCTGAAGCAACCAGGAAGGTTTCAATGCTTAAGAAAGCCCATAACTCAGACTCTGCCTGGTTCCAAGTCAACATTTCCATTTAAAATCCCCACAAGTTTCACTTGAAAGGCTCTCAGGATAAACCCTTTTGGAATCTGTGCCTCCAGTGTCCACCAACCTCCTCTCATGCCTAGCCTGGTTCTCAAAGTAAGTTGAGAAGTCCCCAGAGGAAGTCCACAAAAGCTCTCAGACTCCTGGTTGTGCAACCACCAACCTTCCCCATCAGGAGTGTCTGCAGGATACAGAAAGGGGACATTGTGAGTGGGTGAACCAGTCACCCTTCCCAGTGACCCACCTTCTTCCCTGCTCAGCACTGTTGGGGCTGGGGGCAGTGCATGGGGGAAAGGGGAACTTCTTGCCCAGCCTGGGGTTCAATTTCTCCCCAGGACTATGGTCCACTGCAAAGAGGACTGGAGTCTGAGGGGCCAAACCCAGAGAATCCAATGGATTTCCAACCCCAAACAGATTCCTCACACATCCCTACTCAGAAAGCAGCCTTTCAAATGTGTTACTTGGCTTGAGAACTTTGCCTCTGTGCATCAGAGTACTGGGCTACTGGACCGATATAAACCAAGGGGCTGTCTCAGTATAAGGTGTCTAATATTCGTATATGTGCCATTAATAAGGGGAGTCTGCAAGGAGCAGCTGCTTGCCATAGGCCAAGCCTGAACCTTGACACTCCCATTTATGGTATCAGTATGCCTATATAACCTGTCATTAAGCAGCACTTTGTTCAAAGAAAGACTCAGCATGTTTTGAATGCTTAAGATTTGAACCAATCACAACCACCACAACCCATGTGAACCAACCACAACCACCACAGCCACAAATTCATTTTTGTAGACAGAGGTTCCAAATTGGAATCAGGATTCGGAATAAGCCCATCAGATCCATGGGTAGTACAGAGACAGCAACTGGATGATGGTGATTTGGGCCATCATCAAAGTTTTGAGCAAGATACATGATGCATAATAAACCAACCTCCAGTTAAGAAAAACAATAACCAACACACAACAATTAAGATTTTAATTGTGTGCATTGGCAATGTTTAGCCTCGATTTCTGCAATGTAGTCCACATAGGACTATCCTTGTTCATATTCCAGAAACTGCAACTACTGCGGCATCCTGGAGAGACCATATCACTCTTCATATGGGCTGCCAGTATGTTTCCAGGTACTACTAGTACAAGGTGTTAGTAATTGCCCTTAAAGTCCTTCATGGTCTGGTTCCAAAATACCTTCAGGAGCACCTTTGCCCATACATATTATAAAATTATTTTGCATAGTCATATTTAGGGATGGGATATAAATTCATCCAGTTTACATTTTATCGATGGAAACTGAAACTCACAAAGCAATCATATGACAGCGTCCAGAAGACCATGGAATTTTTCAGGTTCTGAACTCAGAAAATTGCTGCAGACTTGGGATCTGCACTTTGATCCCCTCCTGCCCAGTACAGCTAGTGCAAAAAGAACTGTGCTGGGTGCTTCTCCAAGACTGCAGAAGTGAGAGTTTTGGGTGGGAAGGGAGGAGACCAGTGCCACCAAGAGACAATGCCGCAGTATCCTTCCCTCTCTCCTCCAACACACCACATCACAGCTGATGGCCAGAATCAGCTCTGTGATTTACAGAGTGGGAGGGGCCCAGAGGAAAACTTTTCCTCTGCCCTCCACCACTGTACATTCTCCTCTAAGTTCTAAGTATTATATGCATCCACTGGACTAAGTCCTTAGTTATTCTTAGACATTTGCAGTGGAGTTTTCCAGTACAAACAAATCAATAGTACACAAAGTGTATTTAAGGGAAAATGCCCAGGAAATGCTTATTTTAGTGAAAATAGCATTGAAATGAACTATATTAGAATTGCATTAAAATGTGCTTATTAGGACACATGTGCCTAAAACTGTGTATGGATTTTTATAAGAATTTATTAAAATGTTCTTTGTGTTTGGGATGAACTAAACTTAATTTTAGAATTTTTTTTTTTTTTTTTTTTTGCAAAATTTAGGACGGAATGAATTTAAGATTTGGAAATTCAGAAACCCAAATGAACAAATTTGTACATCTGCAGTAAGACTTAATATCAACCAACCTGTATTTGAGTTCTGATATTCTGCATACATGGTACAAATTTTGTATGTTTGAGATAACTGTAAATGTATTTACATGCCTATAAGCATCTGGATGACTGAAAGGAAACTGTAGCAAACCAAATATCATTTGAAGCTGCTACAGAAGTGCAGTTGTATCCATTTATTCCAATACTTAGTTTGCATCATCAGCTGTTTTTGATCATACTGTCATTTAAAAGCTTTACTTTTTACTTTAAAAACATAAAATAGAAATAATAATATGACTTCTGTCATCATCATGTCTTTCAATAACCGCAACATTTTTAAGGCTCCCCCTGACAATCGCCATTTGGTTGCAATATAAGCAATTTTTGTACATCCTTCACAAAATTCAATAACTGAGGTGGACCTCCTTCACTAATACTTACCAAAAGGTCTCTCAAAGGATATGAAACATTTTCTAAACCACAGAGAACATAAAACTCCTTGGTTTCTGTCAAATACGCAAGTTCTTGGATGAAGAAAGTGCAAAATGTATATTATATCACCCTTCTATATTTCCTGAATCTTAATTAGGCAAGTTGAGGGATTGCACACCTCACTTGGTCCCAAAGGTTGGGCACTGGGGAAATGCATAGTTCCCTCGATCCTTCGGTATTTCCATCTGAGATGTTTTCAACAGAAGTCTGAGCTGCACAAGACTCTGGCATGGGATTCTGAAGGGCTGTAGAAAATGATAAGGCATTATTACAAGGTAGAGCCAACTTTACAACCTGTGTCTCTTCTCTGCTAACACTAACAGTAGTTTCTTTCATGGCGTTATGTAAAACTGTGACATATTTCCATGCATCCCTTGCTGAGTGTAAAATTATTTCCATATTTTCCACATTATTTTCCTGTTTCTCCCAGCAGCTGGCAAGAGCCACTTCAATAGCTTCAGAAACCTCCCACAAATTGTAATCCCGATTACAGAAATCTTCTCTGCCAAAATCCAGTGCTTTGGCTCAAAGAACAGGTTTTGCAAAACATTACTAAGAATGGGAGCAGAATTTTAAACAGAACACACAAGCAGTATACATAAGAAGCAACATAATGTAATGCTTGGAGTCTTGAAAATCTGGGTTCTAGTTTTCACTTGGCCATGAAGCTCATTGGTGACTTTGGGCAGGTCATGGACTCTCAGCCTAACCTATTGCTTTTTCTGAAGATAAATGGAGCAAAGAAGGACAATGTAAGCACCTTGGATTCCTTGCAAGAAGAAAGGTAGCATGTAAAGAGGATGAGGATGAGGATATTTAAAACAAAACAAAAAACCAAAGTAAGAGCACGGGAAGATTTGATAAACGCCTGTCTACAGAGATTGACAAATGCAACCACAGTAATAAATTCAGAGCAGCCAAGACTGGGTTTTGAAGCTTTTCAACGGTGCCATTCTCAATGGTTTGCAGCTACCATGGCATTCATCATCACCATAGCAGCAAGTTTCTTTAAACATGCTGCTCGGCTGTCACATGCTGGGAATGGTAGGGCTTTTTTTTCTAAACATGCATGGGATTGCAGCTGAAGTGGAGGAAGCCTGCAGTGAGTTGTTTAAACATAACTTGCAGTCACTTTTGTAACATCGTGAAAGCTGAAGAGACAAACCCAGTTGATGTCATTTGCAACTTCCTGGAGTCAGAGGAAAAGAAGTGAAAATGGAAGATGGCAAGTCTTAAAGGGAAAGGAACTTTCTTGCTGGGTATAGCTAACATATTTAAGGTTCCCGATAGAAAAGGTGTCATTTTTCATTTGTTTCATGTGCTCCTCGGCTGCCAGTTGTCCATCCTTGCTATGCAGTAATAGGCAAGTTGTCACAACATAAACTGGCACTTGTATGATCTGGCATCACTTTGGTTATTAATGGCGACTTTCTGCATCTACCTGTTATTGGTGAACCTTACTTCAATTATTTAAACATCTCCAGTTTGTTGTGGCCGTTCCACCCTTCTTTACACACTCAGGGTGAGTCGTTTCTTGACAAGTCAGCTCAATCCCTTGCCACAGGGAGGCACTGCAATTTTGTATTAAGTTTCTCACAATGTGAGAATCTCAGGTGGGGTGGACAAATCCTTCCATCCCAGGCTCTGTCTCAGGAAGGCCAGTAAGGATATTGCTGGGGAAAAAGTGGAACTTGAACTTTCCCAGAACATGGCTGTTAGCCACTTGACAGAATAGGGTGGCTGGATGTTAAGAAGGACAAGCCACTAAACTGAATGGCTTTAAAAGGAGATTGCACAAAGTCATGGAGGAAAAGCTACCAATGGCTACCAGTCCTGAGGGCTGCTGCTGTCTCCAATAGCAGAAACAGTGTGTCTATGCACACCAGTTGCTGGAGAACTTGGGCAGGAGGGGGCCAATGCACCAGTGTCCCGCTTGTGGGAGCCTGTGGGTGGCTGATTTGCTGCTGTCTCAAAAGCTGTCTCTTTTCATGTTATCACTATTATTTAAATAAAAAATTTCAACCTAATTACCAGAAATAGGTGAGATGATGATGTTGATGATGAATCTCCTTCTCCAGCCATGTTAAAGGCAAATGCATGAACTGGCCATTCGACTTGCTCTGTTTTGACCAGAGTGATGTGCATCTCCTGCTCAGTAAGATCTGCCATTAGTACCTGTTTCTTACTGAAACATTTTCTTGGCATCTGCCCCAGGTCTTATCTCATGACAGCCACACCCCTACCATGTTAATCACTTGCTATATTTGCCAGTTTTTTGACCAAGAAAGGAAAAAATAGGCTCAAACTTCTCTGGAAATCATCTGCATTCATTCCAGAGGAGTGAGTGGCTGGATATAGTTACTCTGAGAAATCCTTTGTGCTTGGACAAGGAACTCTCTCTACTTTATTCTGTGACAATGCTCCAGGTTTAGCTCTTGCTCAAGTGATACTAAGTGGCCATGAAGCTTATTAGGAAGCCCTGGACCAGTCACCCTCTTTCAGCTTACCTCGTTCATAGGATTCTCTTGTTAGGATAAAATTGAAAGGAGAACAATGAATGCCAGCTTGAACTCCTTGGAGGGTATCAATGTCCAAAATATACAGATGATACAAAGGAGTTTCTTCTCTTTTCAGTGATGCTCAAGAATTTGTTCAGCCACCACAGTGACACACCTTAAATCCTCCTAAACAAGCGTCTTCATCCCACACAGGGTGGGAGGAAGTGAATGACAGCTTGGCATTGGACTGTTTCCCTGCCCTGTTTTCTGACAGCCGTGGTTGTTTCAGTGTCATGCCCAGCAGAAATTGTATGAAGGTAGAGCCCTTAAAGAATGGGAAACATCTTTGAGATGACTTCTGGAAAGGCACTCCTAGCCTCTGGAAGTCAAAGGTTAATTGCTGAACAGCGATTTCCACTGACTACAAGAAAGCTCAGAAATACGCCCAGATTTTGTTTAGAGTGAGTAGTTCATAGAATCCCATTCTGTTCCAGAAGGAAAGTGCTCAAAGCCACTTTGTATGAACCAAAAGGTGGTTCTGTTTACTTGAGATACTTCTGTATAGTTTGATGCTTACATCAGATGACAACATCTGATCATCTCTTATTTTCAGTCAGGGGCAACACTCCAGATGTAGAGAGACATCATTTTAAATGCATGATTAGCAGATCTGTCCATTTTCAATTTTGGCTCTAGAATATTATTCTGAGGGCATGCTGCCGGTCCAGATCTGAAAAGCATCCAAGCCCCATACTCAGGTCCTGTTTTGGATGGGGAGAGAAACTGCACCCATTCAGGAATAAACATGAAGTCGATATAGCTGTGAGAAGCACATTTGATGGCATGTGTGCATTGACCCTGATCTACTTTTAATCAGGTCCCTGTTCTGCTTTATGCCCCAAAGCCAGCACTGGCCACATAATTTATAGTGACAGCCATGTACAAAGAAAGTGATGGGATCCAGCTCTCTTAGACATAACTTTTTCTGTACTTTGCTCAAACCACAGCCCCCAAGACACTAAAATCAAAGACAGGCAATTCTGAAGCAGTTCCAGTACACACTATTCTGCAAATGTTCCAGGGCTGATAGTGTAGTAGCAGAAATAAGGCTGTTTTGAATCCCAAAACACATGCAGGAGCTTGCCTTTTGCCTTCTTTGCATGAAGTGAACCTCCAATGTTCATTTAGAAAGGAAGGGTGCCTTAGATATACAAACTCTGTCAACCACTTATATAAAGCTTTTGCTATGTAGAATTGAATTTTAAATATAGTGATGGGGTTGAAGAAAATTTCTGGGATTCCAGAAGCTGCAGGCTACAAGAGGGAAAATTAAGAATTGATTGTGCCAAATAAATGCTGTTGCTACTGCCTAAGCAACCTTCCAAAACTTAGATGAACTGAGGTCACACACATGCTTCTGAGGTATGCTGCACAAACATCACTAATGGCTGGTTAGGGTAAGCACTATGGAAAACTTTGCATTCATGAAAGCATCCAGAAATACCATATGCATACTTGGAATTCAAGGGCACTTGGTTGATAAACCCCTCTAGGAAACTTCCAGAATTAGAAATTGACACTGCAGAAGGCAGAAGTTGACTAGCAAAAAAACCCACAAAAGAAACCAACATCACATAATGCTTGCAGCAACATACAGGCCTCCAACAATATATTCTTTATGGTTTTGACACTGCAGAGCATCTTATTAGGGGACAATGGAACAAATATAAATGAGTTGTCATTCTTCTTTTCACTCTCTACTAATGGGCATCTGATTCACATTATCTTGTGCCAAAACAGCAGTGGCACAAACTTGAAAGTATTTGCCATGTTTGCAAGCTATCAAAACTAAAGGGGCAGATAGCCAAGCATTCAAAATAATTTCAAAAGAGACTGCTACAGCTGTGATGGATTTTCAGCTTGTACAACTGAAAAAATATGAGTGGGGAAGAAACCAATGCACTCTTTGATGGCACTCGGTTTTTTGGATTCACTTCTAATTTGTCTTGCCTTAAGTGTGCTGGCAAGATTAAGAGCTACGAGGTCATTTGCTCATTAGTTCCTTTCCCTCCAACAATGTAAACACATCAGCTGATTGCACTGTCAGGATAATTGGGGAAGAGAATGAACTGCAGGGTTCCAGCTAATGCAGGAACTGAACTAACACAGGACATAGGACGAAAATTGGAATTGCACCATATACTAACTCTCTTCTTTCCCCAGTGCAAATTCTGCATGGACACAGTGGTCATAGAAGCTCAAATTTGTCTTTCTGTCCAACTCTTGAAACTACTAGATATTAATATAATTGCCTCTGGCAGCACAGAAAAGGGTTCAGGATTACTGGAGAAATACATATGGAACTTTATTACTTTGCGGAGGAACAGTATGGCCTGAAGTTCCTGATCCTGTCTAATCTTGGAAGCTAAGCAGGGTCAGGCCTGGACAGAATCTGGATAGGTGACTTTAGTCCTTCATTGAGCAGGAGGATGGACCCAATGGCCTTCTAGGCACCTTCCAACTGTACATTTCTATAATATTTCTATGAAACCTCTTTCCTACTTTGCCCCAACCAAAAGTGTACCCAATGTCAAATGATCTAGGAGTCTTTGGCAATGAAGTACAATAGTGACTTTTGGGAGCTCTTGTCTGCCCCCTAATGGCACTGAAGTCTTTTAGTCCATTCAGGTATGGCACATGAAGGCATATTTTATTAGCCTAGAACCTTCATCCTGATATAAGTCCATTAGTGGCATCTGTTGAGATGAGGAACCTAATGCCATCTCTCTGATTTCACCAATATGAACTACCCATATTATCCTTCAACATTGAGCTGAAAGTTCTCAGAACATTTTGACTCCATCCAAAGGGCTGCAGAATTCTCTTTCTTCTCCCCCACAATTTGGTGATTCCTCCCACCCACCCATTTCATCATCCAAAAACAGTGTGGACAGTTTTAAGGGATCTTTTTTTTCTCCAAAGAATGTATGCACAAATCAGTCTCTTCTGTTGAAAATAGAAGGCTTTTAATTTCTTGAGCATGAGTGTCAAGTTATATATTATGTGGATCTGTGTGACTGGCTTTAATGTGTAAGCATTTGTGCTTCTAGTTTCAAAAGGCTTTTTGAAAAAGAGGGAGGGGAGATGCAATGACAGTAGCATTTCCTTTTAGGACTTAATCCTTTAGGGAGGCCTGCAACTCCCTGAACATGGAAGCTTATGCACAGAAGCAGTGGTCACCTCCATGCTTCTCCCAGTTTGCGAAGCAACTAGAGGGGTGATTTTGGCTGTAGCATTTCACAGGGTAAGGGGTGATGCAGGCTGAGAAACCACCAGGAACTTCTTCTCTCTGCCCCACCACCCCAGAATGTCCAGTGAGTTCTTTTTCTGAGCTTGCTTGCGCAGTCTTGGGGAGACAGCCACTGTGGTTCTCTCTGTACTGGTGGTGGCAGGGGAGAAGGATCCAAGTGGCAGTCCTCATCTCTGAGGTTGGAGAAATTTTCTGGCATCACAGCTGGGGATCCAAACAACATTTCCCCCGAGATGCTGTCTAGGGGCCATCAACTTGCCCTGTTAATGGCTGAGAAACAAAGTTTCTAAACATTGATAGGAAGGTCTAGATTACCAGCAACCAGTATCTGAAAAGACCATTGTAGAGCTGAGTGAGAAATAGGCAGATCACTTGATGTGATAATTGCCGTGGTTTCTTGTTTGTTTGTTTGTTTGTTTATTGTTGTTGTTGTTGATAGTCGCGAAGTCATGTCTGACCCATCGCGACCCCATGGACAACATTCCTCCAGGACTTCCTGTCCTCCACCATCCCCTGGAGTCCACTTAAGCTCACATCAACTGCCTCAGTGACTCCATCCAGCCACCTCATCCTCTGCCGTCCCCTTCTTCTTTTGCCATCTATTGTTCCCAGCATTAGGGTCTTCTCCAGTGAGTCCTTCCTTCTCATTAGGTGACCAAAGTATTTGAGTTTCATCTTCAGTATCTGACTTTCTAAAGAGCAGTCAGGGTTGGTCTCCTCTAGGACTGACCGGTTTGATCGCCTTGCGGTCCGAGGGACTCGCAGGAGTCTCCTCCAGCACCACAATTCAAAGGCCTCAATCCTTTTGAGCTCAGCCTTCCTTATGGTCCAGCTTTCACAGCCATACATTGCAACTGGGAAAACCGTAGCCTTGACTATACACACTTTTGTTGGCAGGGTGATGTTTCTGCTTTTTAGCATGCTGTCTAGATTTGCCATAGCCTTCCTCCCCAGGAGCAAGCGTCTTTTAATTTCTTGGCTGCAGTCCCCGTCTGCGGTGATCTTGGAGCCCAGGAATATAAAATCTGTCACTACCTTCACCCGCATCAAGAGGCTCTTTAGTTCCTCTTCACTTTCTGCCATGAGAGTGGTATCATCTGCATATCTGAGGTTGTTGATATTTCTCCCAGCAATCTTAATTCCAACTGGTGAGCCATCTAGCCCCACCTTTCTGATGATGTGCTCTGCATATACGTTAAATAGGACGGTATACAGCCTTGCAGAACTCCTTTCCCAATTTTGAGCCAATCAGTGGTTCCGTGTCCAGTTCTCACTGTTGCTTCTTGACCCGCATATAGGTTTCTCAAGAGACAAATAAGATGGTCTGGTACTCCCATCTCTTGAAGAACTTGCCACAATTTGTTGTGATCCACACAATCAAAGGCTTTAGCATAGTCAATGAAGCAGAAGTAGATGTTTTTCTGGAACTCCCTAGCTTTCTCCATGATCCAGCATATGTTGGCAATTTGATCTCTAGTTCCTCTCCCTGTTTGAAATCCTGCCTGTACTTCTGGTAGTTCTCAGTCCACATACTGCTGGAGCCTAGCTTGGAGGATTTTGAGCATAACTTTGCTACGTAACATGCGAAATGAGTGCAATGGTGAGGTAGTTTGAACATTCTTTGCCATTGCCCTTCTATGGGATCAGAATGTAAACTGACCTTTTCCAATCCTGTGGCCACTGTTGAGTTTTCCAAATTTGCTGGCATATTGAGTGTAGCACTTTTACTGCATCGTCTTTTAGGATTTTGAATAGCTCAGCTGGAATACTGTCACCTCCACTAGCTTTGTTGTTGCTCAGACTTCCTAAGGCCCATTTGACTTCATATTCCAGGATGTCTGGCTCAACGTCAGTGACCACCCCATCGTGTCAGGGTCGTTAAGCTCTTTCTTGTATAGTTCTTCTGTGTAATCTTGCCAAATCTTCTTAATCTCTTCTGCCTCTGGTAGGTCCCTGCCATTTTGGTCCTTTATCATGCCATCTTTGCATAAAATGTTCCCTTCATATCTCCAATTTTCTTGAAGAGATCTCTGGTCCTCCCTCTTCTATTGTTTTCTTCTATTTCTTTGCACTGTTCATTTAAGAAGGCATTCTCATCTCTTCTAGCTGTTCTCTGGAATTCTGCATTCAATTGTTTGTATCTTTCTCTTTCTCCCTTGCCTTTCGCTTCCCTTCTTTCCTCAGCTATTTGTAAAGCTTCTGCAGACAGCCATTTTGCTTTCTTGCATTTCTTTTTCTTTGGGATGGTTTTAGTTGCTCCCTCTTGTACAATGTTGCGAACCTCCGTTGATAGTTCTTCAGGCACTCTGTCTATCAGATCTAATTCCTTAAATCTATTTGTAACCTCTACTGTTTATTCATCAGGGATATGATTTAGGTCATACCTGAGTGGCCTAGTGCTTTTCCTTACTTTCTTCAGCTTAAGCCTAAATTTTGCAACATGAAGCTCATGATCTGAGCCACAGTCACCTCCTGGTGTAGTTTTCACTGACTGTATAGAGCTTCTCCATCTTGCAGAGCACATAGTCAATCTGATTTCTGTGTTGACCGTCTGGTGATGTCCATGTGTAGAGTTGTCTCTTGGGTTGTTGGAAAAGGGTGTTTGCTATGACCATCGTATTCTCTTGACAAAATTCTACCAGCCTGTGCCCTGCTTCATTTTGTACTCCAAGGCCAAACTTGCCTGTTATTCCTGTTATCTTTTGGCTTCCTACTTTAGCATTCCAATCTCCCATGATGATAAGGACATCATTTTTTGGAGTTAATTCTAGAAAGTGTTGTAGGCCTTCATAGAACTGTTCAGCCTCTTCAGCACCAGTGGGTGGGGCATAGACTTGCACTACTGTGATGTTGAATGGTTTGCCTTGGATTCGAACTGAGATCATTCTGTCATTTTGGAGATTGTATCCCAGTACTGCTTTTCCTACTCTTTTATTGACTATGAAGGCTACTCCATTTCTTCTGAGGGATTCTTGCGCACAGTAGTATACCTGATGGTCATCTGAATTAAATTCACCCATTCCTGTCCATATTAGTTCACTGATTCCTAAGATGTCAATGTTCAGTCTTGTCATCTCTTGTTTGACCACATCCAGCTTGCCTTGATTCATGGATCTTACATTCCAGGTTCCTATGGTGTACAGATCTCTGCAGCATCGGACTTTCCTTTCACCATCAGATACATCTGCAACTGAGTGTCCTTTCGGCTTTGACCCAGTCGCTTCATTCTTTCTGGCACTACTAGTACTAGCCCTCCGTTCTTCCCCAGTAGCATATTGGACACCTTCCGACCTGAGGGGCTCATCTTCCAGTGTCGTATCTTTTTGCCTTTTGGTACTGTCCATGGGGTTTTCATGGCAAAGATACTGGAGTGGGTTGCCATTTCCTTCTCCAGTGGATCACATTTTGTCAGAGCTCTCTGCTATGACCTGTCTATCTTGGGTGACCCTGCACGGCATAGCTCATAGCTTCATTGAGCTACGCAAGCCCCTTCGCCACGACAGGGCAGTGATCCATGAAGGAGGTTTGTTTATTAATAAGACTCAAAATGCAAATGCTCTATATTTTCCCAGGCTCCTTCTTTCCCTGCCTGTAATCCCAGTAATTCATTTTCTGTGAAATCTAACCCTTCATCGCTTCATGTTTTATTCAAGATTTATCGTAAGGTACTTAATTTACCCCAAAGGCCAACAGAAGGGCGAAGAGTGCTCTGTGTAAGGGGAGATGCCGTTAAGGCTATTATACATGCCCTTTGATCTTGGCACTTTCACTGGAGGAACTTTGGATTCTATGCTTAGATACAGGTTGCCATTGTCACTTTTAAAGATTACAGTAAATGTGAACAAAAGCCCAAAGGCTCCTGAGAGTGCCTCAACACTTCAGTATCTTCTATTTGCATAACAATTCTAAAGATGTGTGTTAGGGTTTCCAGCTAACTACAACAGTCACTACAACAGAGAACATGGATATTTGATATTGTGGACTCAGAATTGTATGTAATTATTAATTTCCTCATACCGACTGGGTTGAATAAAATTTAGTCATGAGCCCCATTCACTTCAAGAAAACATACTTCCGGCTAAATAACTTACAGTCTGTTTGTGCCTATTGGAAGCAGCATTTCCCAGTGTAAGATAAGTAGAGAAAGTATTTGTCTGCATTGCAGTGAAGTTCATTAACTCCTTCTTTGAGATTTCTTATTTCTTTTTTAAGTGTGCTTTACTGCCACTTTGATCCTGGAGGAAAAACTCCCAGAGAAGCTGGATCCAATGCAGTACTGCTGTTCCCTACAGGGCTCCCATGGTGTTTTCCCACAAGCCCCCTGCAGCTCCTATTTGCATCAGCTTACATTTACAGTATCCCCCCCCCCTTTTTTTTTTTACTTGACCCACAGTGGTCATATAAGTTTCAGCAGGAAACTGGTGCAGGCCCTCAATCTAGAATGGAAGCACCACATGGGATCTTAGCTTCTTTTCCTGGAACATTTAACTGGCTTTTGAATGATGTGACTTTAATATGGATAGAAAGACCACCATCCTATTGAATATTTAAGTTTCCAAGATTCAAATGCTGAAGCAGAATATTTTGCTTTCAGTGTATGGTGGACTGACTTTTAAGGAACTCCAGTATGCATATCGTACCTTCTCTGTTTTCACTGATGACCCACATATGCATACTGCTGCTGATAGATTTTGCTTTGATTTTTTTCTAATTTATTAGTCAGCACTTACTCCCTGCTCATATTACACTGAGTGGTTAGATCTCTTTTTTTCTCTTTTGATATCTTGGATAACATTTTTTTCTTTGTCATGTTCAGATGGAGAACAACATCAAGGTTAAACTTTACCAGACAGATATATAATGATACACCATGATCATTTATATGATCTGAAAAGAAACCATTTTGATTAGAAAAGACTGTTTCTTTCATAACTAGGGCCTAAGAATACTTTTATATTCTTGTTGGACTTCTATATCCACTTAGAGCACACTGGAATCCATAGTAATATGGTTTTTACTAAGAGAGAGGAGAAAAAGAAACTGTATGGTGAACTTACTTAATTTCATAGCAATATAGAAATAAAGCTTAATTTGGGAACAGTCCTATTATCCCTGTCCTGGATGCACAGAAACATCTGGTCAGAGCAAGGCACTGCAGGAACAGTTTTTGCTACTACTTTGTCTTGCACATTTTATCTAGGGAGTTGTTTTTGGCCATCTGGATAAAGCACCAAGGATGGGGAAGTGGGGCTGGGGTTCCATAAGGAGATGACCCTCACCTCCCCTTGATACACTCCTTCCCCACCCATCCCCCACAAGGCATATTGCTGCTCTTGGAAAGATTCTTTCCATGCTTGGATGTGCTGGGGATGATGCAGGTGCTCTGCTGTTGGAGTCCAAGGACAGAGGTCAGAGGACCTTGGTTCTGTGACTCTGAAGAATCATATATGCCTCTTCTCTTCTGTCCATTTTGGGAAGCCATAAGATCACACCACTGTGTTTCAGAATTTACAAGGAATTTTGCAATGGAGTTCTCCAATCAAAAGTAACATATAAATAAAGTCTATTTAGGCAAAAGTGCACAGAAGAATATTTATATTAGTGAAAGAATGTTCAAACATTCATTATACTAGGAAAAGTCTTGCAAAATGTATATATTCTATAAAATTGTGCACAAAATTGCATAATAGGATATGAAAAATCTTGTAAACTATGGTTTTCTCAGTTTCCAATTGAATCTTAATTAGGTTCACCTTGAACTTTGAAAATTTATCAATGTCTCCAAACTTATTTTGTACACATTTCTTCTAATTTTTATTTCTCTGATGTACACATTCTATGAAAGCTATTTTCCGAATATGATGTATTTAATGTCATTTTTGCTAACATACATTTTTGTATGTACTCTTTAAAAAGGGAGAATTAGATTGCAAAATTCAGGGATGTGTAAATTTCAAAGGTTAACTTGAAGATTCAAAAGTGTGAAATTAGGCAAGTTTGTGTAACAATTTCTCATCCGTCACTGTGCAGGATAAATGCACAGCAAACGAAAGTTTAGGATGAACTGAATTTAAGAAAAAATCTCAGCCAGGATTGACTGACTATAAGGTAGAAAAACAAGAAATGAAGAAAAACAACCTAACCATTCCTAAATTTTTACTGCCTTGAACAGAAATCAATTTATGATGCTGCTTTTTACTGGTTGTAAACACTGCCATGATTTTAACTGCAAGCTACTTTGAGAATATTTTAAATACATGTTTGGAATATATAACATAAAATATGTGTGCCATCGAGTTCTCTGTTGGGTAACATTGATGTCCATTCATTTGTGTACCTTCCAAAGGATAAGACCACAAGCTGTTTTAATCCTTTCAATATGATTTCAGCAGCCCAGTTTTAAGTTCTCTGATTTTCAGATAGAGGATAATGTTCTAAAAGGGACCTAGTGAAGAGATTGGCTCAGGGTGCATAGGTGCACTGAAGAATTGTCCTATCCTATCCATATACATGCTGTTTCACTTTCATATTCTTGCATAGGAAATACAATGTAATCTTCAAGTACATCCACAACATTGCAGCTTGCATATCTTCAGAATGCTTTGTAAAGGATCATATTTGAGCCATGCTTTAAGACGTGAAGAAAGTAGACAAGCATTTCTTTCCAAAGGGAACATGTTAGAGCTGGTCAGGAAATAGCTGAAATTCTTATACACTAACCTTTGAAGCTGCTTGAAGATTCTAAACTAGGCTGTAGTATTGCCAATATCAATGATCTGCCAGGAAAACTTCTAGTGAAAGTTTACTTTCAGATGACATTTTCAATGTCACATTTGGTCATATTTGCCATGATACTACAGGCAGTGATTGGAAAGGATTTCTTGGCACCATTAACTTTCACAAAGCACATCCGGGATATTTGAGTTTGATTTCAGTCCAAATGAAATTCCAGAGGGTAGGTAAGGAGCTACTAGCCATCTTTTGGCACTGCAATTTTCTTCTGAACATTGGCACATCTCCTGCAGTGTTGCTAAGTGGTAATACTAATACTAATACTATTTCTGCCTATGTTGTTGTTAGTCGCGAAGTCATGTCTGACCCATTGCGACCCCATGGACAACATTCCTCCAGGACTTCCTGTCTTCCAACATCCCTGGGAGTCCACTCAAGCTCACACCAGCTGCTTCAGTGACTCCATCTAGCCACCTCATTCTCTGCCGTCCCCTTTTTCTTTTGCCATCGATTGTTCCCAGCATTAGGCTCTTCTCCAGTGAGTCCTCCCTTCTCATTAGGTGGCCAAAGTATCTTCAGTGTCTGGCCTTCTAAAGAGCAGTCAGGGTTAATCTCCTCAAGGACTGACTGGTTTGATCACCTTGCGGTCCAAGGGACTCGCAGGAGTCTCTTCCAGCACCACAATTCAAAGGCCTCAGTCCTTTTGAGCTCAGCCTTCCTTATGGTCCAGCTTTCACAGCCATACATTGCAACTGGGAAAACCATAGCCTTGACTATACATGCTTTTGTTGGCAGGGTGATGTCTTTGCTTTTTAGTATGCTGTCTCGATTTGCCATAGCTTTCCTCCCCAGGAGCAAGCGTCTTTTAATTTCTTGGCTGCAGTCCCCGTCTGCGGTGATCTTGGAGCCCAGGAAAATAAAATTTGTCACTACCTCAATTTCTTCCCCATCTATTTGCCAGGAAGTGAGAGGACCGGATGCCATGATCTTCGTTTTCTTAATGTTGAGTTTCAAGCCAACTTTTGCACTCTCCTCCTTCACCCGCATCAAGAGGCTCTTTAGTTCCTCTTCACTTTCTGCCATGAGAGTGGTACCATCTGCATATCTGAGGTTGTTGATATTTCTCCCAGCAATCTTAATTCCAACTGGTGATTCATCTAGCCCCACCTTTCTGATGATGTGCTCTGCATATAAGTTAAATAGGACAGTATACTGCCTTGCCGATCTCCTTTCTCAATTTTGAACCAATCAGTGGTTCCGTGTCCAGTTCTCACTGTTGCTTCTTGACCCGCTTATAGGTTTCTCAAGAGACAAATAAGATGGTCTGGTACTCCCATCTCTTGAAGAACTTGCCACAATTTGTTGTGATCTACACAATCAAAGGCTTTAGCATAGTCAATGAAGCAGAAGTAGATGCTTTTCTGGAACTCCCTAGCTTTCTCCATGATCCAGCATATGTTGGCAATTTGATCTCTAGTTCCTCTCCCTCTTCGAAATCCTGCCTGCACTTCTGGTAGTTCTCGGTCCACATACTGCTGGAGACTAGCTTGTAGGATTTTGCGCATAACTTTGCTAGCATGTGAAATGAGTGCAATGGTGTGGTAGTTTGAACATTCTTTGGCATTGCCCTTCTATGGGATCGGAATGTAAACTGACCTTTTCCAATCCTGTGGCCACTGTTGAGTTTTCCAAATTTGCTGGCATATTGAGTGTAGCACTTTTACTGCGTCGTCTTTTAGGATTTTGAATACCTCATCTGGAATACTGTCACCTCCACTAGCTTTGTTGTTGCTCAGACTTCCTAAGGCCCATTTGACTTCACATTCCAGGATGTCTGGCTCGAGGTCAGTGACCACCCCATCGTGGTTGTCAGGGACGTTAAGCTCTTTCTTGTATAGTTCTTCTGTGTAATCTTGTCAATTCTTCTTAATCTCTTCTGCCTCTGTTAGGTCACTGCCATTTTGGTCCCTTATCATGCCCATCCTTGCATGAAATGTTCCCTTCATATCTCCAATTTTCTTGAAGGGATCTCTGGTCCTCCCCGTTCTATTGTTTTCTTCTATTTCTTTGCACTGTTCATTTAAGAAGGCATTCTCATCTCTTCTAGCTGTTCTCTGGAATTCTGCATTCAATTGTTTGTAACTTTCTCTTTCTCCCTTGCCTTTCGCTTCCCTTCTTTCCTCAGCTATTTGTAAAGTTTCCTCAGACAGCCAGATACTTGTCTATATAGATGTCTGGCACTGTCATTATATGTTGTTTGGCACAAGGTTAAGACCTTTTTATTTAATCAATATTTTAATATGTTTTAATATTTATTTATTTATTTAGAATTTTTGTATGCCGTTCCATTCGCATGAGCCTAGGATATCAAATATTGAATTTTATTATTGTATTTTATTAATTGCTGCCAGAGTGGGTCGTCAATTACTTATGCTGTTAGCTGTCCAGAGATGTTAGTAATTGGACGGCATACAAATTAGATAGCTAGCTAGCTAGATAGATAGATAGATAGACAGATAGAAATAGCTGCATCAGCTGATAAGGGGCATACTGGACCAATAGGTTTTAATGGCCAAATTAAATAATGATAATGCTGTAATACAACTCTTGAAGTCCTGCTTGCTTTGGTCCACTGATGTGTTGAATGGTTGGCCTGTCCAAAATTTGTCATATTAAAAGATGATAATCTTACCGCCATGTATCAATAGTTTGCATCAGTACAGTACAGTACAGAGAAAGAGGCTTCTTTTTATCACTCCCCGCTCCTTATCTCTTTCTTAGGCTCATCTCAAGAAAATAGTAACTAATCATAAAAATCAACATTTATGAAGGACATGTCTAGTCATGGCTGTTAAACCAGGGGAGTCCTACAGAATCTCCAAAATTGGTGGTACTGCGGCAGGTGTTTGGTACATATATCATAGGAGTGCTTGTATTGCCAAAACCTTCTGCTCAACTAGATGGACCTTTGTTCTGATCCATCATGCTAATTCTGATGCTCATGCAGTTTGTTTGTCAGTGTTTTGATGGACCTACTCAGTTGCTGTTCCTTTGCATGCAGAATTGCCCAAGCAGAACAGGAGCAATCCTGCATATGTACTGGGCATAATGTAATATAAATTATGGGAGTGAGGGGGTTGAGGGTTGCATTATTGTACAAATTTGAATTATTAGTAGAGACATGTGGAATTGCGCACCTAAAAAATGAAATGCACATTTTACAGAATCAGATCTTAAATATACATTCAGAACATTCCAGGAAGTATTTCATGGAGGCTGTCATTAAAGTAAATCCCTAAAGGAAGGGCATTTACAAATCAAAAGCTATAATGAAAATTACATGTTGTAATACAAGCCAAGGACAGGAAACACGGAATTCCGATGACACTGCATCCCCAGACTTGAGCCTTTTGTGCTTTTATCCACAATGCTAGGCGGCTCAGGCTGCACATCAGCTTTGATCAGCCTTAATTCACTCTGAATTCTGCCCGGTGTGTGTGCAAATTGTTTATAATAGACTAGAGCTAAGTCAATATGTTCAGCAAAGAATAGTGCAAACAAATGTGACTCACTGGATGAGTGTTGTGCCAATCACGTTCCCCAAACCCTAAATAAATTGCACAAGCCTGGATGTATTGATATCTTTTTCCAAATGAAAACCTTCCAAGTTAATATTTATGGTGCTGCCATCTGTGTGCAGTGCTTCTGCCCAAATGAGAGATGCACAGTCCTCTTCTTCGCTACAGTATGACAAGCAGCTGATCCAGGCCCTGGCTGACAAATACTGGAAACTCTGATTTGGTTTAGAAGCTGTTAGTGGGTGGTTTCTAAGCTGGCATTATCTCAGCCTTTCTGGCTGGAGATGATTGTGAGCTTCCTCAGGGCTAGGGCAACAGTGTTCCACTGGTAAGCTCAGCTAACTTTCTTTGACTGGGTGTTTTGAGTCATACTTGCCTAAAACAGTTTTTGTTTTCTCTGTGATTAATATAGTGATGTGCTGGGTAAGTCCAGAGTCCTTTATTCAAATATCATTTGGGAGGCTGCAAGGAGATTGCAGTACAGAAGAGTGATTCTTGGCTATGTCAAAGGACACACTTTTAGATATATTGATGACATTTTAGTCCTTATGTTATTCAGAGGTATGCAGCAGGGAAAGGCATATTTTAACACGATGTGTTGCAGTGTCTTATTTATGCACCATAATCAACTGGGGACATTTTATCAATATGAACTCAAGAAACACTTTTTTTGTTTAGCAAAGCGATTTGACTCTTTTCATTCCTTAGAACAACTTCAATCCACAGCGCAATCCCATGCATAGTTACTTGAAGGTAAGTCCCACCTACCAGTTGGCCTTTGCCCCAGAAATGTGCATAGGACTGCAGCCTTGGCATGTAAGTTGGATGGTAGAGTTCAGATGGTAGTTGTCCTTCTGAGTTTAAACTTTGCCAAAAAAGAGGGAATGCCCCATCAAAAGAAAGGACAAAAGGGGGGCACAATTGCATAAGGTTTGAGTATGCATATATGTATATGAACATTTAGAAATAATTATTGTCATTTAATTGAATAATTATTGTCACTGATATAATGCACCCTGCCACAGTGGGAAAGGGTAGGGCTATGTGAACAATTAAAATTTAGGCTATAAATTGAAATCTCATGTGTTCCCACCTCATTGCGAACTTTCTTTTCCCATAAAAATTAATGTGCAATTTTGTGTGCCTTTCCCCAGAAGTATACATTTATGATGAAGATTTAAATGTACACATCTTCCCCCATAATTAAAATATACATTTTGCCAAAGTAAGCATTTTAATGCACCTTTTTCAAATGCACACATTTCTCAAAAACGTATTTCCTTCCGCAAAGCACAAGTTTGGAAGCATATCCCTGCATGCTTGGTGGCCTGCCTTTGTTTTGAGAGGCATGGACTGAACTGGGTAAATTCTGGTTAAAAGATTAATGGAAACAATATCCTCATGCATTTCAAGGAGAGGCTGCCACCGTGTAACACATGTGCCTTCCGCTCAGTCTGATCCCCAGGTGCAAACTGTAGATGGACAACTGAAAGGACACTGTTCTCCTCCTTTAGGTTCTTTGCATCATAGGTAGAGTGGGCAGAACTTCACTCTGTGGGCAGTTTTCAGATACAGACTAAAACTGTTCTGGTCTGGACAACATCAGATTGCCAGTGGAGTGGTGGCAATGATATGTTTTATAGCTTCTGCATGCGTGCATGCGTGCGTTCGCACACACACACACACGATCTCAGAGAAGGATGGGCTAAAGCTGTTATCCCCATATCTGATTTTCTGTGTGCAGAGAGACTTTACAATGCCGGTGCAACAGTCAAACCTACTCTTCCGCTCTGCATTCACAAGAAGGCAAGTCCAGAAGTAGCTTTCCTTGGCAATTTACTGTCTGCCAAGACTTGGCTCCAGTTTCCATCCAGCAAATAAATGGAACATGTCATCTTTTATTCATATCATATCACTACTGTGCTGTTGGAATATATATAAAAAGTTAAAAAGGCCTTCCCTTCTCCACAGTTCCAGTCAAAAGCAATGCCATATTTGTCACAAGACTATCTATTGTTAGTCACAAATCACTTTTTGTTCCATGATTTATCAGTGTTATACATGTGGAGATATAGCTATATAGCAACTTTTCTCTCACGTTGTGGCTGTGCCATCACAAATCTTCCTCCCCTTCTACTTTAAAGATCCCCTTTAAACGGTTTTCAGGCTGTGTGCATGTGAAGGGGATATCTAACTGGAAGTACAACCACATATCCTGTTCAAAGGTTATGATTTGAATGATATAAATGAGTGAGGGGGCAGGTGTGGATGCATAAGAAAGAGCTGTAAGGTAAGCAAGCTTTGTCAGTAAACCAATTCCATCTCCAGTAGGGAGAAAAATGTAGAGAATTTGGAAATGAGTTGATTGCCCCAGGATGTTTCTCTCAAGATGGATTAAGGACACCCCATGGGACACTGCTTTTCTCAATTGTAACAAAAGCACAATTTGACTTACGGGTGTATGCCCCTCTAATTGTGTCACTGAAAAACCAAACAGAAGATTTGCTGCTCCACCCACTCAGGCAGCCACCTTCTCCCTCTCTCCTCTCTCCGCTTTTCTTATAAGGACTGCTGGAAATAAGTGATAACGTCAAGAGAGCCAACTGCACAGGAAGAGCCAACCCTTCCAATAAATGTGCACACATGCAGAGTGAGTAAGAGAAAAGCCTTTCAAGCATTCCATCACAGAGCCAAAATAAGCCAAACATTAGAGGTGAACATAAATGTTAAATAAAGGGTTGTGGATACAAACTGCACAATAAGGAACAAATTTCACCCAAGCTCTATGAATTCCACTTAAGGTTTTAAGAGTACTCTGTCATTTTGCTGTGGTTAGTGCCACTCATATATTTCATTGCAGGCAAAAATGTGTACTGAGGGCAGCTTTAGGTCAAACACACATGAACAGAGAATCTCCCGGGTTGGGGGCTGGGACAGCTTTTTCTCTTGAGCTCGATCAGAATGGGCATTGCCAGTTCTGGTACAGTCAGCTGGATTCAAGCGTGTAGGGAAAGCTCCTCTGATCATACATTGCATAAAGAGGAAAGGCATCCTATTAGGTGCACTCAAGCTGCAGTTTTATCACTATCACAGAGGAGATCTGTGATAAGTATTGTCAGGTTTGTTGGCACTTGCCCTTTGGTACCTCCCCCTGCTTGTGAGGGTGAGCCTGACCTAAGCCTAAGCCTAAGCCTAAATCTCACCTTCACCTGCACCCTAACCCTAACCCCAAACAAGAGGGAGCAGGTAGCTTCTTTCTGCTCTAGCTAGACACACAATGTCTGTGCCTTGAGTTGCTGTACCACCCAAATCCCAACACTCTGGGGGAGTGATTCAGCCCCAGAGATGTTGCTTGTCCTGTCCCAGCACCAAAGCAAAGCTCCTGGTGACATGTGAACTTCTCTGAGAAGTGGTCTTACTGTGTCCCATTCAAATGAACAAGACTCTTCCAGGAAGTCTGGCCAGAAGCTGGTTGGGCACAGTGCTAATATTTTCAGCTTACTTATCCCCAGAGTAAGGATGCTTGAGAATTTTGTTGTCTGCAAACTCTAGTTTGCCCCACCCAAACTAAGTGCAAATCAAAACCTATTTAGTTTTATTCTTCCAATGTTGCATTTCCCAGTGAATTTTGCCTGTTTTCTCCCAAAATGCTTATTAAAAAGCATCTTGGATAATAACATGCATACATGAAAGCAAATTTCACAGTCAAATGTGTATATAATGCATACAAATTTCCGTGTGAGTTTCTCCCCAAATGAATGCAGATTACTGCTAAAGCAGGATGGAATTGGATTACGAACAAGCACATTTGAAATGGACACTGTCCCCAAACAGACTGTTTTCCAGCACTAGAGCTGCTTTCGAACTCTTTGGAAATTGATGTTAATTTAAAGAAAAGATGAAGACAACCATTTTTTTATTAAATAAAATGCATGGTTTAGAAAATGAACCACTATAAAGCCTGCCTGAAGCATGAGAGAAGGACAGCAAGACTGATGACTTATAAGTGGGATTTGTACTATCTCTTTATACAGTTTAACTGTAAATTTTTGTATAAACTTACTTTAGAGCCAGAGTGCTGGACAGGGACCCAGGAGATCTGGGCAACAGGCAACACACAGCCATGAAGCTGCCTCCCAGCCTAGCCTACATCACAGGGTTGTTGTGGGTAAAGGAAAACTATGTAAGTCACCTTGGTTCATCGACAGAGGAAGAAAGGCTGGCTATAAACACAATGTGACAGTAATACATGTTGAAACCTGGAAGAAGCAAGTCATGAGGAAGCACACACAGTGCCTGTATTTTGAATGCTATGTTTCTTGTATTATTCTCTGGCTTAAGGAGGTTGATTAGCAAGAGGTGTTTCAAAAAGTAAATGATTGATTGCAGAGTTAAAAACTTAAAGCATGGCACATTTATTATTCCTCTTATTACGCACTTCTGGTGGCATGAGGGAACCACTATATAAAAGAGGGCAAATACCACAAATTGTTTTTCACATTTATCAAACAAACAAAAACTCTTTGCACAAGGATGAACACAAGCATCTGAAGTGAAAGAAGAATGCATTTACAATCTAAAATGCATGACCACACTTTGTGCTGGAAAATACAAAGTAATTCCCTTTGATTGGCTTACGTAAAACAAAAACCACTAGTTTTGCTGAATCACGTTCTTTATTATCCGGCACAAGAATGCTGCTATTAGCCCACAGTCTTCAGTAGGGCTCCTTTCCCGTGCGAGTTAAGTGCTGCCAGACTCATCTTTCAAAATAAAGGACGGGCAGCAATAGAACGACTGCTTTACTAGCTTCCCTAGAGCCAAAGTGTTCTGAAAAACTGGCTGTTTGCATTTGATGGGACTCCAGAATTTGGAACCAAGGATGATCCTTGAAAATATGTGACATCTTTCAAAATGAGAAGCATATGGTTACCTCAGCGAGAATAAACTTTGGCCAAGTACATTTCCCAGAATTATGACAGTGATGAGGCTGTTAGTGTGCTAGTTTACCCAGTATCTAGGCCAGTACCCAGTATATTATTTAAATGTTCCCCACCAATTCCCAAAGGATGGGGTTGGTACCTAATATGCGTTCCTGTGGGTATCTTTTCTCTCTCTGTCACTCACTTCCTCTTCTTTCAAAAGCACTGTTTCTTTCCATAGAGCATCTCAACACACTGGTAAGAATAATCAAAGATAAATAGCAGGCCCTATGTTCAGCACTGGAACCAGATTTTGAAGGGCCTTGGGGAAAAGCACCCTCATTGACTCCCTCCTTTGGAGAGTCCACCTCTTGCCACCAGCTGTGCTTGCTTCTTGTTTCTTCCTCAGCATCTCCACAGCTTGCTTGCTTTACAGGCAGAAGACCAGAGGGCAAGCAGGCTACTGCACTTCTGACTGCCACCATGGTCTGGCTCAGAGTGAGATGCACGAGTGCAAGCAGGTTGCTTGGGTGAAGAGGAAGAACATGTGCAGGAGCTTCTTGTCAGTTGATCTCCACTGGGGATGGGTCTTTGGCAAGTGCCTGGCCATGCCTACCTTTGGCACCCCTACCTGCAGAAAGCAACCAAACCTGTGATGGCCATTGGTCATCTGTTATGGAACTTTATACCCTAAGCATGGCAGCATGGAGTGACATACACAGGTGCCCTCTCTTGTTCTTGTGTAATATAAAGTGTGTGATATGGGTTGGCCCAAGATTATCCTGAATGTTGCCCACAATGGCATTAGGCACCACCGTGCCTGTGGGGCGGGGCGGGGCTTGGCAGAGAAAGGTGGACAAGGATCTAGGCTCAGATAGGAATCTTATTCCTATCCAGCTCTTCCATGAAAACTTACTCTGTCATTTGAGGCAAGCAGCCATGCATCAGGGTGGTCATCCATGAGTATGGATCTGCTTTGTCTGGTCTCTTTAAGAGCAAGTCAGAAAGCTGAGCATGCAAAGGAACTGAAAGAAGCCTTTGCAGTGGATGTCTATGGGAATGATTTGGCCTGAATCATTCTGTCAAAGGCTAGAATGGTCCTGGACCTAGATGGGATGATAATCTAGGGGCAAATATGTTAAGTGTGTTATTCAATTATTTACTTTTTATTCTGCTTAATCTTTAAAATTCTTTCAAGTGGTTCATATACAGTTAAAAAGTAAATATATAAATATATATAAAAAGTATAAAAACAATACAAATGATTAATGATTAATTAATGAAAGACATTGCAAGAGAGACAATGGTAAAACTTGGAACTTTGCACCTTCTAAGCCAAGTTTTGCTGATGCGGAAAGCAGAACTACATATATCTAATGTATTGTGGAATTGGTGGACCAACTCTGTTAGAGAAGTCTGTTCACAAAATGCAAGTTTGCAGTAGATACCAAGTGGACTGCTGAGTGTGTGAATGTGGAAGAGGCACAATCTCACTACCCAAGCACATTCTGTCACCACAAATACATTGTCATAAAAGGGCAACATGTAATATTTATTTATTTAGAACATTTCTATGCCACCCCATTTGCAAAAAGCCTGATTAATGCTCTGATCTTAATAGCTGAATCAGAACAGACAAGAACAAGCACTATTCACACAGTGAGCCAAGTTCTAGTTAAATGAAAGAGGCAAATTCATATATCCATTCTTATTTATTTATTTAGGATATTTATATGCCATCCTTTGCAAAAGCCTCAGGATGGCTTACAAAGATAAGATACAAATATCACCAAACATAAATAAATTATCGACCCACTCTGGCTGCAGTTAAAATATAATGGTAAAAATACAATATTAAAACCCAGGAGCTTTAATCACCCACCAACAGAACCTCCATCTTCTCTGGATTGAGCTTCAGTTTATTGGCCCTCATCCAGCCCATTACCTCAGCCAGGCACCGGTTCAGTACAGCCACTGCCTCCCCTGGCTTAGTTGAAAAAGAGAGGTAGGGGTGGGGGTCATCAGCATACTGATGACTCCACAGCCCAAACCTCCTGATGACCTCTCCCAGCAGTTTCATTCTTGCCATACATGTTGCCATATTCTTCCCATGAGGGCTTTCTTTGTTAACTAAAATGCTCCAAACACTTTAACCATTTTTTACAGATCATGTTCTCACTCAGATCATTTTGATTTCTGGCCTTCCTTGTGTAATGAACATCTTTTGGAGATTGTGACAACCAGAACTGTACCCAGGATTCCAAATACAATTGCATCATGTGGTTATATAAAGACATTTGGTTATTGGCAATTGAATTTTCAATTATACTCCCATAAAATCCCAAATCATACAAAACAATTGTATTGCTAGAATTCCTACAAGAGTTTGATTGCTTTCCAGACCAGTATTTGGAAAAAAGTGTAGGCCAATTGATCGCTTCTGAGAACTTGAAAAGTTTGGTGAGACATTTCTGCTAGTGTTTAGAGATGGATGAACTGGCTCAAATAAAAAACAGCAACCAGACAGATGAAACTCAAGAACGGTACATTTTTTCCCCCTGGGGTCTAATTGAGTTCACTTCTGAAAACAAAACAATTCATGTAACTCTTCCTGGTTTGTGGTGTGCCGGAGCCAGGGAGACAGAATGACAGTAGGCATTCTTTTGCCATTTCTAAAGCAACCAACCTGTCACTATGGCCAAACTCTAGAGACCTGATCCTCCTAAAAGGAGGCAGGTCTGATTCCAAGTCAGATTTGTTTTCAGAAACAGAGCCCTCTGAAACTAAATGCAGGGCTGCAGACCTGTGAGCAATTCAAGATATGCCAGAAAGTATTTGAAAAGTTGGTAGAAAACAGAAAAGTTGACCGCAAACATTTATTGAACCATTCTCACAAGACCAAAAGCAAATGAGCAATAGCAAACCTGCCTTATCAAATAAATCATGCAAGCAGATACAGGCAATTCATTGAATAATACTTGAAAGCGGATAAGAACAACAGAAAAGCTGTGCCAGATCAGACCAAAGGCCTATCTAGTCCAGGATCCATTTCCTACAGTGGTCAATCAGATGCCTATAGGAAGTCCATACCTTCCATTCATGTCGCTTAGCAACTGGTGCACAAATGCATGCTGCCTCTGATGTGGCGGATAATAAAGCACTAATAGCCTCATCCATGAATCAAACAGTACACTCTTGAACACTTTTAAAATGGCTTCTGTTTACAATTTCTGGAGCTATATATGTATATGCATCTACCACATTAACAGCACAATCCCTACTCAGTTTTGTTCACAAATAAATCTGATGCCTAGCAATTCTCCCAACCAATGAGCTGTTTTTTCAGTGCACCTTAAATGGTTTGGGGAGCCATCCAGTGCCTCATTCCTTCCTCCAAACTCAGAGACTTCTGTGTATCCCAAGCATGCAACATGGCAACCACTGCCATGCCTTGTGCCATGTATTTTAGCTAGGCGGCTGCTTTTGGAGTTGTGGGGGGAGGTGGCTGTGGTCCTAAAAGGAATCAGCGTAAGCCCTTGGCCCTAATGTTCTCTGCTCCTTTCCCATAGCATACCTCATTCTGTTCTCTCCAAGGCCCAGGTGGAGAAATAGCTGGCATGGTTCTTTCTGCACTGACCCTGGGGGGTACAGGGCAAGGATTTGCCCTTCAGAGACCCAGCTTTGAGATCACAGGTTCTTGGAGCTGGGACTCCAATTAATCCTATGGTCTTCGAGATGATGTTGGAAGGCCATAGGATTGTGCCTTTAATGTATTACTATTTTTACTGTTCTTGACTTTTTATATATTGTTTTAAGGCTTTATTGTAAATGGTTGGGTGCCTCCTTGATGGCTTTTTAGAGAATAAATCAGAATACCCATTTAATAAATTAGACATACTTTTTTTGTTTCAGGCTGCTGTTACTTGCTGCTGGAGTTTACAATGGGTACCTACTGCAAAATCTTTTTGGCACTAGGCAGAACTTTAATTCTTGCAGGCTTTAAAAATGGTTGTATATTCCTGCTGCCTGATTCATATCTTAAACTGATTTTATCTCAGTGAAAACTTTTTAGATCTTTTAGTGGTGGTTGCATGTGATGTTTTAGTCTCTGCTGGATTTTTGTGCTGGCTTTGATGTTGATTTTATTGGAGTTTTATTTGTATTCTATCTGTATTTATGTAAAATGCTCTAGAATCGTTTGTTATAACTGGACAACTAAACTGGACTAACTAAATATGCAGTGCCTTCAATTTGCACTTTATGTAGAAGATAAACGTACCAGAATCAGGCTGCAATCCTATACTTGGAATTAAGCTGAATTGAAGTCCGTGGGACTTACTTTAAGTAGATATTAATAAGTGTTCAATTTTAGGTTGTAAATATCCTTGAGATGGATATTTATCCAAAATACAAAAATAAGTTGTAAAAATTTCACTTAAAAGCATGGATTAATACATATTCAGAGACTGATGAGCATATGCTGAAGAAGATGTCCATTACTGAGAAGCAGGATATCAGATATAACTCATCACTGACAAGAACCATTTTGATTTCTACCTACACCACCCATAAACCCTGTCCAAAAGAGCCACAGTTAAGTGTCACTCATGAAAGTGGACACGTACTATAATGTCCATCCATTGTGCTGCTGCTGACATTGCTTGTGCAAACCAAGGAATGTGAGGCATATTTGAAGTCAGGTTTCACACAATACCAATACAAATACCAAAGGGTTTCACCAGTTCATCAGTCTGGATTCATCCGTTAAAATCTTTTGATTGACTAAAATGTGTCCCCAGTGAATCAGGGAGAATATACCCACCCATCCACATACACAATCCCTCTTAATATAGGCACTTTTAAAAATACTGTCCTAGTGAATATGGCAAATGTCCTCCTCCTTGCTTACACAAGAATAGCTCTGCTGACATGGTGGCTGCTGTAACTTGTGCATGCAGTATAAAATTAAGTGTATGTTTCTCCCTTCAGAAGTATTTTCATCAACATTTGGAATTTTATTCCATTTCTTAGTATCAAAAATTATTCTGAATGGGGAAAAGTATCTAGTTAATCAAAGTAGGCCATGTGTCTACACTGCCCTTCCACCATCTAAGCATCAGGATCCTACATTACTTCTTCCTGCCTTGGCCATTAGAAACACCTGTCTTGGTAGACATTCACACCTGGCATAGTTTGAATAACGAAACTATTTAAAACAACATGTGTGGGCCAGGGTTGTGTGAGCGATGTTCCACATCTGTGCATCAATTAGCCAATTTGGAGCTATGCACATGCAATTTGTTTTGAATTCTAACTCTGCACATGGATTGCCAATGGTTGTGGAGGCTGTGGTTGGCTGATGTCTTCTTACTTACCCCACCCCTTACATAGGAGAGGAAGCAGGAGGTCTGAGCTAGGCCTACATTGCTTTTTCCTTGAGTGCCATTCTTCTTGGTAGAGAAGTGGGGTCCAAATCAAATCAAGTCATTAGCTGATCCTCTAGTCTGCATATATCAACAAAGCAGATAAGAGTAGGGAGGCCCTGTAGATCAAGGTCCCAAGTTGGTGATGGAAAGAATCTTTTCCTGAAACCCTTGAAGGAGAGCATTCATCAGAGCAGAATATATTTAGATGGGTGGGTAAATAAGCCAGCTTGGTATAAGACAACCTCCTGTGTCCTTGTATATGCATTTGGCTTAGACATGGCCAGGCAGAGCTGTTGGTTGAATACATATTTGTTAAATCCATGCACTAAGAATATGCTTACAAACATAACACAAAACATTTTTCTTGCTCAAGGATACATATATTTAACCAAACCATTTGCAGCATCTGTTACTAGAAGATGAACTTCTCTGAATGTTTGCTAGGGGCTTGCACGTACTCTGATGCCAAATGATTTGAATACTCTGTGGGATTAAGGAAAGAAGTCTAAGAATGCTTAACTGCCTAACTTTAAATAATGTATGTCCATGAAAATAAACATATGCACACACCATGAAATTCTTAAACACACATGGCCTGATGCTGCTCCCCTGTCCCTGCTTCTTTACATTCTTGTCAGCACAGAGTGTAGGTCCTAGTGATGAAAAGAACAGGATGTCCAAAATCTAGAATGATAACTTGGTATATTATGGATATACATTACAATGAAATCAGTATAACAATGCTTGTCCTATTGGCATTCAGTCTACATAGCAATAGTTTGGCCCACAAACTTCCAAGCAGTATAAAATAATGCTCTTCCCATGGATTTTTTTTGGTGGGGGATTCTTCCCGTACTTTTGTGTGTGTGTGCAGATGTTTTAGCTTTGACTCCTGGCCCTCAAAAGAGACTACAATGGCCTTTATTTAACTTTATATTGGACTCTTTTGTTTGGGGTATAAAAGTACCCCAGAAAACTGTTTAATGCAAATGTGGGAACATTTTGTCAACCCAGGATTGCAATAATTTACAGAAAGAAAATTGTAAAAGGGTTAGTGTTCTTGCTCTAAGAATAATTGTGCAGCAGATCAAAAGCTTCCTGAGCCCCTGCCGATAGTTCCCAGGAAGCTCTTCTTTGCTGCCAAGTGCACCTCGCCTTTGCCCCATGATCTACTTCATCCAACCTTATCTTCCCAAGGCATCTTCCTTTAAGTCTCGTGGTCTGAGCATCAGGGGACATGTGGCACATTGTTTTCAAGGAAGGAGAATTAAAACAGACAAGATGCTCACCAATGATTGGATGTTCTGAGAATATTTCCTAATTGTGCCCAAGTTTCTTTCAGCATCTGGTTGTCACTCTCTCTAAAAGGCAATTCCAATTATATTTTATTGGAAGCAAATTCTTTTTTACAGTGTGAGTATCCTTTTGACTTGGACTATAAAAAAAGAAAGGAAAAAATCTCATAGTAACTGAGGTTAGAACCTTTACATGTGTTTGAGGTACAGCAGCATGAGATCAGAAGGAACAACAGAGATGGACTGTGATTAAAATATTTACTATGAACTGTGGTTTCAAACTAAAGTTCAGAGAGAGAGAGAGAGAGAGAGAGAGAGAGAGAGAGAGA
>NW_025335409.1:17396911-17525408 GCF_004798865.1 Varanus komodoensis | reverse complement strand
GGGAGAGAGAGAGAGAGAGAGAGAGAGAGAGAGAGAGAGAGAGAGAGAGAGAGAGAGTCATGATCATACTCTTTCTGTTTATGCAAGAGAGAGGATAAATCCTAAGGAAAAATATAAGAGGAGATTTCTCTGAGATTGAGATTTTATTTTCCAACTTCTCCTTTGATTTTATCCTATGATCTAGCAGGGTTCCACCTACTAGGTGCAATTTACAGCTTTCATCCAGGTATTTCAGAGAAAATTCCTTTGAAGGAAAACTGGGTGGTTATGGTTAACAGTGCCAGCATCAAGAGCAGGCACAGTTGGTTACCTGCTGAAGTTCTATATCCCAGCAGGGGCCTGCTGAAAAGAGTCTGTTGGAGCTGCTACTCTTTTTCACCTGCATGTTGTCCAGGCCCAGACATTGATGCTGGTGAGGTGGAGCAGTAGATTTCCCATGTACCTGTTCACTGGCTCTGAGCCTCTCAAGCAGGGAGGTGGCAGCAATGAAAGGTGATGAGGAGCAAGAGCTGCAGGTGGCAATGATGGTGAAGAATCAGATGCAAAGTGCAGGGAGGCCCCTGGGGGTGTCTTATGGGAAGACCTGAAAAACCTGGAGCCAGAACTGATGGCTGATCAGAGCTACAAACAGGTTTGGACTGACATAATCTCATCCTCATGGATAAGCAAGACAGCTTCTCCTTCTCAGAATAAGAACTCTGGTATTCTTTTATACTGAGGAACAGATACAGGGACAATATCTGAACCAATACAGTGGCACCTTGGCTCACAAATGCCTCAGCCCACAACCAAATTGGGTTGCAAACAAAAATTTCATAAAAATTTTGACTCAGGTTGTGAACTCCACATTGGGTGGCGACCGTGATTGCGACCATCTCCCCCACCCCCCAAGTGGGGAGATGGTCACGATCACAGTCGCACTCGTGCAGGGAAGACAGGCGCGATTGAGATTGTGCTCAGAGGGGTGGGAAGATGGCCGTGATTGTGCTGGGGGGGGGGGGGATGGCCAAGATCGCACCCATCTTTCCTGGATGAGTGCATCTGTGATTGTGCCTGTCTTTCCTGCACAAGCACAACCGTGAACTTGGCCATCTCCCTGCTCCCCCAACAAAACCGCGCCCATCTCTCCCCCCAGCGTGCCCATGAGTGTGCCCATCTATGGCTGCAATCACGCTCATGCTGGGGGGGCAGAGATGGCCGCGTTCATGCTCGGGGTTGGGGGGAAGATGGCCGCGATCTTTGTTGTTCTTTGCCACTTTGCTTCAAATTTTTCTGATTAAAAAATTTTGTTACAGAATGGATAACCTTATTTACATTGAACCTTATGGGGAAATTTGACTTGGCTCATGACCAGAGTCCTGGAACAGATTAAGTTCATGAGCCAAGGTACCACTGTATTCCAATTTTGAGTTTTCTTATCCACTGACGTGGTCAAAGCACAAAAGAAGAAATACAGCACCTTTCCAAGAGCTTTTGACACTGCAATGCTGGTGCTGGTGGCAAGTTCATCTTCAACATTCTTTGTCCTTCCACATTACTCTACATCTATGTTTTTACACCCAAATCTTTTCTCCATGGCAACAATCCACATGGCACAGGGTAACACTGATACTGATACACTTTTACTGTGAGAATTAGGACTACGACACAGATTTGGCAAAGCCACTGTTGGAATCAGGTCATTCTGGACCATTTCTGGTGCTCCCTCAGGTGAAACAGCCTTCTACACAAGTAGCAACCAGCAAAACAAAAAACAAAAACTGGATCCCACATAAGGCTCTGTTCACATTCATTTTTCAGAAAGGCAAGCAGTCATTCTCCAATGATAGTGTCTTTTCCTTCCCAGTCATGTGTCTGTAGAACCTCAAGAACTGGACTGTGAGATGGCCATTTTCCCAACACTATCAGACTTGATAATGAGAACACCAAACTCTTAAGCTAATTCCAATCATGCCAACTCCCTCATCACCACAGCTATCTTTCTGAAAGTAGACAGGTTGCTTGCCTGGAAATTTATAACTTTTTCAGAGAAGTTGTTCTACCAAAGATGGAGGAGGAAAGAGGAAGCAAACTACTAACCACTACCACAGCTGAAGATCCCTTTCCACATGAACAGCTGTCCTTCTGAAACTTTGCCGTTTTCTTGTTTAGCTTCACTTCTATGCTGTTGATCATTTTTAACAGACCACTCTACATGGAACATGGTGGTGGTGGGGAGACACAGCCTTTTTTGGGCTCCCTCATGATATAAAGGCTGCTCTCACACAACATTTCTGCATCTATTCATCTGAAAATTGGAAGACTTAATGTACTCAGAAGGGGGAAAACCCACTATCTGCAAATTTCATTTGATTCTGCTCGGAAGTAGGAATAGTACTGGCAGTTGCCTTTTATGCAAACATCAAAATATAAAGATGTGTAGCACAAAAAACTCCTTTACTCATTTTTCTGAAAATTTGTGAGCATATTATGCCTACTAATTGCAGCCAATTCTGACAAATGGAATAAGAATGATAATCTTTTTTTTTTAATTATCCCAGTGGTTAATGGAAAGCACAAAGCCTTGGATGTCCAAATCTCAGTGCATGCCTGAAACTCAAATTGAAGCAGTTGGCTTCCAAATGAGTCTAAGCAGAATTAAAGAATTTTCTGGAGTGTTCATTCAGAGTCTGGGTTGACCCTTGTGAGTGATGTGTACATCCCATGAAAAGCAATCCAAATACGCACATTTATATATGCGACTTCAGGTATTCCCAGGTACTAATATTCAAGTCTATGCATGTTAATTATTAATTATCCCACATTCTTTCGTATACCATCATGACACTCTCCATAGCCTTCATTGTGTTAGCCCCATCTCCCTCAACAACCCCAAAGACTCATGCCCCCCATGCTTCTTTCCAGAGCTTGTATTTAATTCTGCCTCTGTGGACAAAAGCAGACATTGCTTTACATCTGCATCGAGTAGCTATATGCCCCTTTTCTTCTAAAGTAGGTTCCGAGGGCTGCATTCATAAGAACAAGGAAGTGCCCTGTTGGATGGGTCCAAGGGGCCCTCTCGTCTAGCAATCTGCCCCCACAGTGGCCACTTGGCTGCCACAGGGATGTTCTGCTTGCATGCATTTAGTGCACCCAGCCATGCCGCTTATGATCCTGGCAGTAGCATCAAAAGGTCAGGAGTAGTAGCCATTTATTCACACCCCTGTGGCCTTCCATATCCCACACCAGCCCTGCTATACCTACTTTAAACAGCAACAATAATAATGTAGTGGCTGGATATGAATTTAAACGAATGTCTATTTGGGGCCTGTATTTCTTCCTTCCAGTCCTTCTTCAAAGGCCACAGTTCTCCATGGGGCTTTAGTCATTGGACCTATGCATGTCTGAACATGAGTCTCACTGCCCTCCTACTATTTCAGCCTAAGTACATTTGAAAATATTTTGTCCTATTCCCTTCCACCTTCCCTCAACATTTTTTCCTTCACAGACAACATTAAGATCCTGGAAGCTGTAGGACCTGCCAATGTTCCTTATGTTGCATACTCTGAAAGAGTCTTGGACCATGTGGAGAGAGAGACAGCCGTTGTCTAGCCTCCTCAAGATCATAGCCAGCTTACTGGGTTACACCCTGCAGGAATGGTGGCCTACCTTCCTGGCCTCTGTTGATGCTAATACTCCTCTGCTAATACTCCTCCTTTTAGTAGTCATAATGCTTGCTTACACCCAGTGGTGTAGTGACAAATTTTGGACTAAAGGGGCTAATCATGGCAGTCGCCATAGCTATGCTAACAAGAAAAACCCCAAAGGCAGGCAACTGTGTAGTTCCATAGCAACTGACTGGTTCTAGGAGTTTTCATCAGGACTTTTATTCAGTTAGCAGGTCTCAGGTGTCAATTCAGGACCAGGACACTCCAGAATCCCTTGCATTACAACAGGAAACTTCTGTAAGAAAAGTTCTCCCCTACCTCTCCTACTGGAAAGATTGCCGCTCAGCTCAGAGAGAACTGGAAATCCTGAAGCAGGAGTGGCGGATAATCTCAGACTTCCTGCTTAGCAAAATGTCCTGGTGCTGCATCACTTCACCTCTAGCTCCACCTGCAAATTGACTTTACTTCCATATATTAGCTTGCCATAAAATCATACATACTGGTTTAAAAGTGAGCAGGTTGCAATCTTTCAGCCCCTTTCCTATCTGGAATTCTCACCCACTTCAAGGGGGTCTATTCCCAACTGAAAATCTATTTTCAGCTTATTCTTGTTTTAAAAGTGTAATTAAAAGAAACAAACCATTGTAGGAAGTTTGGCATCATCCGGCGCATGTTCCATTTCATCCAGGGTCCCCATAGAATTTGTGTATCTCGATAGTTAAGCTGTGATGGGATTCTTTCTAGCTAAGAAAGGAAAACACGCTTCCTTCTTGGAGGCTTCTCTGCTCAAGCCTGTTGTGCCTGCATAATATCTGAATGAGAGTAACACTTTGCAAGCTTGCAATACTTCCCCAAAGGGTTGGCATTCTGCTGAGCTGGCAATATAACAGAAGCTCTGCAACCCTTTCTTCTGGAGAGGCAGAGATCTCTGCAACTGTGGTGTGAAGAGAAATGTAAAACTGACTCTGGGTAAGAATAAAAAAAAAATTACGGCAATCAGGGGAATACTTTACGTTCTTCACACAGGGTGTCACAGTCAAACTGTCAAGACTCGCCTTGGAGTGACCTGGGTCCTAGGCTGAGGGTTGAGATTTTGTCCTTCATAAGGTTTCATTTTTCTCCTCCTTCTCCACCTCATCAAAAATGGGAGTAGCATGAATAGCTTTTACTTCAAGTGTGAACACTACCATATTATAGCTGTAAATGGAGGCTTTATTGAATTCCCTCCAGGCCCTGAGATGTTAGGCAGAGAGGAGGGGAGGGGAAAATACATCAAACAGCTTTGGGTAAAAGGTGGAATGTTTAAAGGGAGAATAAAATGGAAGTTCTTTTAATTCTATAAACAAGAACTGACAGGCTGTTTATTGAAATTTGTCTGTCTGAAAAGGCTGCAGCTTCTCCAGAGATAACCCATCCCAAAGGCTTACACATTTAATTTTATCATTAGGTAAAATTGCTGCAGACTGTGGAGCAGAGACATCTGAACTATCTGATGCTTGGGCAATTTTGTACACTGCCTAGAAAGACTCTGAAGATTCATGATGAAATGTTTCTGGTGACTCCTTTCATTAGAAGAGGTGAAACTGTCAAAGCTTTGTCAGATCATTGTTGTTGCTATTATTCCTAACAAGGACATTTAATATGTTAGGAGCTGTTACTGAAGGTACTGAAGATAGTATTTCTCCCCCCACCCCTGCTTTAAAAAAAGTGTAATTAGATGTTAAGTTTAGCGAATGGGTGGGCAAAAGGAGATCTCCAGATGTTTGGGACTTCAGTGAGCAGACACCCCTGCCAGCAAGTCCAGTAGGGAGGAAGCTCCAAACCTCTTGCCACCTGCCTTCTGCCTTCCCCTTCTCTAAAGCATGAGTGGAGCACTTGTGGGTCTCCAGATGTTTTACTCCCAGTCAGCATTGCCAATGGTGAAAAGTTGTGGCGATGTTAGGCCAAACACCTGGAGGGCCACCTCTGATCTATGAGGATTGCATCATTTCCATCCTGTTCTACCCAAGGAATTGTAAACCCCCCAAAAGGTGCCAATTAATGCTCTAAAGCACAAATATGCAAACTTGCCAAAAACCACAGTCATCCAATTAACTCCCAGCACCCACTCTTGTGACTTGCCTTGTTGCCCGAGATACATTTCTTTTTCCCTGCAGCCCAGTGTCATGAATTGAAGGAACAGATGCTATTAAGACATCAAGACATGAGCTAAGTTGTGCAAGACTGATCTAGTTCTAATTGACACCAGTCTGTGCCTGGCTGTACCACTTCACATAATGGGATGCTCCTCCTCAGTACAAAAACATGGCCTGCAAGTAGAAAACTAACATGCCTGGGAGAAGACTAAACTAGAATCCTTCTGTTTGGTGTTTAGTTTTTGATGGTTGTATTTGTATGTAGGAATATTCAGTCATACAAGCTCCCCTCACCAATTTGAAATGGTTCAACCTAAACACAGGTTTGCCAGCTCAGTGAAAACTGGTGCATAATTGGGAGGGAGCAAAGGAGATCTAGCCCTTTCAGCTGCAGCCTCCTGTTTAACAGCTAGTTTGGCCCCAAATTGGGCAGGTCATAAACCTGAACAAATGCTGTTGCATACCCTCAGGTTTCCTTTCAGTTACGGATGAAGATTAAGAGGTTAAGCCAAAGGCTTCTCCAAAAAAGGTGGGTTTTAAAGGGAGGATTTAATGGAAGACATTGAACCCCATAACAGAAAAAATCCCATTAATTTTAATGGATTACAGTGAAGGCTTAAGCCATTTTTGGGAACAGTTTGTGAATTGCACTGAAAGAAAGGCTGGTCTGTACGACTGCTTTCATTTATGTTAACGTACTTTAACCTCTATTTAACCTCCCACCTACTGTTCCAAGCAAAGCAAAAAATTACTTTGATGATTGCCTTCATTTCAGCAATGGCAATAAACCCTTTTGGTATTGTAATCTCCCTTGTTTTCAAGAAAGAGGATTGATGGCTGTTCTCGGGGTGGGGGCTTGCTCCGTGACTGATAATGGGCAGTTGGAATTCCTTTTTCCTCTCTCCTGTATGAATGTGTGAATCAGGCGGACTTAACCCATACAAGAAGTGGGAGGAGATCTTCTCTAGGCACAGTGGGTATCAGTGTCGGGATGGCTTTGGGAAGGCACCTTGTGAAACGAACCATGAAGCACCTTGAAAATTCGGAAACTCCAAACGTATTCCTTCCGGCACATTCCGCTATTGCTCTCAGCTGGGATGCTTGGAGATGCAAAGAAGGCAGAACGGCCACAGCTGTAAACGGCATCAGGAAAGCGCCAAGGATTACTTTGCATTTAGATGGCTACATAGCTCATTTCAAGTAAGAATTTCTGGATGAGCATGCAACATTTTAATGTCAAAATATGAGAAAATGGTGTGTGTTTGAAAAATATTTGACCCGCCGGACCAAAGCATCTGCATCCATTCATTGTTGTAAGAAAATAGTGTTTGATGTACTGTATGGTACAGAAGTGGAACTGGAATATGCTGCATTGCTGTGTAGCAATGGCAGGTCCCCGCTAGCCTGACACGCACTGGAATGCAAACTGAAGGTTTCCATTTCAAGTTCACAAAGGCCCTGTAACTATATAGATCATCGAGCTGCAAGCTGGACAATGACATATGGTTAACATCTTATGGTTGTATTTTTAAGCACAGCAATGTAAATATATAGCATTGTGAATTCTAAAATAGATAAAACTTAACACACACACGTTTTCCAGAGCAGATGTGTCAGTCTGCTGTTACATGCCCCCAACCTGAACCCTGGTTCAACTGATTTTTGGAATGTTTTTTGTCATATGACCTTTTCCATGTTGGCAAACTGGAGATTAACTTAGTGCATTATCAAGAAAAGTGAATGTGCAGAAGAAATAGACCATGATGGTCATGCTATACAGCAAAGTAATGATCTGATGGTGGGGAACCTCTTTTGGCCTTAGGGCTGAATTCATTTTCTGGATACTCTCAGAGATATGTATGGAATTAATGTTCCCCTTCCCCTTTCTACATCTTATAATCAGCCACCCTTGTGCCGTACCATGAAATTGCTGCATACAGCACAAATCCCCCTGTATATACAGTATTTAAATTAGTTTAAGCTGAACCTGTCCACATTTTGGTTGTTTTTAAAGACTTGATTCAAGAAAGTATTCATCTTGGTGGCACTGGCAAGTAATTAAGTAAATAATTAAATCTACTTGCATTTTTAATTGGAGCATAACTAAAGAGGGGCCCTGGGAGAATGTCTGGCATGGACATATTTGCAAGCATGAACCCTAAAAGGTGCTGTGCATAGCATAACTGACTTTTCCTTTGTGTTTACTTGAACTGTCTTTCCAAACCCCAGCAGGAAGATATTTGGCATTCCTAGGAACAACAATGCATCTGTGGTTCCTACAATATTTATGAATGAAACAGTAACAAGGAAGCACCAATTTCTAACCTAGTCTATTCCTTAAACATGAAAAGCCAACCTCCCTAAATCACTTAAGTGTTGCTTTAAACAACGTAATCAAAATCAGATAAGCATGAGAAAACAGGATCACCTAAAAAAACAAAGGCCTTGCCAATATTCTTCAAACTGATGACTTTTCTGTGACTACCCTATCTACCATTCAGTGGTTGTCTGCATAGACCACTAGTTGTTTAACTTCTTGCATTTATACCCAGTGCATTGATTCAACTGGACACACACATATATATCTTTGGATTTATATATAAATCCATTACCGTCTTTGAAATTAGTTCTGTCATTTTCAGTTGGTGTTTACTGTAATATTCAAACACCATCTGCAGGCCAGGATCAGCACAACTCAGCATAACACATGGCAACTTGAAACATGTGCATCTAGAAATAATGGGGTCATTCAGGAAAAGGTCTTGATCTAGGGTAGGAAGCAGCTTGTCACCTTTGTTCTGGCCCTGTACCCTGAAATTGCAGGCCCTGCTTTGGAAACCCTGAGAAAGGCAGAACTGTGGCTCTGAGATCAGACCCTGGGACCTGGTAGCCTATAAGAAAAGATGTAAGGAGTGCTGGAAAGTTAAACCAAAGGTAGCAACAACAAAAGTGATCAGTATAGAACACTGCTTTCAAAAAGCAGAAAAACTGAGGCTTTTTAGTTAGAACAGAAGGGACACTTGAGAGGGGTACATCGAGAGAGAGCCTGGATGAAGTAAAGATAAGGAGAACACAGTACAAAATCTTACACAACAGCTGACTTGTGGGACTCTACACTACCTCATGTCCTGGTGGATAAATGTATCCAAGTTAATAAAGAATATGAGCAAAGTCCAATTTATCATTCTCAATGTGGCAAACTCAGCACTGAACACCTTGTGAATGCCTCCAAGTATGGCCTGTCAGGAACATGATGTATTCTCCATTGTATTAATTGGCTGAAATACCCTAACTTTCCAAAACCTAGAAAGGTTATTGATCTCCAATCTTAGTTATATTTTTTATGAATCTCATGACAATCTGCTGCTAACAATAGCTATGCTAAGTTTGTTCTACTTCTCTAGAAGTTAGTTAGAATTGAAGTAAAGCCATCATCTGCTCCATTTTCCTCTTTGAATCAGAAGTGTTTAAATGCTATTCCGGTCCATTTCCAAACAATCAAACCCAAGTGGAACCTATTTTTGTGTTACAGTGTGTTTTTTGCTCTATTATCTAAATCATTGGACTTTAGCAAGCCTCTTGTCACCTGCCCCACTTAAGGTGGATCATACCAGCACTCTCATTTTCTTTTAGCATTATTTTAAAGAACAGATGAAAGAGAGTGAGGTCAAGCAAAGAGAAAGGAAAGATGATTGCAGTCATGGGGGCCTGCAGTAAACAAAACTAAGCATGATGGGTCTTGGATTAGAGAAGGCTGTAGGTTACTGGCCATCCTGACCTAATGTGAGTTGCAGCTGTAGCAGTAATATCATTTTCTTTGAGTTAGGGGTTGGGTTTTTTTGGTTTTTGACTTTTGTGGAAATAACATGGAAAGGGAGTATAGCGGGTGAAAGGAAATACAAGCTCAGAGAGAGTGAGTGAGCAAGAGAGAGGCCAGATGTGAAGGGCACTGCATGCAAAGGAAAATTTAAGGAGGGATGCCCCTTTATGGGAAGCTGTACTTGCCAGATTCCCTTCCTTTGTATCCTGTAACTTTTGAGAGAGCAAAAGACAATGAGCGTAAAGTAATACCTTTAAAAATGGACCATGTGTTGTAGATTTGGGTTAAGGGTGGGGCCTGGCTACAAAAAGGCTGATGATTGGTGGTCTGGATGATGTTCAAATCCTGATAATTTCCCCTTGAGTGATCACATGTGTCTTTGGACAACTGAATACAGATGAAGCCAGTAAGCGCTGAAGTCCTAAGGACTGAATCATGTCAGCACCTCCAACACCAGGTCTTGACTGCAACTGCTGTTCCCCCTGTACAAGATACCTCAATTCTGATGGTGGTGCAGGCTGTGTTGTGACTTGGCAGCTTCGGAAAGCACACTATTTTAATGCGGTGGCTTGATAAGCTGAGCGGCTGTTTGCATCCCGATGTGGAGATAAGTTCCTGTGCCCTTCCTTCCCAACCTCGATCTCTGTGTCTAGCCTGTCAACACTCCTTAGCCTGGGGTCACCAAGGAATCTGTTCCACCTCTCTTATCACATGCACTCATATGTAGCACTTCATTTACGGAGGGGATTTTTTTCTGAGCTGGGAGCCGTAGGCGATAACTCAGCCCTCAGAAGTTGGGAGAGTGCCTCTTCTTACTCCTAAGGGTCAGGTGCTGCTTGCTCAGCAGTGTCATTTCATTACAGGCACCTCACTTGCCTTGCAAAATGGACATCTGATGATTGATGCCCACGGAAGGACTCCTATTGAACTTAATTATTTTCCCCAGTGCAAGACTTCAAAGAAAAATGAAAGAGTAACCCAGTCACCAGATTGATTTACTGTATGGTAAGAAGCCCATAATCCTAGCATTGAATGTAATTATGTAATAACTTTTTAAAGCATTGGGGTAGCGGTGGATCCAAAATTGCATGCTCATCCTTTGAACACTTAGCATAGTGCTATACAACTGCTTAATATTATTGTGCACTGTCAGGCAGTTTTCAGTGCTATAAAACATAACATCAACTTACCTAAAAGATAAGTACCTCTATGTGAAGCCACTGGGGAAGGTCAGCTAGAGATTTGGTTGGCGGTATCACAGGCATGCTGACAATGCCCAGTTTTCTTAGACTCAGATTACCATGGCTGTCCTAAATCAGTGCTTGGGTACAGGAATGGACTGCATGAAGACAAGACTCAATCTGTGCAGGATGGAGCTATTATCAGGTGGAAAAAGCAAGCTCATGATCATTGCTAACCTCCTATTTTGACTGTTGAAATGCATCACACATGGGGTGCCTCTAAGAATGGCTCAGAAAATTCACCTGGCTCAAAACAGGCCCACTCCAGAACTAACTGGGACTGGGGAGTTTGATCATATTACACCTATGTGCTGTCAACCATCCAGGCTGCCACTTTGTTTCTGGGCCTAATTTAAAGGCTGGCTTTAACCTTAGGAGCCTTAATTGGTTTGGGATTAGGTTACCTGGAAGACCATTTTTCTGATATGTATCTGACTGAATCTTCCTCAGAAACCCTTCTCCAAGTGCCCCCTACCAAATAAAATGAGCTCAGTGACTACCCAGGGAGTGGCACACAGTTGTAAATCAAGTTTCCCAGAGATATCTACTGGGAACCCACCCCCCCTTGTGATCTTTCCAGATCTTTAAGCCTACCTAGCATTTCTAAATAAGTCTAATTTTAAATGATTAGTTTTTAAGATGTGTGCTTAATTTGAGTATACTGTGACATTTCTTGTCATACTCCACTTTCCTTTTAATGTTACACTTTTATATATCTGGTATTTAAATTATTTTCATTTTTGTTTATTGTGAGCTAGTCAGAGAAGCTTAGGTTATGTACATCTATTACCCTTGCCTTTGACTACATACATGGGATTAGTCAGTGATTGGCAATACCACTGTTATATTTTTGTTGTTGTTGTTAGTCGCACAGTTGTGGCTGATCCATCACGACCCCATGGACAACATTCCTCCAGGCCTTCCTGTCCTCCAACATCGCCTGGAGTCCACTGAAGCTCACACCAACTGCTTCAGTGACTCCATCCAGCCACCTCATCCTCTGCCGTCCCCTTCTTCTTTTGCCATCTATTGTGCCCAGCATTAGGCTCTTCTCCAGGGAGTCCTTCCTTCACATTATGTGGCCAAAGTATTTGAGTTTCATCTGCAGTATCTGGCCTTCTAAAGAGCAGTCAGGGTAGTTCTCCTCTAGGACTGACCGGTTGATTGCCCTGCAGTCCAAGGGACTCCAGCACCACAATTCAAAGTCCTCAATCCTTTTGCGCTCAGCCTTCCTTATGGTCCAACTTTCACAGCCATACATTGCAACTGGGAAAACCATAGCCTTGACTATACACACTTTTGTTGGCAGCATGATGTCTCTGCTTTTTAGTATATTTTTTAGTATATTTTGGCTTTACTTTATTTGGTCAATTTGTCTGATGGGCAGAGCTCTATTTTTCTCACCCCAAATGTATGAGAAAAAATATTATTAGAACACTGGAAATGGGTTATGGTCAAACTGCTTTGGTTGGTGCTTATGCATGAGTAGTATCATGTTATTTACTTTAGATGAGTGTCAAGTCACTTGGCATTAATATTAGAGGTGAAAAACATTGTTTCATGCACCTAAATGCTGTCTATATACTTTTAATTACTTTGTGCCTTCATTGGCTATTATCTACCCCAGCATGGGTTTTAAAAAGCTTATAACTGTTGTTCAATAATAAAACATATTGCTCCTTAGAAGTTATAATAGCTCAATAGAGCCCTTCTTCCTTTAGGTTTTCTGAAGGTGGTATAAAGTAGTGTGTGGACAACTAGTCCATGGCAGGTGCATTCAACTTCCTTGAATAATCTGTTCTTTTTTGCAGGACTAAATTAGAGGTTTCCCTTTGCCTTCCAAACACCTGGTGAGTGAAGAGTGCACTCTAGGGTCTATGACTGACCCATTCTTCTCTTTTGAAAGCCATTTTAAAAATGGTTTAACCTCTTTCTGTCACAACCCTAGTTTGCATGTTATAAGGATTGGGCCAATAACTCACTCTCAGCCAAACCCATCTTACAGGATTGTGATGCAGATAAAAATGGAATGGAGAACTGTGTAAGTTGCCTTGGGTTCCTCACAAGAGGCTAAAAAGTGGGGTATAGAAGCAATGTCATCACTGTCATATTTACAATTATATATAATAGAAAACTGCTTGCACTGCACTTAGTCATAGTATGGTCTTATGTTCTGGAAGCCACTGTTTCACTGTTACTGAAAAGGGTTCCATGTTATCCCAACAACGGGCATATGTGGAGGCCAGAAGAACCCCTTAGAGATGTTGTTTTGCACTGGGAACTATAACTCATTGGGACTTCTGATTAACAGCAGGAGGCATCAAAATGCTGGCAAACCAAAGGAACCAGTGGATAATTATAAATAACGCAGGAACCCAATTACCCTTTTTATTACTGAAAGTGCAATGAAGTGCTTTCTCTGCTAACCTCTGGGCCCATCTCTGGCTCAAGGTCATAGGCTTGCAGTGTCCTGGAAGGCTGGCAACAGAGGCTTAAAATTTAAATGCAGCAGAGTCAACTCTTTATTTACACATCGATAAAACTAAAGGACTTCCTTTCCCTTGTGTAAAATATTTCTGAAAGCATCACTGTACCCTTATGAAATGGTGCATTATTCTTCACAGTGGAAATTAATGTAATAAGGATACAGTTCTGCTGGAAACTCTGCAGAGGAAATACGATCTTCATTCCCATGCCTCAAGACATCCATAAACAATTATCATTGCACTCCCACAACTATCCTTAGATAAGCTGAATCAAATAAGCAGCGCCTCCCCATTTGACTCACATGGTGTTCTAAATCTTTCCCGGTGCTATGGAAAGTGGTGATCCGGCGCAAATAAATAGCCTTAAAACTGATGCTTAAAAACCTGATATTTCCTGAAGCTCACAAAGTAAATATGAATAAAAGTCCTTCACTGAAGCTCCTGTTCTCCCAGTTAAGTTTCAAATATGAAAGTCACCATGCTGTTTTCTGACTTTAAGTGTGTGCGAGAACATTTCCTCCATATGCAACTTTCCTGTGATGGATGCAAGCTGTAGTCTATTCATTAGCAGCATAAGATGGAAGCTAAGTGGCATAAATGGAATGTGTCACTTCAGCCTGGGATGATGCAGTGACATTTTGAATGCCCCCCACTTTCAAAACAAGGGCAACAGGGAACAATCTGTACTAGAACCATTTCTCAATGATGTGCAATCTTATTTTTAGGGAGTTTGTACTTGGGTGACCATTGAAATAAAGCACACCCACCATCACAGTCCAAAACTAAAACTCTGGAATGCTATGACCATGCTTTGTTCTATGGGTTTCACTTGTATACTAGGGAGATCTGAGTTCAAATTCCTGATTGAGTTCATTGGATGAATTTCTGTCCTATGAATTTCTAGTTTTGAAGATGAAAGAGGTTTAGCATATGGAGTGAGGAAGAGTGGAATGCAAATTTCATAAGAAAGCAAGCAAACAAGAAAAACAAACAATATGACAATGCCTGTAAAACTTTAAAAGTGGATGATCAAAGAGACATCAACACAATTATATTAATGCTTATTTTAATGATGATTTGAACAGACTAAAAACCAAATCTGAAAATTTTCTGGTTGACAAAATTTTGGAATGTACTTGTTCCAATAATAGGTGTTTCCCCAACTTTTTGAAGATGCCACATGTTAAAAAAAAAGCTCACATTTGGGTTAGTTGTGCCATTTTATCTTCACAACAACCTTGTTGAGCTGATGGTGAGGTTTTCCTATCACAAATGGGGATTTAAACTCAAGTCAACCAAGTCCAGGTCCATCATCTAACCACTAGATTGCACTGAATCTGTGATCTGGTGCAAGAGCTGGCTGCATCAAGCTGACAAACATTTCCACTGGGAATGCCCAGACCACTGATGGTACCACCTACAGTAGCTCATTGTATGCTGTATTTTGTTAGGAACAGCATAAAAAGATATAAAGTGCTGGTTTTGTTTTTTTGTTTTTTTGTTTTTTTTTTTGCTGTGAGTGGTAATCAGATAACCAACAACTTAACATTAGCATAATGTTGCCCACAATGTCTAGTTGTATAAACTTTATCCTCCTATGCAAATTCATTAAGCTAACCATGAAGTTGGCTTTTGTATTTAGAAAATCTATCTTCTTGCTGTTGTCATAACTCGAAAAGCACAGAAAAACATGGTCACACAGCACACACACCACAGATGCAAAACCAGGAGTCTCCAGAAATTGTAAAAGTCGATCGTCAAGATCTGCTGATGTGGGACCTGCCTGAAAAGAGTCCTAGAAGTCAGAGCAACCCTAGAAAACAGAACCAAAGGCATCAAACCCCACATCCTCAAGAAAGGCGGGAAGCATTGCAGATACCCTCTGGACTACTCTCTTGCATGCACTCTGAGCTATCCCAAGTGTGTTTGAACAGCACCAGATTCAGGGTGCGTGACCTGGAGCCCAGAGGCTGCATGCCCACTCCCCCAGAGTGCCCTGGCTTTGCCCCTGTTTCTGAAGTCAGTCCTCCTTTAAGCGGCATTCATTTCTCCAGAGATCCTGATAGAGACCATTATTTCTTTGCCCCTCTCTATCAGCAGCAACGGAAGAGGGATCTGAATTGGGCTCCGTGTGTTTGTGCATCTCTGGGCATCTCTAATACCCAAACCATTGTTGCCTGTGCGCTTAAGGGTTAGGGAGGTGGTGCACCCCTGGTGTGGAAATTGGTAGGTATTTCTGTGAGTAATATTGCTAGCCTTCTCTAATTTGTAGTTTGCTTCTTATGTTTTTTCTTTGAAATGTAGATGAAATTTACTGTTAGCTGTAATCCCAGGTCATAGCAGGATTGGCCACTGCTTGATCGCCAAATTCCCAAGAGAACATTCTATGCTGGTGAGAGGCACAAATCACCCAGATTAACATCCATATATATGTATGTATGTACATACGTACGTATGTCTAGTATCTGACTTAGCCCTGCTGAAAAATGTGCCTAGTCAAATATTTTATTATTATTATTTTTGGGTGGCTTCCCCTAGTTCCTTGGATGCTTTGCTTGAGCAAATATATCCAAATTATCCTCAATCTCTGTTTTAGATTAAATTTGGGTAGCAACTCTACTAGTTACAGAAGGACAGACATTCATTTTCCTGATATCGTCCTCCCCCATGACATGATAAGCTTGGTCACAGCAAAATATTCTCAAGAACAGTTCAGATGCAGAAGTTCATTCATGATGAGTTTACTTTTCATGATGTATAGGGAACTCTCCATTCTTATAGAACTATACAGAAACTTCTTAGGACAAAGCCCTCTGGTTTCCTATACAATACTTTTCATATCTTTACGAATTTCTCTTTTTCAATGAACAGAATGCAATATTTTCTGTCCTTTGGCATGAAAACAGAGCCAAAGAATTGTCACTAGCATGAAAGAAACCACTCGCTGCCATGTGCTGGAAAAGCTTTTCAATTATTTCTGGGTGGGTATCATGGACAGAACAAAGGATCAGGAGTCAAGCCGTTCCTGGAGGTTGAATGCAAATGCAGGCATTGACTCACACTGACCTTGGGATGCTCATTTGACCTCTCCGTGTGCCTTCGTAAAGGCTGTCAAAGAGCCATGTAAAAAAACAAGTCTGATTTCACAAAAACAAGCTGGACATTGCATGCTTCATCTGCACGGAACTTTACTAGCTAATTCACGCTTATCCTCTCTCCACTACACCTTGCTCCTGCAAGATTAATCTGGAAATATTTCCAGGATGATTCACATGCTCCTTTTGGCATGTTCCTTCAGGAATGAGGAGGACCAGGAAGTGAGAAAGAAGTTGAATGAGCTCTCATTCATTCACAGTGGGTGGGCTGCACTTGCTCCATCATTTCTGCTAACCACCCAAACTAGACTGCCAAAATTCTTGATTGCCAATTGAGAGAAGGAAAGAAACTGCTGGCAGGGCAGAGGGTACTGACTGGAACACCTGTGTGCATGATGCTCAACAGCTGTACATTGCCTGTTGTGTGGATGTGCAGGCCCTGGTTGAATTTTAGGTCAGAAGACAGTGAACAAAAAGAGAACACAAAACACTTAATGCATGTCCAGGGACAAGTGAAAAGAAATGCCATAGTTAATTATAATCCCTGGATGCTTGCCAAAGCATGCACTTCTGCATTGACTCTCTTTTCAAAAGGAAGGTAAAGTCACAAGGGACAGGAAACACTATGATAAGGCATGGCGTACTCTGAAAGGTATCTCACAATCAATTTGACTTATTGACTTGTATAGCATATTTCTTGCATCGTGTGTCCTCATGACCAATTTGCCATGAGACAATCCAGAAAATGATAGAATCTGTCATTACCTAGAATGTATACTGAATTTTAATCTAAAATGAAATGAATATATAATGTTCATCTCTGGGTGCAACAAATATCCTTGATTTTTTGCTCTCAGCAAGCAGCAGACACTCTAGGTAGAGAGCTGAAATTTGGTATCCAGGTACACCTTGTCGTCTTGCTAAAACTATGAAACCAAGCATCTGGAGATCTCTCATTTAAAGCAGGGACCAAAATCATATGCAAAACTGTTTGCAATGATGTCACACTACAAAGAAACTTGAAATTCGGTGCAGGCACTGTTGAAAACACCTTTCTAGACATGTGAGATAACGAGCTATTTTGACACCGAACACTCAAAACCACTTACATTGAAAACTGGAACAGCCATTCCTGAAGAGTGTAAGCTCTACATGTGAGAAGGAGATGCAAAAGAATGCTGAGCCCACAGGTACACACACATGTCCTGTTAGTGAAGACCCTTCTGTAGCCATATAGCCTCCCTGCACAACTCACTTCACTGGAAAATCAGGGAAATCAGAAAAACTAACCCTCTGCTGGTGCAGGTCACCAAGTCACACCAACCCACTCAATGTTACTGTCCAATTTCATGTTGAATTCCACTAGTGTGGGAGAGCATACAGCCTCTCTGGCCAACTGGTTCCACTGCTTCATTGCTCTAACAGTTATGAATTTTTTCTCTTATCTAGCCAGAATCTAGTTTGCTGCAACTTGAGTTCATGGTTTCATGTCCTACACTTTGGGATGAGCAAGAAGAGAGTTTGTCCTTCCTTTTTGTGACAGCCTTTCAAATACTTGTAGAGTGCTATCATATTTAGATTCCAGATGTGTCCACTGGTTACCAAACCATCAAACCAGAATACACAGCACAGAATGGCTCCTCTATTTTGCATTGCATAGGCACATCGTTAAGCACACGGTTTCTCTTTCCTCTCCCCACTGGCCCACCCAAAAAGCAACTAACTAGTTAGTAGATGTTGCTGAATGTGTTCAAAACTTGCAGCTGTTCTGTAGTATGTACTCTGCTGAGTTATCAATCATTTGATTAAGCATTCTTAAAGTAGTAAAAATAATAGCAAAGGAAATGGCCATGGTGAGTTTACTAACACACCTTGCTTTGCAAATCAATGCTAAATTAGCTGGTGCAGCATAAATGAATATGAGATTATCTGCACTGGCTCAAGCTAGGCAGTGGACTTCAACAAAGTATGACAAGGGAGAGAGAGGCAGTTCTTTGTGTTGTGCAAATAAAGTTGCAGTACTATACAGCACTAGGGGTAAGCTTCATTATGTTCAGTGAGCTTATTTCTGAGTAGACATTTATGAAATGATGCTAGATTAGCTTTACCAATAATTCAAATGGCCCTCTGTTAGAATATGGATAGCTGAAAAATGAGTTCTTCTCATAGCTCTGTTTCTTCCATTGGGGTTCTCTGAGCATTAGGACAAAGCCTCATGGAAGAGCTGTCATAGTGGAGGATTCTTGAAGCCACTCAGAAACTGGGCTGCCATGATTCCCAGCTTCTTACCAGACCGATCAAATGGTTCCTATGTTATTGTGGCTTCCATCCTCCCTGGTTGGCCTGTATCCTATCAGCCACTGCACCTAAAATTCAATCCAAAAATGCATTGCTCCCTGCCTCCATCACCTGCTTCTTCCTCATTGATCCACATGACAGTTACTAGGGAGAGAAGGATAGTAGAGGGTGGAAGTCTGGAGAAGCTTCTAGAGTGGCCACTCTTTCCAGGGGACTCTGTGAAAGTTGCCTACTAGGATGGGGAAAACCACAGTCCTAGGTTTAGACAACCAGACAAGCCATGATGGTATGGAGAAACCAGAGAACATATCGATTCTTATCATGGTTTCTAAAAGCCCAATTTACCATGGTGAAATACCAGAACAGGGTTTGGACAATTAGGTGGATCAACAGTGGCAAAAAAACAAAACAAAAAGAAAACCCTCCATGGCTTTTCATGTCTGAACACAGCCTATGTCCCAGCTGTTTCCATATTTCAAGGCACTTGCCTGCAGCAACTGACCACAGAACACCTTCCTATTTCTTCTCACCACTGCCTCTCCCTGCAAACCGTTTCATCTTCTCCAAACTTTTTAGCAAAAATCACAGCTCAATGAAACCTGCCATAAACATTGGTCTTAAAGAGAAATAAAAAATCAGATTCACTGGAAAAATGTCCTTAAGTTACCTGCATTTTCAGAAGAAACCTAAAACCCTAACCCTGGCCACTTAGTAGCTATTTAGGGTCCCATGACATTTGCCACATGAGTAGTGGTGTTAACCCCCCTAACCAGATGCCTAAGTTGGTAATTATGTTGTGCTTACCTAAATTCCCCATGAAGTTTCAATTGGATAAGCCATTTTTCAGTTCTGCTTCTGCAGGATTCTTAGAGGATATTGCTAGAGGGAAAAAAACAAACAAAAGATTTCCAGTCTAGACATGCCTACTCTATGTATCCTGGATGTTGCTTCACACAGCCATTTTATTCAATGTTACAAATTGCCAAATATTCCTTAAAATCAGAACATGTATGTTCACTATGCAAGTATAGCAGGAGAAAGAAGAAACTTGCAATAAAAACCGCCACACTGTAATTGTTCCGTCACATTTGCACAATGGGCAATTCTAAGCAAGGGTCACACTTAGAGAGACCTCCAGATACTGGAGAGGAGATGATAGATTTGATTTGATCTGAAAACCACTTCTCACCTGGCACTCGGCCTGTGACTGTTTGGCTAATTCAGGGTGTTGGCAGCAAGAACAGATTTATGCTTCGAAGGCTGCCATTCCACTCGGGCTCTTAGCACAAAAACACAACTCTTTGCACTGCACATTGGGCTGAAAAGAGCAAAAGAAAGAAGCAATTGACTATCAAGAGAATAGTACCAGATGCTGCCCTTTGACTCCAGCCAGTGGGCCATGGCTGAGCACTTCCTTAACATAGCAGACTTTTCAATCAGCACAACACCATCTTGAGAGAGTTTATATTGAGAACTGCACTGACAATACTAAGACCATATTAAAATGAGAAAACAAATCAGAAAAAAGTGGAAATTAGTGCTCAGGCTGAATGGTTATTTTTGTATTAACCCAACACATTTGCTTCCACGACTAGATTTCTGTTGCTGTTTTATTCTATTTAACATCAGAGTATGTGGTCTTTTGCAGAGCAATGAAAGCAAACAGACAGGTCTGTGCCTGCAATAACTTACAATAGAAATGTCAGAAATGAGGAGGCCAAAGGGAAAGGACAGATGGCAGGAAAGGAAAGCCAGGCCAACCAGTGAAGAATTTGAAAACGTTTTCATCCTTCTGTCTTTCATTTTTTAAAGAAAAATTGGTCAAGTCAAATGTGATTTGGGATTTCATTCATGAGACCTGAATACCCAATTTAAGTTAAATCTCTTACACATCAGTTAAATCTGTCAGGCAGACAGATTTAAAGAATCTAGAAATGGAAAAATCAGCATGCAGACAAAACAGTTGTAACTTTAACAACAACCGTGCAATATAGGTCAATATTATAGTGCAATCTATACATTTCAGAAAAGTCAGTCATCACCATTTGGTAATGTGAAATGGGATTTCTATTTAAATATATGGAAATGTAAGAGTTCCTCTCATTCATCTTTTCATAGGCAGAGATCTTATGAAGCAAATGGCATAAAGCATTCATGCACCCGGTAAGATTGTCATTCTTTTAAATGTTTGTTTTCTTTTAAATAGAACAGGGAGTCTTGCTATCCTGTTGAAAAAGTGGAGTTTCTGATTTTTAGGAGGGTCCTTTTAAAAAATTTTTTCAAAAGTTTGAATTAACAACATTTGAAAGTGTGGACAACATTTAGCTATTGTACTTTCCAATTCAAAATTTTAAAATCTATAATTATTGTGAAGTTGCCAAGGAGAGGAAAGCTTATTAAGGATTTCTGGGTAGTATTTTTTAAAGATTTTAGATTAATCAGCAAAGCCTGTATCAAAGCACACACCAACCTATTGCACATGTTAAACTAGCAGGTGCTTGAGTTCCCGGGAAAAGCATTAAACAAGGCATATTTAAAGCAGTCCTGATAAACAGACTGCATTGAATCTTTCCTTTAAAAATCCAGAACATGTTGGCTGTTGCATGCCCCTCAAAATAAAGTCAATTTCATTCCATCTGGGCATTTTTTTAAAAAGTAATATCCTATGGTATATTTAATAGAACAAGAAAAAATATATTGCATTTCTTCCAAATGAAACGTTTCAATGCAAGCATGTTGTAACCATAAAAGTAATAACTTTAGGGTGAGGGACATGTTAAATGTATATTACATGGGATATAACTGGCATTAATCTTTGTGGAATTAAAAACAGCTTTGTTGAAATGGCCATTCTCTGTATGTATGTGTGTGTGTGCACCCATGTGAGCGTGATAGGAGCAGTCTTTTCATCACAAATATGTTTCACAATGTTAGGCATCAGGTGCCAAATATATGCACAGGTAGAACCTCAACATTTAGGCTGGTTAAATTACTTCATGTAAGATCTCAAGGCAGTAGATTTAAAAATAAAATTAGAAGACATTTCAGAGGACATATTAGAAGACATTTTCTTCTGCATGGCCCTGCCTCCACACACACACACACATACAGAAAGCTCAGGCCTATGAATTTACTCGTATGAGGCTTATCCTGAGTTTGGCCATTGATCTATCAAACCATCACTGTTCAGAGTCGGATGCCAGCTATGGAAACAAAACCCTTCTGCATGCAAAGTATGTGCCATTTCCTGAGCCATGCTCCCGGCCCATCACTCAACTCCTAAGAGGTGCTGGTTTTTAAGGTCTTTCTCTTTAGAACTACTGTTTTCATTCATATGCAAATACTATACAGATTTGGTTGATTCATAATAGCACTGTGATTAATCAGCTAGCTTTTGTTTATTCCAATGACAGAATTACATCAACAGAAGAAAGATAAACACATATGGATGAAAGCAAATATTAAATGGCGACACCAATGTGAAGAGGGTTTTACATTAGGTCAATAGGCAAAGAACGCATTCCAGGTACATGAAACAATATTATGTTCCACTTAATTCAACTGGAAGAGGTAAACCAGTTCTGAAATTTCTCCCAGTGAAATCACTGGGAATTTAAAAGTGCTTCTCTTTGACTGAATATTTCTCCAAGAATGTAAAGTTACAGGAAAAAAAAAAAAAATCTATGTGAGTGGATATTCCCAGCATGCTGGTATCCCAAGCTTCTCATATGGCTTAAGATGGCATTGAAACTATAAATTCCATCTGGGAGTCACTGCAACATGTCTCTTTGCCCCCCCTTCTCCAGTCATGTTACCTGCCTGAGGTCACACAGAAATAGCCTACCATGACAAACCTTCTATACCAGCCTGCCCCACCCTGGTGTTTTCCTGGACTAAAATGTCCAGCCTTCCTGATTATTGGTCATGCTAGCTGGACTGCTTGGAGTTGAAGCCCCAAACATCTAGAAGACTCCAGAATGGGAAAGATGCTCTCCATTTGCTGCTATTGTCACAGATACTTAGAAGAGCAATGCCAGCTGAGGAAACTGCCACATGTTCGGATCAACTTTGGAGGTCCTTTGATGACTGCCCTCACTTTCAGAGGTGAGGAAAGTGGCCAATAGGGAAAAGACTTTTGGTACTATGACTATACCTGCAAATCTCCCAACCCCCACAAAAGCCTGGGTGACCTCTATCCTAACCCTAACCCTCTATTCCCCAGGTCCTTTGGACCCCAGGTAAAGGCCTTTCTATTTCTCCATGCTTTGAAAGTTTTTAGACTGTCAAACTTTGCTTCAGTCTTTTCCTGTGATGAAGTTGTGCATAATCTTTTGGACCCACTGCTATGGAGTTGCTAATTGTTGTTTGCTAATGTTATTACAGGCCAGTTGTTTTTCAGTGCAATGTGGAAATGAATACATGAGCAGAGGGTATGAACAAATGAGCAAATCATGGGATGAATGGATACTGTTAGCTCCATTTCTGCTGTGAAGAAGAGCAGTTTTCAACATTCCCTAAGCCACTGAGGTAACAACAGGAAGAGATGAGAGGGAAAGCAGACATATTCCCTTGAAGATGGTCCAGATACTTCAATTGGTCTAGAATAGAGCTGTCAGGTTTTTAATGAGGACTGGCAGATACTCCCATATCACACCAGTCTTATACTGTTTACACTGGCTGCCAATTGATGTCTGGGCCCAATTTAAGATGCTGGTAATGACCTATAAAGCCCTAAATGGTTTGGATCCTGGATACCTGAAGAAGTGCCTTCTTCCCTATGTTCCTATCTGCCTCTTGAGATCAGAGGCCCTTCTCTGGGAGCCCTCTTTGAAGGAAATTAGGAGGGTAGCTATCTGGAGAAGGGCCTTTTCAACAGTGGTGCTCCAACTTTGGAACATGCTCCCCAGTGAGGTTCACTTGGAACTTTTGCTTTATTCTTTTCAGCATCAAAGGAAACCCTTTTAATTTTCCCAACATTTTATTATTTAATTGGTTTTATCCTTGATTTTATCATTAATGGTTAGATGCCGTGTGCTTGTTTGGTATGCTGTTTTCTGGGTTTTTTCCCCCTCTTTGTAAGCCATCCAGAGACTGTGGTATTGGATGGCATAGAAAAACTTTACATAAATAAATATTCCATATGAGGGAATGTACCAAATTGGTCTCAATCAGGAAGTATCTCAGAAACATTGAGACATGGGTTTCTGCAGTGCCAAACTTCAGCCAGCATGGGTGAATAAATCCCTGTATAACCTATTTCATTCCTATGTTCCATTTTCAGGGAGAACCAGGAGCCAGGGTGGCTTGAATGTTAGGCTGAGACTCAGGAGGTCTGGGGGTTCCCATTGGTCATAAGCTCACTGACTCTCAGCCTAACTTACCTCAGAGAGTTTTTGTGAAGGCAAAATGGAAGAAGCAAAGGGATTGTGTAAACTGCCTTAAGTTGGGATATAAATGAATGAATAAGTTGAGAGTAGGTAATACACATATGGAGGTGGCTAGTAGCTCCAACCCATCTTCTAGGCTGAGATGATGCCCATGAAGTTCTCTGAGCACTCAAAAAGGGTCCTTTAAAGGACAGCAGTATTACTGTAAGTGAAGCTTGAAACAAAAAGGTGCACAGCAGTGTTGCAGCTGTTTTGGATATTCTCTCCCATTCCCCATCCAGTGCAATTCTCCATTCCCATTTTGTCCTCTTCCTTCCCATGTCCTGGCCAGTCAACATTGCATGGCCACGGTACACATTTCCTCTCCCTGCGGCAATCGGGGTGTCCCTCTACACCTGTTTCATTTTCTAAATCACCTTTTGCACTTTAGAAGCATGGGGGCTCCCTCAAGACAGCTGAGACCTCACACCTGAGTAACCTGTTTTGATTATATAAGGACAGGCACTCAGAGAACTGAGCTGGGGATTAGTGTGCACAATGACTTTCATGGCATTGGCCTTTGAAGAAGTTGTACTGAAGGGGCACTTCCTGATCACCATGCTGCAGACAGGACCCTTGGGCACAACTCAATCCTTCTGAAATCCAGCATGAAAGATTCTGCATGAGAATTCAAGCACAGCAGCTAGCGCAGGTGGGTGCGGCCTGCTGAAACTGGGCCGCATAAACTTTGCCCTCTTGCCTTTTGCCCCTTCCTACCCCATCCTTGTCTGCCAGATATCAAAAACCCTCCCTGGGGGTCAGGGATGGGGCAGCAGGCAGCAGAAGGAAGGTCCCCTCAAGGGCAGAGGAAGCCCACTGGCTTTTTGCAAAGCAAAATTTTCTGCCAATGCAGTGATCTTGGGGAAGCTGCACAGCCTGAGGTGCAGACAAACTGTTCTTCAGACAGCAAAGCTATGTGGGGTTGGCTTATCTATGCTAGGGCAAGCAAGGGGGGCTTCAGAATGAACTGCAACACACCAGGAAGGGGTTTATGCTTTCTCTGAATTGGTATCCCCAAATTCTCCATACATAAGGAGAGAGATAGAAATACAATCTCAGTAAGAGTTAACATATCAGGATGAAAATGGCAAGGAGAGGGGGAAGGTTAAGTCCCCCTGCCTGGAACACCACATTCCCAATCCAAATGGGGGCTGCAGCCAAAGTTTGAAGACCATTTAGTTTGTCCCAAAGTGGACACAATACCAGCATTTTTGACCACGCAAAGGGAACCTGTTCATTATGGAGGCAAGCATGGGCTGCTTCCCCATGTCTATTCCACATTTTCCTGACTTAGCAACAAGCATGTTGATGAGTGCCTCCTCTTGGTGGAGACCAAAATTTTAGTAATTATGTGTTTTGCCATCAGGTAGCAGGGCATAGCAAGGTAATTACATCTGGTTAAATGCCACTCTTTCTCTGTCAATTTTGGCCAGACTGGTGCTTTCTAGATATGGGCACTGCAACTCCCAGCATCCCCAGCCAGCAAGGCCAATGGTTGGGAATGCTGGAAACTGGAGTCCCCATTTTCTAGGACACACTTTTAGCCACTGAATTTCACTAGAATGCTTTATACTGCACCTAAAGTAAATAGCCTAAATAAAATCAAGTGTTTTCACCCTTTTTTAATGGGTGGAAACTTGTTTTCTCATGCATTTCCTCTGAAGTCATCGTAATAGTCAACAATAATTGTATTTATTCAATAGAAGCCACATTTCATGCCAGCTAATTCTCCTCCTATAATCCTTTAAAGATCCACTTTCATGGGGGGTGGTGGGGGGAGAATGACAGGATACAGTGTCACCTCCAGCTCATTGATGTACCTCCAGCTTCCCCCCCTCCTTTTTTTTTGCTAACTGGAAGGCAGGAAATTACAACACTTCTAATTTGCTATGCAATAATCACAAAGTGTCATTTTGTTTATTAACCAGATGTTGACATTTGATTGCCATCTCAAAGAAGGGGGTGTTGTAAACTCCAAATGTAATGATCATTAGCAAATTAGATATAATTAAAGGACATACATGGCTGTGATGGAAACAGGTGTAGTCCATTCAGCTGCCAAGCTTGCCTCCCTGCTGCTTAAAGACCAGCCTGGAGCTATACCAATTTTAACAGGGGCAGGTGATCACCCCAATTCCCAGGTTCTGTTCTCAATTAAAAGCAGTCCTCTCAAAAGAATTATAAATTACCTCTTATTCTCCTTTCATATTCTCCCTAGAGTCAGTTCAGAAGTAGTATTTACAGCTATCAATAAGATTGTCATTTGAAACATTTTGCATCTGAAACCAGTGTTTAATAATAGGAGTTCTCCTAATTGCTAAGTGACAGTCAAATCAATAAAAGTGCAAGGAGACCAGCACACACCATCTGGCATGTAACTTCCCCTGCCTTCCAGGCCAAAAATGAGGTGCAAACAGAAAATTGGGGGGGGGGGGGACACCTCTTCCAGTCCATCTCCCCTCCTCTTCTACCCACTGGTACCTCATATGCAGAGCTCCATAAACTGGAGTCAACCCAATCTGGAGGTGTACAATTTGGCATTTTGTAGACTGAAAGGCAGACTTGTGTGGTCTCAGCTGCTCCAGCAGCACAGCATCAATAATTTGCATTGCTTTGTAGGCATCCATGCAAAGTGGCTTGGAATTGAATCGGCATGCTAAATATATTTGCACCTGTTTTGGGGAGGGGAGGCTGGGATAAGGCATATGGCATATCTTATGCTTATTTAATTAAAATTCCAACTGGGCATTCATTTATTACCTTTGTACCCTTCCTGTCCATCACACAGTGGGGGTGTAGATCCTATTTCATCCCTGTTAGTGGTTTTTATTTTCTTTTTCAAAATTGATACATAGATACCTTATGATTTGTCATTGTGTTGTTTGTGCAAGGCTTTTCTCCTCACAACCACCATGTAATGCCGTTATGTGAGGAGAGAAAACACAGCCTTAACAGTTGCTGGCCAAAACTAGTCATTGCATCTTACTTCATCTGGCTGCAGACACTACAGCTGAGGACCACCTGCTGGCTTAGAGGGCATACATCAGGCTGTGTGACGCACATCCAGCTCTGCCCCCAACACCTCAGCTTCACTCCACCTCCAGGATCTGCCAGTCAAGATGATCACCTCATATAGGGTACATTCACCCGACATCTTCTCCTTCAGTGTTGTAAAACACATAGTGCAAAGTGGACATTTAACACAACTTTTGCTCCCTTGCATCCTGCCTGAGAAAGAGCCCTGTAAAACTCAGAAACGTGGATACAACAAACCATGGTTACTCCTAACATCAGACTTGTTTTTTATTCCTTCACTAAGCTTGCAGCATGCAGTGAAAAGCAATTGTGATAGGACTACAGATCTCCTCCACCAGAATTCTTTTATGATCTGATTTTCAAGCTGAAGTGTAGTGCTTAGATTTAAGGCGGCACAGGCTTCACTCCTAAATTCAGAAATAATGTGCCATGCATCTCTGGATGGCAAATAGTGAACAGACACAGAGGGGGAAAATCATCCAGGACACAGCAATATAGCTCAGTCATTGTCACATGTGCCCCATGCATTGTGGCACATGAAGTAAGCACTGATCTCCTCCAACTTTGTGAAGTCTCTTGCAGCACTGACTGCCTTTCCACTGCAAAATCTATGGAGCAGAAATGGGTACTTTGTACTAATCCATTTTCAGATTACCTTTCAATTGTGACTGATGATCTCACTGCAAAATCAGCTTACCTAACTGCAACATTCAGTAAGGAAAGATAAATCAATCTTTATTTCTGTTGACATTGTGCTTTTCTTTTAATATTATCTTCATGTCCTTTGTAACCTTCCATGGCACTGCTATTTAGAAGACCCACTTCATAAACTAAATGAATATTGTGTTAATTTGTCTTTGTTGTAGCCAGAGTGTAAAGCAACCTTAGAGCTGGAGTTCTTTGTAATTCATGATTCTGCAATTATGGCAGACAAGCACAGAATTTGAAATTGGACCCAGAATCCAGAATCCAAAAATTTTATTAAAACATTTCACCTATTATACACACAACTATACACAGAGAATAAAACCAAGCATACACCAGCACTGTCTCAAAATATGGGGAGCTCTTTCACAAATGCTGTTGATTTCACTGAAAACGTGTGGGGAGCAATGCAGTGGAGACAGTACTTCCCTGAATTTGGAATGCTCATGCCCACACCACATTTACTTGGCTATGTGGTGTGATATGATCATATGCCCTGTATAATGCCCTAACTAGCTTAAAGGGGCCCTAGAGTAGGAGAGATGCAGTACAAGAAGTTTTGCTCTAAGTCATTTTTCTCTTAGTGACAGCCAGTATGATTGGCAATGCAATTCCCAGGAAGAAGACGACAAAGAAGGGAAAAAAGAACTAGCAGCTGATGATAAGCAAACAGGCTATAAACAAGGTGAAAAGTGGAAATCTACAGTACATTCAAGCATGGGGACCAAAGTAATATATTCACCTCCCCAAATGTTCAGTGTTGAACACTATATATGTTTCTAGCCATTTGAGTCCACAGAAGGTAAGCAGGATCAATTAACACCCTTGGGTGATGACCAGAATAGAAAATGAATAGGCCAAAAGTTTTTCTGACCTTGGACCAGACAAAAGCAAGTCCTTCAGTACCTTGGACAGATCACAGAAAGCAGGCAAATCACTCCATCTGGTTCTTAGCTCCAGCTGAGCCTTTAGATCCTGCTGGAGTCTCCCTTCCCATGCTTGGTGATGGGTAGAAAGCCTTAAAGGGGAAGTCCTATGGCCAAAAATGTAGTTCTGTACTAACCCTTTGTTATTTCTTACGTGTTGCATTGCCTAAATTGGTGAGCAGGTACTGAGGAACGCAAGGCCATCATTGTAGAGGGAGTAGTCCTCAGGGAAATCTGGATCAGATTTGCTATCTTTGCCCCAGCTCCCCCATGGATTTGGTGTCCAAAGATACTGTGACAGTTAGGCTCAGACTCAGTGTGAGGGTCTTAGTCCTTTCCTGCTTGAAGCTGGTTTCCCTGAAATATATCACCCCAGGGTTGAGTTCTTCCCCTTCTCTATAAGATTTAGAACAACATCATTGGGTAGTCCTGCTGGTGAGAAAGCAACATGGAGAATGGCAAAGGCAAATTACCAGGAAAGAAAGGTGCGCTCAGCCTAGGGCACTTTTCAAAGACAGTCCTATGCCTAGCACCACATCTTATTCCACCATCAGGACAGATGTTTGAAAGCAATATCTTATATAGGTCATAGCTTATATAGGGCATAAGTGGTGAATCCTATGGAGCCATGTTGTGGTATAATAAAGCAAATAAAAGTGCAAATTATGCAAACATGCTTCAGGGTGCAGTCTACTCAGGATGCCCCTTACTCAGAATTATGGGCATCCCATGGAGAAAGGAACACAAACGTGAGTTCATTCTGCCCTGAAAAACACTTAGGTGATTTTGATTTTGGCTCTCTGAATGTGATGCTTTGAGTGGGAAGGAAGCAGGCTGAGGATCAGTCAGATTTTGGAGTGCCTGTCACTTCCCCTCCCTGTTCCCCAGAATGCCTCCAAAGTCCCTTCTCCAAGCCCAGCCTGGAAAAGTAAGCAAACACAGTTCTTTCCATGTCAGCTGCAACTGGGAGGATAAAGAGATCCAAGCACAGATCTGCAGCTCTGTGGTTGGAGCAATTTTATGACCTCGTAGCATGGAATTCAAAAAATCTGTTCATTTAGATGTTGCCTAGCTGCCTTAGGATTAAACTGTAAATTGGATGGATTGCAGTGTCCCACTTTGAATTAACTTTGGATTAGAGTAAAGATGGGAGAGTTAGCAAGACCTGAGCTAGTTGACATTCCCTGAACTCCACCTCTAAGCATGGTCTACCGTATTCTCATTCCTGGGTGCAAGCTTTTAATGTCACTATTGAAAATGGGGAGAATGGGATACACCAGGGACGTTGTGCTTTTTTAAGTAGGCATCTTATCACTCACTTTTTTGTTTCCCATTGGCTACACTGTGAATACACACACACTGTCTTTCAAAATGTGCAGTTTGAAATTGCATATTTCCAAACTAATATATTCTGTGATTGGGAATACATAGCTATCTGTGTCCCCCAAATACATTTGCATTTAGGGGTGTGCACCATACATGTTCAGGCAAAAGATGAAGCAAAATAAAATTCTGCATCCTTCAATTTGGGAGCATTGCTTTGATAGCCCTGCTTATGGCTTCTTCTGCATAGATTGACCAGTGAAGGCACAAGCAGCAAACTGCTTGACCTTGGTGAATGCAGTTCCTGCTTCTACTGTCTGGCATTTGAGGAAACAACAACAAATGAAACATTATAAAATGCAGGCTCATTCAGGACTGCTCATGAAGCTTTGACATGAGCAAAACTATATCATGTACACAATATAAACCAAGTAGGCCTGGCACATTTCAAGCCTTTTCTGTTGCAATTGGAATTAGCAGGAGAATGAACTTCAGACACATTTCTTGTGAGATATCCTTCTGCTTCACATTCAGCTTTAAAATGGCTACAAGAACTGACTTCCCTCAAAACTTTCTTTCCTTTCCAGTCCTGTCCTGGACACAGCTTATAATTTGGTACTACAGAAGCAAATGTTGGACATACTAAAGGGATAAATTGGACTATTCTGTATTGGATGGTTATACTCTTAGAAATTTAACTTCATCTTTAAAACTATGGGGTTTAAGCCTTTTTTTTCCTTTCAAGGAACTCAAGGTGGCTTGCATAATTCTCTTCCTCTCAAACTTATTTTCACAACAACCCTATGAAGTTGGTTGGGCCAAGTCTGTGACTGGCTCAAAGTCACCTGGTTAGGACTAGGATTTGAGTTTGGGTGGGGGACTAAAATTGAGTTCTCCTGAGTCCCACAGTCTTAACACCACACCATACTGGCTCTCCAATTTCATCCAGGATTTCCACAAGTTTCCATGATGTCCACCCTAATGCTTGGAGACTTTTTGTGAATTTTTGCCATACAAATGCTACCTGCCTTGGCAATGAAGTCTGTATAGTAATTCTGCAAGACAGGAATTCTACAAAACAAGGTTCACTTAAAGGACCAAACATTATGCTCAAATTCTCTTCTATCTCTCCTGTACCATATCTAGGATAGATCATGAACGGATCTTTATGCTATCATTATGCTATTGTACAATTTTTCCTTGAGTGCTGAGCTCTATATCACGACAACAGTGGAGAACCTCTGGCCCACAGGGCTGTGTATGCTCAGTCACACCCGTTTACTACTACTTCTTCCCTAAGGCCATGTGCCCTCAGCCAGGTCCCTCTTCCTGCCCTGCTAGATCATTTCTTCTCTGTGCACTGAAAAAGTGGCAGAATTTCTGAGGGTTGTGGAAAGGAATACAAATCTCAGGCTGATAAATTCACTGCTAACATTTCAAAGCAAATGAATGAATGCTGAAGAAAAACCATGAGAATGGTAAGGAAAGAGGATAAGGCAGGGTTTATTTTCTTTTCTGTTCCTCAGTGTCCAAGCCAGATTCCAAAACATGTGGACCCCTACTGAAATAAATGGCAAGTGTATAAGACCAAATTGCTCTTATGACCTGAGAATGCTTTTTCATTTTCCCAAGTATTACTTTGAGTCATCCAAGACCTTTGAAGTTATTCTTAGAATATTATTTTAGGACATCGAGAGAGTTCCCTGAGCTTTACTGTCTAATTCAGGGGTCACCCTTTGGAGAACTGCCAAGTTTTAACAAACCTAATTGAATTTAGTAATTAAAAAAGGTGTCAAGCCCTAAGATCAAAATACGTTTCTTTACCCATTTCAGGTAATTCCAGGCTACATGTTCCTTCTGCAAACATGCAGTAGTTGTTCATTGCCATTTATTTCCTAAACACTTTCCCTGATTTTGAATTAGTTCCAGAATTTTGCCTAAATAAAATTTTCAGTGAATTTGGGGTTTCCTTCTCAAGTGAAATACCACTGGCATATTGAAGACAAGTGAAAAATGGGTTAGATTAGTGGAATTAATCTAACTAATTAATCCTTAATTAATTATAGGGATTGTGGATGTGTCTAGCTTAGTACCTAGTTTTGCCTACACTTCTATCTCAACTTGATATTCTCCTTCAAACAAACCATCCAAGGAATGCTGAGAAAGGCCCAAATTGTTTCCATAAGACTAAAGAAACTTCTTTCCCCTCCTTCCCTTCATCCCTCTCTTCCACTTTGTAGAAGAGTGGAGAGGAGATGATCTTGCATAACTTTCTCTCCTGCCAGAGAAAATCTGCTTATCTGGAATTCTTAGGAATAAGACAGTCACCACATCAAAGCAGCTTCAGCCAGGTGTGATGCCATTCCACAGAGATGGAGAACCCATGGCCCTCTAGACATTGCTGGACTGTGGCTCCCTCAGGGCCAGGCAGCATGGTCAATGGCTGGGCCAGGTTAGATGCAGACCAACATGCTTTGGAAGATAATGCATTCCCATCCATTCTTTACAGCATATTTATTTCAATACTACATTTCTAGAGAAACCAGCAGCCAAAGCTTCCTGGGAAGCTCACAGTTAAAACAATAAAATACAGCATGATAAAAAAACAATATCCAACTTTACAATGATGGTCAGTGGGCTTTTCCAACTTCTCTTTTTCTCTTTCCCTTACATTCGCCCCATTTTCTGCCCTTGCTTTCTGATGAGGGAGGGGCAGATCATTCTTGCAAGAGGTCTAAATGGATAATTTAAATATGATTTTAGAACCAGGCACCCCAGGGTCAGAGATTGTTCACCTCTGATGAAAAGGAATGAAAGAATAATGTGTATAATGGCAAACACATAGATAATGACCAATCCTTTTCAAATGAAGAGCCACTGGAATTATTTATGGTATATTTATATTAGCACCAGGTACTGTATGCAATAAAAATGTCTGGCTAATTATGCTGCAATCCTGTACATAGTAGCAAATTCCACTGCACTCAGTAGGGCTTACCTCTGAGTATAGGATTGTACTGTTAAGAATGTATTGGTTGATGAAACATATGATTTCAGAAAATGAAAATGAATCATAATATTGCTGGAGCATAGACATTAGGAAGTTTGAAATAATTCCATATATATATGTATGTATGTATGTATGAAGGAAATAATAGTATTCTTAAAATGTCATTTTACATTCTCTTTTACCATATCTGTCAGAACTATAGTGACATAAAAAGGGATGTCTTAACTTCAGTTCCAGCCCAGCCAATTAAGCAGTAAGTCACTCTACTAGATCTTGCGCATCTCCACAGATTAATCAAGCAATCCAAGTACTTACTAAAGTAATGCTTTAATAGTACCACTTAAACCTTCATACATAATGATTTTGAAACTACATAGATGTTAAATTGTAACTGAAATAATTACTTAATTCCTCACTTCACAGACTTGTAGAGTTGGCTTCACTGCAAAGTGCAGCTGCTTGCATATAGTGACTTCTCTTCAGAAATTCCTGCTCAGTTTTCAGATGCTGAGGGAGCATCAGTAACCCAAGCCATATGGCTCAAGCCCCTGGTTATTGTAACATATGAAGGGTCCTGTGGGTGTGTTTGGATCTTTTGTGAACAATGTGCATAGAAGAATTTTTGGTTTTTGTGAAATGATGGCTTTTAAGCATTCTAGTACCTTCTTGTAGTTCAGAAGCAATATGGTTCTCTGCTAACATCCCTTACATTTATTCTTGCTAGCATTTGTGGACAGAAGGTGAATTCATCCTTCACCTAATCTTGGCGATATCTTGGTAAGCTTTGCTCCTCACCAAGAATGGCTACGGTAGACATGGAAGTGCCACTCTTTCTGCTAACAAACTCAAAACAGGGGGATGAGAAATTGGGAGAATCTTAGGGTTTGCAGAAGTACAAAAGTGTGCTTTCAAAACCTCTGTGAGGGCAACTCCTCCCACAAAATAGCCCAGTGAAGGCTATATTGCAGGGCCCACTTTTATGAGTGTAAGATCTGCACCTACCACCAGGCAGTGCACCTTGCAAGTTTCCTCTGCAGGTGCAACCATTCTGAAGTCAGATTGAAAGTTACATGCAGTCTGAAAATGCACAACACTAACAGAAAGAGGGTGGCTGACTTGTATTTTGCTCCCCTCCTCCATCTCCCTTTCAGTGTGCTTTCCTAAGTGGTAGTTTGGTATGATTGGCACGTTAATAACCTCGTCAGTCTACAGGGGCAATGCTAATTGTTAGACTTAATTCCCATGGGTACAAAGCAGTCATTACATACTAATTTTTCAACATCTGGGAAAGACTTTATAGCACAGCAGTTCCTAATCAGCTGGACCCCAGCTCACCTTCATTTGCACACATCCACACAAACCCCACTGCGTAGCATTGTTAAGGCTATATCTCTAAAACAGACATGGGGACCCAGCCAGAATGGTTAGATCTAGATCCTAAAGGAATGAAACTTCCATTCAGACACCAAGCCTGTTTCTTCCTGTGGGATTTAGGGATACATAAGAACAGAGAGGGGGCAGGAGGTGTTTTATGTATTCACGCACAGATCCTGACAAATAGGACTTTTTATTAGCAATGGGTGGGATGACCAGATGCAAAGAGGACAGGACCCCTGTGTCTTTAAGAGCTGTACAAAGAAATGCATTTCAGCAGGTGCAACTTTTATCACGCAGCATGGCAGTGGACACCTACTAGAATTCTCTGCTCTAAATAAATCTGGTCAGTTTATCTTTGCATCTGATCATTCCACATGCCATGGCTTCCCTCCCACCCCAAATTGATGGGTCACACTTAGGAAGTTCTGCCTTATACTTCTGTACCTGTTCAGAGAAATGGTAGAGAGGTAGAAGAGCATGGCTTTTTCTTTTGTCCTTTTCTTCTGAACATCTGGAGACTTTGAGGCCAAATCCAGTTCTCTCAGAACCACCAGCCCTGCAACTTTCATTACCAGTCCCAAGAAGTGAGATGGATATACAGGTGAAGTTGGCAACCCACCATGAAGAATGGACTACCATTTCCCATTCCTACCACCAAGGTGTCTTTCCTATAAACTAGACCTTCGGTATGGACTTAGATTTGTTTCTGACTTGGATCCATTGTTCTCAAAGATGGGTTTCCATTCTGCAGTGAAGTGTCTGAATGTTTCCAAGACATCACACCTCTTGCAGAGCAAGGGGAAAGACATTGTTCCTTATTATAGTTAGTGCCTGCCCAATGGCCTGTGGGAAATGACTTGGCTGCACAATAATTTCAGATGTTTCCTCAGGATTTCTGCCTCTGCAGGCTGCATTCTACAAGTCTGTTTACCTAATGCTGCACTCTAGTTTTTAAATACATTGCTGTTCAGCATCTGCTCTTTAATCTCTCTCTTTTATCCTCCAGGTGTATATTTAAGGTCACAGTGACAACTAAAGTGCTCTCATCAAATGCAGGGGGAAATTACCACAAGCTTTAATAAATTGGCAAGTATTTAAAGTTTATGCACAGGAAATTTCCTTCATTCAAATGCGACTCATTTTATTGGTACATAGAGAACAACTGAGATGAAAGAAATACAGTAAAACCATTGTTCTCAGGATAGGCAGAATCATTTGTTGTTGGCAGTGTTGGCCACTATCTTATGTGGCTTGAAAATATTTTAATCAGCCTCCCTCAGTCTGATGCCCTCCAGATTTCCTGGGCTATGATTCACATAATTGCCAGTTATGGCTGGGAATTGTGGGAGTTGCCTTCTCACAGTGGCTGGACACTGGGCCAACATTTTCATTAAACTGTCCACCATAACCCCAAGATCCCTCTCTTGCTCAGTCACTGCTAGCTCATATCACATCACCTAGTACTTGAAGTTGGGATTTTTTTGCCCCAGTAAGAGAATATTAGCCATGCCAATGAGATGCAACCTCCAGATTCAGAGGCACCATAGCTTTCAGTACCAAAGCCTGGAATAGGTAAGAAATGATTACTTTCACAATCTAGTAGGACTTCTCAACTTTCCAGGAGGAACTGTATTAGTAACTATCGAAAGATAGTCTAGTATACTAGATTGAGGTGACATTTGCTCTGGCATGGGGTTAGAGTTAACATGTGGGGTGAAAGGCTATTGGATGCAGTCTCTCAGCTAATACATGACAGCTATAACTTACAAGGAATGTGTCCATTATTTTGACTGGAGGAGGAAGAAAGAAGTGACATTTTACTGGATTACCTGTTTGGGGACAACTGTGTACAAAATGAAGTTATTGTTCTCCTGTTGGATCCCTGACACTGGATCCTGACACTAGTGGGGATGGGTGAAGAGACTTGGCCATCAACCAAAACACTAACTTTTCTAATAGGAGATGTTCACTCAGATGGGAGAAAGTAATAACGTGCCATTTGGAACAGTCCCCGTTTGGGGATAGAGCCTACCAACTTCCCTCTAAGAGGAAAATATTGTAATAATATCCCCTCAAACACTTGCCTGCTGGAGTTCATTTAGTTTGCACTATAAAAGTCAACAAAAATTAACAAGAATCTGGCCTATTTCTGTCTTAGTTCACCTCTCCATTTCAAAATGAAGCCTAAATGTCCCTACATTTGTACTACAGCTTGAAAGAGATGGACACTACAATTGACTAGCAAACCTATGAAACTGGATATGAATACACACTCAGGATACACTGCAACTTTAGGGATAACTAAAAAAATGTTGTCCAAGACATTGTTGAAAACATTTCTTACCTCCCAATCATATAACTTTTTAATATTCATGAAAATACTGTCCAGACTGCTTGATTTCTCTTTGTCCAATCCTAAAAAGAAAAGCAGGTAACATATCAGTGGTTGATTTCCAGGTCTGTGCCATTGCACACAGTTCATTAACACAAAGCATTTGTAAACATGGGTTTCAAAATATGGCCTGGGTAAGGTACTATGGGCAGTTGCCATGGAAGCAGCACTTTCCCTCTGAATCTGCTCAATGGTTAGGAGTCACCCATCAGGGTTCCCTCACTGCCTTATACTTAAGTCCATCAAGAACCAGTTTGCTTTCAGTGATCTCAGCCTCGCAGGAGACCCCTGTAAAGAAAGAAAACTGGTCCCGGAGATGCTGATCCAAGGTACTGTTTAACAGGTAGAGACAGGTAGGCAGGCAGCTCTCCAGGTACTGTTTTCCATTAATCCTAGTCAGCAGAGCTTGAGCAGAAAGAGATTCAGATCCAATTCCTCTTCCCAAACTGCAGATTGAGAAATGAGATTAGCATGAACTGACAATTAGTCTCAAGCAGTTGCAACAAATGCTGAAGTACTGTGTAATGTGTGTGTATGTGGCGGGGGTGGTGGTAGTTAATTATTATTAATGGATCACTGTCAAATTGAGAAGAAGATAAAATAGGTCCCTGTTTTGTCCTTGCCCAGTCTAGTTTATCATTTTAATTAATGTCTTGAAGAGAAGCTTGGTGAGTGCTTCATAAATTAGCAGATGATACAAAACACAGGAAGGACTGAAAGCTCTTCTGAGGTCAGGTCGAGAACCTTTAGTGATATGGATACTTTGGAAAACATGTAAGTGCTGTCTTCAAACATTTATAATTTACTGAACATGTTATATTGAAATATCACAGGAGGATGTCAAAATGGACTTGGAGGGGTATTCATTTAATCACATTTATCCACATCAAGAATTGTGTTCAGAAATATTTATCTCAGTCATTAGGCAAAGAATTTGCATTTTAATCCAGAATTTAGTTAAGCATGATGAGAGTCATTCTGGTATTCTGCAACTGGAAAATAATATTCTTCCACAGGGAATGAACATTACATATTTGGCCTGGCAGCAAGAGCATAAGCCTTCATAAGCCATATTTAGAAGCCTTCAGTGCCACAAATCCCTCATTAAGTCCCTCTAATTCTTCTATTTTTAAATGCATATCCACTAGCATCTCAGTGCCTTTAATCAATCATACAATAAATAAATATTTATTGACACTGATAAAACACTGTAAAGCGCATCAGGTCATAAGGATTACAGAACTGGCTGAAACTCATGTAACCATCCCCATGATGGGTAATTAATGAATAATCCACAGGTACAGCAAAGTGAGTGAAATTCCCCATGTTAGGAATGTTTGAAGAATAACCATGTATCCAGGTGTATCTTCCCAGAGCAAAGCAGACAGAACAAGACAGCCCTCCAACCAGAGCTCCCCTTTGCACCTGCTAAGCTTAAAGGAGCTATTGTGGAGGATGCTGAAGAGCTGCATCATGTGGGCTGAAGTTGCATCACTGGGGAAAGTGATTTCTGATGTTTTCTCTGCAAAGCTGCTATTAGGAGAGCTTGGTACTGAATTGTCTCCCTTTCTTCCAATGGACTAATAGCAGCTTTGGGAGACAGAGGGGGAGAAAATTACACGGAGGGTCATTAAACAGCCACTCTCCCTGCTTTAGTACCCAGATCCAATTTTTCTCCTGCACAATTCCTTTGAAGTTTGCAAACTAATGTCAGGTTCTCCCATCACAGGATATTTTCTGCCCAGTGATCTGAAGGTGACTTTGAAAGCAAGATCATTGCTTGAGGCATGATCCCCCTTTTGACTTTTGCCACTGTAAACAGGTTTTGTAAGTTTTAGCATCATTTCAAAAACGTGCCACACATGTGGATAAGTGCAAGGTCTTGCACTTGGGGCAAAGGAATGGTTGTCATAAGTACAGGTTAGGGGACAAGTGGCTGGAGAGCAGCACTTGTGAAAGGGACCTCAGGGTGATGGTTGACTGCAGGCTAAACATGAGTCAGCAGTGTGATGCGGTGGTCAAGAGGGCGAACACCACCCTTGGTTGCATAGCCAGAAGTGTGGCTTCTAGATCGAGAATGGTATTACTACCACTCTGTGCGACTCTGGTGCACCCGCAACTGGAGTATTGTGTTCAGTTCTGGGCCCCTCATTACAGAAAGGATATAGCCAGGTTAGAGTCAGTGCAGCGTAGGGCCACAGGGTTGGTGGCCGGCTTGCAGGGGATGGGGTATGAGGCGAGACTGAGTGAACTGGTCTCTTCAGCCTGGAGAAGAGGAGACTCAGTGGGGATCTGTTGGCGACATACAGGTATGTGAGGGGATGTCACAGGAAGGTGGGTAGAGACCTGTTCTCCCCTGCAGAGGAAGGCATGATGCGCTCCAACAGAGCAAAGCTCAGGGAACCCAGGTTCCATTTTGATGCCAGGAAGTACTTTCTGACAGTTAGGACCCCAAGGGTGTGGAATGGGCTTCCACAGGAAGTGGTTGAGGCCCCATTGGTGAGGGTGTTCAAGGATGGACATGCACATGGTGGGCATCAGAGCTGGCTGGAGCTGGGGGTCAGACTAGATGGCCCGGGAGACCCCCTCTGACTCGCTCCATTTCTATGTTTTACCAGAAACAGCAGTAGGACAAACAAAATGTGTGCATACCCTGCAAGGGATGCTTTCTCAAGCTATTTCCAGCTCTCTCAAAAGCCATTGTATTGCTTGGCCTCAACTGAATTTCAAATGTATTTGTTGAAATAACTACTACTTGGTGTGGTTCTGTTCTGGCTTTGGGATGGCCAGATACATTATGCCCATTTTTATTGACTTCCTCCTTTACGTCCATTCTGTGAATATTGTGGCATGCTTTTACAGGGCGAATCCTGTAATCCTGTTTTTTTCAAATCAAGACATGTGTATTAAAGACTGATGTATTAAAGGACACATGTCCCATGGCCCCTTCCCTAATGGTTTTGCAGAGACCTTCCCAATAAATTGCTGATAATTTTTTTGAGGGAGGCGTGTTTGGCTTGGTTGTTAAAGTGAACTGTGAGTGATGGATGTTTTTATACTTTTGAGCATTTCTATAGGGCATTTATACTCACTCTTGTTTATAGGTTCTTTAGATTATGTTGTGACACTGGTGATTTTTTTAAGAGCTGGGAAAAAAAGTATAAGTTGTGAGGAAAAAAGAAAACACAATTTCCACTTGTGCATTTTTGCTATTCTACTATACCACAGTGCCGGACAGAAAATAAAGAATGGAAAAGCAGGAAATGAAACACTGTGTATTGCTCATATCTCAATAATGTGGTAAGTAAAAAATGCAAAAGTAGATACAGCAGATTAACATCTTGTGCAGAAAAAGCCTTTATCTTTCTGGGATTTAGGGCTTGGTTTCTTTTAAGTAATGTTGGCTTATTTTGTACCTTGTTCGTATTTTGATCTAAAAAGTTGCATTTTATTCTTTATTAGTTACCTTGAATTTGTTAAGAAGGCAGGATATAAATGTAAATTAAATAAGTATACACACAAGTCCAATGGGTTGCTATGTGCCCTTCCCATCTTATGTATCGCTTCCTTAGAAATCACTCCTTCTGTGTTCAACACACTAACTGTTAAGCTACTCTGCCCTTGGCAGCAGCCCTCTGCTTGCTTTGTAAAATGGAGGCTTTGCTGATCAGCTGGTGAGGAGCTTGGCAAACAGTGGTAGGAATGCAAGTGAGCCTGCAGGTAGTGATAAGAGGACCCATTGGGTATCTGTCATAGCCACTGCTCACCAGTGACCAAGTGGAAGGCTCCATTGCTGCTGGACTAGTGCTAAGCATTGCAAGGTGACTGCAGATGTCTGTAGCTGCCAGGAGTTAAGCCTCATCCGAGCCTCAGCTGTGTCCTTGAAAAAGCCCCTGTGAAGGTTGACCTTCTCCCTTGTTAGTGAATGACTGCCATTCACTCCTATGGGAAAAAGTAGAGCACCCGGCTTGGAGATACTTCTGTGGAGAAAAAATGGAAAAGAAGAACACCTGCCCTCCAGCCCTGGCCACGCTCCCATTTATAGGCCTCATAGGAATGTGCAATGTTTCTATGCAGACGGAAATTCAATCTACCCACTCGCCTACCCTTGCTTTTGTAATATCCCAGCCCATCTTCCCCCAACATGCCACACATCATGACAACAGGCATTTTGCTAGCCACAGTGTAACAGAAAACTTGCCTTCTGGATTCAAAAGGCCAGCTTTAGGTTTGGCCAAAGAGCTGTGTCATTAGATGTCAACACATAACCCTGCCATGACTGTAAATATTACTAATTGACTGCTCTGTTCGAAAGCAAGCCTTTCTCTCTGCAGACAGTTTTAAATGTGAACTGTAAATGCAATTTCCTTCTGAATAGCAGGTCTCTATCACTTCATTAAAAGTGATAGATACTCAGGCACAATTCATTTCCTCCCAGCGGCAGGAAACATGCGAACAAGTCACCTATGCAGCCCCAGACCGTCAAATTGGAGGAGTGGTGGGGCAGCTGAGGCATTGGCAAGGCTTCCTCCGTCAAGTAAAAACATGAACAAGAGTTGCTTAAGAAAATATTTTCACATTTTCTACCTGCAATATGCAGGCACCAGGCAATAACAAATAAGTGCGACAAGCTAAGAAGACAAATCAAATCGAGCTGACAAGTCAAATCAATGAGGGAGGAATGTTATCTCAGCAAATGTGTGTTCCAAAAGCAGAGGTAAGATAAATGTGAGGGAGAGTTGTAGGAACGGATCACAGGCCAGGAGGAAGAGCTGTTTAACCCTACTCTTGCATACAATTCTCTTTTACAAATGCCCTCCTGGAGATCATTTAAACTTGGCTTTAGGGCTGTTTGGAGAAATCCACAATGTACCCAAATGAGATCCCAGTTCTAAGAATCGGACTTGCAGATTCTGCACTGGAGCACCTTTTCTCAAGTCACAGTCTATAGCCTTGTAGAATATGTTATGTGTTTGTTTAATTAAACTATAGGAAAAATATGGAAAATAAAAAACTGACCTAGGCTAAAGCATGGAAATATGCATTGGTGTAGGACTTTCATTTTTTAGGGAGATGTACACATTTGCTTATGAATGGACTCAAATGAAATGCAATTCAATTAATGGGTGGACAATGGGATGAAAATTGCCTGACAATATATGAAATGTACGTGCAACAAATTTTGTGATCTCCACACATCACTATCTGAATTAGAGGGGGGGAAAATGAGATAAAAGAGCTGAGAGAGAATTTGCAGGGCAGAATTGGCAGGTACCCACAAACTTTCTTTGGGCACTACATTGTGGGACAAAAGGTTGGGGCATTTTTTCATGTCTTCTGAATAGGGAAGTAGAGCTTTTGTTAAATCTGTTCTGTCTATATTTTCTGGATTGCTGCACACCTTTCCTAATATACTAGAAGATACGTTTGCTATGTTGTCCACTCATTCAAAGAACCATATTTTCCCCAAATTATTAAATTGCATTAATGTGCACTTGTGCAAATTTGCTCTCATGAACGTGTGCAAATTAATGCAAATCTCCCATGTGTACTTTCTGACTTTAGCCTATCAGCCGAAATGCACATTTTCATTTTTTTTCAACTATGCATAGTTTTCTATGATAAAGTTTACATGAAATTCCAGCAAATAAAAAAATCTGTGAGTCTGTGAATCTCAGTAACTCAGGAAACACTGCATGCTCAGACCAAATTTATAGAAATTCAAGTTTGTTTGACAGCAGTGCAGATTTCTCTAACAACCCCACTTCTAACATGTCATTCTCCCCTTGGAAAGCCATCTAATGAACATTAGGAAGCTGATGCCAAGGAAGGCAAGGTCCTGTATCTTCTGTGTAGAAGTAGCAGATACAGTTGTTAGGAAAATAATATCCATCCATCCATCATCTGCCATTATTTCTAAACTATCTGTAAAGGTAGAACCTGCTCAAATTCTGTGTGACTATTAAAGATTGAGGTGCCCCTTTCAATCTATGCATCAGGCTCCCTGAAGGTATGAATATAGTCCCCCAAACAGAGGTCACTAAGAGTGGGACTTACTGAACTTCAGCATATGAAGCAACAGAACTAGCCTCAGAGACACTTTGGCAGGCAGACAAGATGGTCTCAATAGGACCACAGTATTAAAGTTCCCCTAGTTTCACAGCTCCCCAGGACATCCTTGCTGCATGCTTTTAAAGTGCATTTTATTGTGCATTATGAAAACAAAATCAAAGAGATTAAAGGGGACAAAAGGGATACCGAACACTGAAACACTGTAGTTTTGGGGTAAGATTTTAAAAGAACCATAGCATGAATTACATATTAATTATATACCCCTAAGTGTTAGCATATAGAAGAACATACTACTAGTGCTGAAACTAACTATGTATAAGTTTCAACAAAGCAGCCCAAATAGCCACATATTATTCTCTTATAATTTACACCTAAAGGCCACATTCAACATTCAAAAGTTTTCATGCAATCTTCCCCAGTTATGTCATGAGCGGTGGCTGTTTATCCTCCCAGTGTTGTAATATTAGCCTTTTAGCTGTCAAAAGGGTGTTGAAAATCTATTTGTACTAACCTTGCAGGAAACAAGTAGGTGGTTCAAAGGAACATGCACATTCTTAAATATTAAAGAAGTTTCTATTACAAGATTGCGACTGCTGGTGGCGCAGTGGTTTAAACCGCTCTGCTGCTGGGCTGGTTGATCGAAAGGCTGCGGTTCGAATCTGCACAACGGGGTGAGTTCCCGTTGCTCCATCCCAGCTCCCGCCAACCGTGCAGTTCAAAAGCATGCAAATGCAAGTAGATAAAAAGGTACCACTTCGGTGGGAAGCTAACAGTGTTCCATGCACTTTGGTGTTTAGTCATGCCGGCCACATGACCACAGAGACTGTCTGCAGACAAAAGCTGGCTCCCTTGGCTAGGAAACGGAGATGAGCACCGCCCCCTAGAGTCAGGCATGACTGGACTTGATGTCAAGGGGAAACCTTTACCTTTACCTTTATTACAAGATTTATCTAAATTATTACCTCCTTCCAGCAGGAAGCTGGCATCGGGCATTGCCAAAGTGTATGGAAGTACTAGCAATGTTAAAGAGAAGTACTAGCAATGTTAAAGAGAAGTACTAGCAATGTTAAATTGGCCGGTTTAATTAAGTTCTCAGCAAAGAGATGCTGTGGCATCCAGTATGCTTGAAACATCAGTTTGTACTGAATTAAGTACAATCTAAGATCCACAAGCCCTTCCAAAAAAGTTAGCCAAGCATGAGTAGGAATGAAGCTTAACATTTCAGTCCTATGCATGTGTACTAAGAAGAAACTCCCATTGATTAAGTAATGTGTGTGTATAGGATCACATCCTTAATCATGCATCATGCTTACTGCCACTACTACAGATTTCTAGAGCAGATCTTTTCCTTTAAACTGAAACACATACAGTATGATCCAGCTAAAATTAAGCATTCTGAAGTCTCATCGATTTCAGCAAGAAGGGTTCCAGCATATAGTTAATTCTTCCACTGAAATCAGTGGCAGGTTAAAGCCTTGCCTTGGTTAGATCTTGCCCTCATTAAAGAGCTGAAGGAACTCAAATGTTTTGCAAAATTGTATATTTACAATTATATTGTTTATATTTTTATATTTATGAAAATAAAAACCTGCCATTCCAAACATTATTTTTTCCTTTCTGAACATTTATTTTGAAATATGCCCTAATCCTCTTGTAGCATTCATAAGAAAATAAATTCTGGAGTTCTTGCAATGCTGGGACGCCAATATATTACACTGTGTAAACAGATAAAATTATCCATGGAAGAAGTGTTGAGTCATTTAACAGTGATGACTTGTTGAATCCTAGTCACAATGAGTCAAGGATCTTTAAATTACAGGGCATGGATAATGTTTTTAGAACTTAACATGCCACTCTGGTTTGCAGTGAGGGATGTGGGTGATCCCTAGGGTGGTTCCTACCAGCGACAAATCTTTGGGAAGAGAGAAATAGTTCAGGGATAGTGATCTGACTAGGGCTATTACAGTTAGTCATAGCTGGCATGCAGACATGATTAGCTTGGGGTTACTCAATATTTCTATTAGATAGAGCTCAGATTTGACATTAGTCACGGTTGTGAAGTAGATTCAGAGCCTCCTTTGGAATCCCGTTATCTGCCAGATCCAATGAACTTAGAATAACAAGAGGCCGTTATATGGCAGAAACTATGGAACATATGGTTGAAAAGAAAGGCCTGGCTGTAGCACTCGGCATTTTCTGACATTTGTTAATTTACTAAATTAGATTTCTTTCCCAGGAAAGCATATATAATGACTGTTTGGTCTGCAATTACAACACTAGCTCATATCGTTTGCAGTGGTGCAATTGGATATCTCATAATGAAGTCATCACTAACCCAGGCAAGGAACAGTTGTATCTGAAATCCCAGCCTGTCAAAGTAGCAAGGAAATGTTTAGAAGTCCATTTTATGGTGAGGCCCGTGGAATTTTGAAAGACAAAGCCTTCCATGTAACCAAGAAGCCTACTCCTTGCTGTAGACACTTTTGCAAAGGAGAAAAATCTTGGTGTTTAGACTCATAATCTAACAAACCCATTTATTTTTTCTAACTTGGGTGCTGTGTCAAAGAGGACCATAAACATTTCTGCAACCTGAATCTAATTTCTGCATCTAACAATCCCTATGCACCCCACAGAGAACTTCGGCAGAGCCTTAGCCAAGTTTCAGTTCTGACATGAAGCTTCTTTGTGCCATGCTGAATGCTATTTTGGAGAGCCCACAACTTTTAGAAGCAGGTAGAAGATCAAGGATCTATAGTGGAAAGGACTAATATGATTGAATAGCAGAATGTGTATGGAAGCCCATGTGTGTGTCCTTTTGTTTTCCAGTCTGAACTAATTGTAGTTAATAAATCCTTCCACAGAATGTGTAATCCATTTACCAATAAGAATATGAGCTATACCACTTCTATTGCTGCTGTGATCAGTTGTTATTTGGTCTTTGAAATCTTGTTTGTTTAAAAAACCATTAGGCCCTCTTTAAGAGCAGTACCCTCATAACACACTTAACTATATTTTGTTTTCATTTGTTGTCAAACATCGCTTTAGAGAGCCAGGATGCAAGCATTTTAAAAGGATGAGAAGGCATTATTTTGAAAAAGTACTACTTGTGTTGTTTATAGTTTTCATGTTTATAGCAGTGAGCTACTCGGTTCTAAGTTTTGTTGAGATTGCATCAGATTTAAGAGCTCTGCTGGACCTCACCTCAATGGCAGGAGAGCAGCCCAAACATGTGTTCTTCCTGTATCATTCCAGTGAGGTCAAAAGCTTGCAGTTACATAACAGGAGGTGACAAAGTGCCTTTTTCCTATTTCAGTATTTATTATTTATTTTATTTCTTATTTATTAGGGGGAACTTCTATGCCGCCCCATTCGCCGAAGCCTCGGGGCGGCTCACAACCATAAATAAATAGAATCCTATAAAACAATATAAATTAAGACACCCTGGCCAAAGAATAAAATAAATAAATAATATTAACAATTAAAATAACGTTTGAATAAAAAGGTCTTCGCCTGGCGCCGAAAAACAAATAACGACGGCACCAGGTGGACCTCTCTGGGGAGCGCATTCCATAGATTGGGCACCACCGCAGAGAAGGCCCTCCTCCGAGTACTCACCCTCCTAATATCCTTCACGGAGGGTTCCCGGAGAAGGGCCTCTTCCGCTGGTCTCAAGGGGCGGGTGGGCATATATGGACGTAAGTGCTCCTTTAGGTAACCAGAACTATTTCTACGTCTGAGGGGCAATTCCGGCATGAGAAGGAGCAGCTGGGACCAAAGTTCAAGGCCAAAGTAACACTGAGAGGGTCCAGGTAATGAAGGCATCACAGCATCACAAGCAAACCCACACTTTGTTCCTGTGGTCAGGAAGGTGTTACGATCTCAGTTGGCATAAAATGCAAAATTGTACACTCTCCAAATATTTGGTCCTAATATATTGGGAGTGAAGAAGCAGTTGTAAACTGTGGAATGGCCATTGGGTGTGGATGAAGAGAATTTTATTCCCATGCCTCACAACTAAAGTAATTCCCACGACCACTGCAGCCAGGCTATAAAATTACATAGCTGCATGGCTGTGGATCTTCTTCCCACATGAGCTTGAGCATCTCGCAGAGCAGAGCAGGGCGGAAAGGACCGGACATGCTGCTGCAGCTTTCCTGCTGCTAAGGTGACACAATCCCTAGATAATTCACAGGAAGCCAAGCAAGGGAGGGGGTCCAGCAGGCTTTCCTGTTCTGACTTCTGCTCCTGGTCTCTGGGTAAGCATATGTGGCACACCCATCATTTTATGAGCAGAGGAAGTGTTAAAACTGGCTCCACCCTTGGGTGGAAGTGTGTCATTTCAGTATAGTCCATAGCAGCATGCATCATTCTATTGTTAACCATTGTTATTCTATTGTTATTCTATTCTATTATTATTGTATTTATTTATTCTTGGAGTTTAGAGGGAATGACATTGCAAGTTCCTTGCTTTGATAACATTGTGGAAAGTGGCATATAAGTTTGTGTGGTATATAGGTTTGTATAAGTTTTGTATTCATAAATACAAAAATAGTTTGCACACAGGTATGCTATTTCAGAGAACAGATGTTAAGCAAAGTTCAAAATTGTGTGGGTCCGCCCCCGGAGCCGGATGGATCCGGAAGGATTCCTGAAGGCCCTGGGGGAGTTTCCGGCTGACAAGACGGGTGCTCCTGTCGAGGCTCTGGTCGAACTGTGGAATGGGGAGATGACCAGGGCTGTAGACACGATCGCTCCTAAGCCCGCTCTTCCCCTTGGTATACCCCTGAATTGAGGGCGATGAAGCAGGTTGGGAGACGGCTAGAGTGTAGGTGGAGGAAATCACGTGATGAATCTGACCGTACACACTTGAGAGCCCAGTATCGGGCCTATGCTGTGGCGGTGAGGGTGGCGAAAAAGAGATTTTTTTCCACTTCCATTGCTTCCTCACAATGCCGTCCGGCGGAGCTTTTTCGAGTGGTGCAGGGCCTGGTTTGTCCAGGTCCGAAAGAAGACCTGGTTCCACCCTCAAAGGCCCGCTGTGACGACTTTGCCAGGCATTTCAGGGATAAAATCGCTCAGATTCGTCACGAGCTGGATTCCACTATTGATACAGAGGTTTTAAGGGAGACGCCAATGCCGCCGTCTGGTCCAGAATTATTGGATGAATTTCAGTTATTGCGGCCCGATGATGTGGACAAGGTGCTTGGACGAGTACGTCCCACCACTTGCCTATTGGACCCTTGCCCGTCTTGGTTAATAAATAATTCCAAGCACGGGATTGGGACCTGGATTTTGGAAGTGATTAACGCTTCTCTGAGGGAGGGTTGGGTGCCTGCCCCTTTAAAGGAGGCGGTAGTCCGACCAGTCCTGAAGAAGGCATCACTGGATCCAGAGATGGCCACTAATTATAGACCAGTGACCAACATCCCATTTCTGGGCAAGGTGTTAGAGCGAGTGGTGGCGGGACAACTCCAAGCACTCTTGGATGAAACTGATTATCTGGACCCATTTCAGTCCACCTTCAGACCTGGGTATGGTACTGAATCTGCCTTGGTCGCCCTGTACGATGACCTGTGCAGGGAGAAAGACAGGGGGAGTGCATCCCTGTTGGTTCTCCTGGACCTCTCGGCGGCTTTCGATACCATCGACCATGGTATCCTTCTGGACAGGCTTGCGGGATTGGGGGTTGGAGACACTGCTTTGCAGTGGTTCCGCTCCTATCTCGATGGCCGGTTCCAGAAGGTGGTGCTGGGGGACTAATTTAATATTTATATTTTTAATTTATATTATAATTATTTTAACTTAATGATGTGAGCCGCCCCGAGGCTTCGGCGAATGGGGCGGCATAAAAATGTTTTAATAAAAATAAATAAATAAATAAATAAATAAATAAATAGTATAGCCCAGGCACACCCCCAACTTAATGACTGCCTCCCCCCCCAATTCTATTTCCATTATTCTGACCAAAACTACCAGTCAGCTGCACCATTGATGCATCTTTATAGCACCAAGTCGGACAGCTTAGTATATACAATATAGTTAAGTTTACACCCAGTTATAAAGGGCTATTTAAGTAAACTGGTATTTCATTCCCCATTTTTGTGTTAAGGATTCTCCTCTGTCCCAGAGATTCACTCTTTGCAGTTCATGCAGTCTTGTGTTTTTACCATTCTCTTTCAGTATTAAGTGGCAGCAGTTCCAAGCCTTTGACAATGCTGCTGCTTCTAACATATATTGCAATCTATTTTTCATGAGCCTAGCAAAATTGATGCTGGCATTTGCTTGCAGAATAAAAGAAACAGTGCATGGTTTATTCTCCCATAAACCTATTTGTCACTGCATTCAGCCACATGGAGATGAGTTTAGAAGGGAGATTAGCTTGATTTCTGTGAATGAAATCAACATTTTAGCACTCAAGGACTTTCAAGAGAAGACACTAATCTCTAGAAAGTGCATACTGCAGCATCTCAGAGCTTGATGTAAGTGACTTCATTTTCTGTAATACTCATGAACTCATGTTGAAAAGTACTTAATGGCTTTAGATGAAATGAATTTCAGAACACTATGGAGAAGGACCATGCTGGTTGAGCTTACCATGTCATTTTTGTGAGTGCATCATTTTTGTTGTAGTGACATTTTATGGAAAAATAAATGTCTCCTTAATTGCTAACTCTAAGGAGGTGAGGGTGCAAGGCAACTGGAAGGGAACTATTATCATCCAGTACCGTCTTCTTCAAAGCTTCTATTTCCCTCCAAGCAGGGAGAGTCACAGAGCTACTGCCTACTTGGGTTCCTTCTTCCTCTGCCTTCTGCATGTAATCTCTTGACCCACGGTCTTTTTCTGACTTTGCTCATTCATGGTACATGCAATTAGGTCTCATTTTAAGTCCATAAGTTGGACTCAACTTGTAGGTTCTCCAATTCTGGCCATTTGGGAGGACAGCTGCCCACTTCCTTCATAGCTCAGGTAATACTTGAATCATGATCCCATTGTCTGTTCAGTTCCTTTGTTTCCTTCCTCCTCCATGGATTCCATACATTCCATCTGGAAGATGCAACAAAAGTGTTCTGAATTGTCCTCCATAACATTTCCTAACGTGCAAGGTAGAGTATACAATAGAACAGCATTTGCATATCTGGAAGTCTATTTCATATATATCACATCCTGAAAAAAATACATTCTTAACATGGTTATTCCATATATGCCTATGTTTTTAGGTTCCACTTGAAAAATTCAAAATGTCTCACTTAAGGGTGTGATGATCAGCAAAACGTAAGCTTGCCAAAGTTCATTGAATTCTATCTTGAAATTAATTTGAAGTTGAGTTGACTGAACAAGTTGAGTTTGCTTGTTCATTTTTTGCATGAAAATATGTGTGCAAATATTTCCAAATGTACACATCAATTGTGTCCATCTTTGAAATATCATTCTCCCATTGATTAAAGAGTATTTGCATGCATTTATTAAAATACACTTTTAATCAAAACTACTTTTTCATGTATGATTTTTTTTTTCATACATCCCTAGTTTCTCACTGTTCAATCACCAATTTGTTCCTCATGGTCACCAGCTTGAGATATTAACTATGGCAACCACAAAAGACAGCACAAAGCATAACAATTAATGTATTTTCCCAACTTTTTATTTAACTTTCCACACATATCTTGTTCTGGGGAGGCAGTGGGGCCACGGTGCACTTTAGAAGAGGTACAGAAGAAACAGCATCCAATGCATTGGATCAAGCAAGGTGTTTTATGCCTAAAATTATACATATGTCTGTCAAATACATTGCCTGCCTTTGGGACTGGTAGTGCTAATTGGATCCAATCTTGGGAACATTTCATTCACTCTAGTTATGAATGTTGTTTCTCAAGATCACCAAGTGGTCAATATTATTTTGATGAGATTTCCCCTAGGGACACATTAATCTGAGGATAGTTTAGAGTAACTGGGATCTCTGCGGATGCACAACTACAGCAGTACATTTTTTCAACCTCTGCAATAGTGGGACTAATCCCCCAAGCAACAGCTGTAACTTTAGAGAGCAGGGGTCAGATGACACACGCTCAACACAACTCCATTCACAGAGCAAAGTATACAGACAAAAGCTGACCACATGAACTGCATGACGACATTTATTTGCCGAGAAGGAACAAAGTTCCCGACAAAGGTCTGACATCAATGCAGGATTTCCAAAGGTGCCTGCAAAGACAAAGAGCCAGAGAGAGCCATATGTCAGCAAAACATGGGTATTGAGTGGGAGTCAGACGTGGTTTCCCCCCACTGAATGTCACATGTCAGAACTTCAGTGTTTTAAGGGAATGGTTCTCAATATAATCAGCTTCTGTGTTTGTGTGCATGGACTTCATCCAAGAACAGATTGTAATCTTATTTAGTACCATCAGCAGCAGGAAAAGGAAACTGTTCCTGTATTCTGCAGTAGTTCTCTTCCTAGAAGTATAATCAAAGAGATATACAGATATTTCACAAGCCATTGATGAGATTCAAACATGACCCTAACATATATTCTTGTTCTGAATTTGTGAAAGTGTGTGTAAAATTAAAAGATGTGCAATTCTTATTTATTACATTGTTTCTTGGTCTAGGTAGATGAAGCTGGATCAGATGCATAAACACCATGGAGTTACACCACCTGTAGAAATCAGTTTTTCAGTTTTCAGTTTGCTCCTTTTATATTAATTTGCTGGTTTTACATTTATTCATTTAAAACATTTCATTTCTATACCATTCCTATTAACCTAATACTCTCTGGACACAATTAAAAGATAACAATAATTCTACATATCAACAATGAACAAAAGCAAATTACAGAAAAGCTATTCAACAATAACAGTAAAAATAGAATCTAAAAACATAAGAATAAATTAATGAAAATTTAATAGTTAAATAATTATATGCAGCAAAATGATTCTTTTCTTTTCTCTACTACATCACAAGACAAAACTCAATACAAAAAGAATGAGTATTGTCCTTATAATTTTCTAGGACATGTTGATCTCTGGAGATTAATGGAACATAGGATGGGATTCAGTGGTCACAACACTGGCTTGCTTCATTACCCTGAGGGAACAGAGTGAGCTTTAAAATACTCATGAAGTGTTCCTCTACTCAGGCTCCTTTGGATGTAAATATTAATACTGGGGTAAAGACATGCAAAGCTGACTAGTCTGAGGTCAGACTATTTGTTCTGGTGAATTACCAACCATGGTCCTCAAGCCAAGGTTTTTGCCATTAACTGCTATCTGAACTCTTTAACTTTAGGGTTGCTTTTTTCCACATGTCCCTCCTCACATACTTCTGGCATCATCTTTTAGCCCTTTGTAAGTGGCCATCTGCAAATACCTAAAGCAGGGGTGAAAACCTTGCTCACCAAAGCTGATCCATCAGGGATTTGCCAAAGGACTAGGTCTCCTTTCCTGGAGCACTGCCTGTCTGGTGATGTTCAGACTTTGGTGTGGGTTTGATCCGTCTGTAATTTGTTGAAATTTTTCTCCTAGGGATTAATTATGACAGCATAAGCTAAACTGTGCTGATATTTTTTGTATGTTGGTTCTACTGCCTCTCTTTGTCCATATTCCATTTTGGGCATTATCTCCACCTGCCAATAAAATGTGCTTTCCAGGAGTTTCTCTGAATTTGAATTTGCCTCTTGAGCTGAGAGGGGTCCATCATCAGATACTTATATATGGCCATGCCTACCTTACAGAATGCTCTGCCAACAGATATACTCTGTCAGGTTGTAACACAATTTTGTTTCAGGCAACAGGTAAATCTTGGTTCTTTAAGAAGGTGTTGGAGTCAAAGTTTTCATCATTTCTTTAATGTTCTTATGCCTGTTCTTGTTCTTTCTTTTAACTCCCCCTTTAACAGTCTGTCAAGCCAGCATTCATAATCTTCCTTTTGATAGCTATGAGCTACCCCTCCAAGGCAGTTAATTATTTTTTAGATCACCTCTCCCAAATTTTCACAATTAGTTGCAAAGCCTATTTATCATCCCCATTGCCATCACTACCAGCCTCTTGCAACCATGGATGCTACAGTTCCATGTAAGCAGCAATGGGGAAACTGGGATGGTACTGGGCAAGGTGGGATTCTTGCTGGCCAAGAAGAATCCTCCATTTTTAAGGTGGGTTTTCCAAATGGTTAAACATTTCTTCCTGGGCAGGAAAACACACAAGTATAAATAGAGAAGCTTCAGGGCGGCATAGAAATGGAATGAAATAATAAACAAACAAATGATTAAATAGATAAGTACTAAGCACCTCTGCATATTTTCTCTTCTAGAAAAGCTGATCTGCCAAAGAGCAATTACCTCTGAAATGGAAAGTTTTTCCATGTAACAGCTTGCAGCATTTGGGGTCCTGTGAGACACATGATTACCACCCACGGCCTAAGGATCTTGCTGTGAAGGGGGTGATCTACATTCCACCTCACCTTCAGAAGAAAGGGCTTTACATCTGACAGGTAAGCTCCTGACACCTTTCAAATGCTTGGAAAGGGCAGGGGGATTACTTGCCTCCACCCCCAGGAGGCCCTGTACAAGGTAGGTGCTTGCTGGACTTCCCCAGTATCCAACCCCCTGCCCATTACACCTCCTGGTTTCCCCTTGGCACTCCAGCATGGCTGCAGTGATCTGCAAAAGGGCAACAATAGAAATAGTGCTTAGTTTCACAAATAATTCCAAGGAGTAGCAAAGCCACTGGGCACCTTGGAGAAACAGCTTGTGAAAGCTGGCTTGCCTGTCACCCTTGTGATCTGAACAAGACAAAATCAAAAGGAAACACAAGCCACAGCTTGCCCAAAACGCCTCACAGCAGGGAAGAGAGGAAGCCTCGGCCAGCCACCTCCACGCTGGGGGCAGCCAGCCCCTTGGCAAGAGCGGTGAGAGTTGCTCTTCCTGCCAAGGGGTTTGGATCGGGCTTTACTCTCAATGGGTCATGTCATCCGACTCTCTTTTGGACAAAGTAAACCCTGCAGCAAGCCAAACTTAAGCCACCCTGACAAATCCATTTTTGTTACACATGAGAAGCTCCAAAAGCACATTTACAATACAGCCATAGACACGTCTACTCTGATGGAAGGATTATAGACTTCAGTGGTACTTACTGCCACGTTAGTGTGCATAGCACTGCAGGCTTAGCGCATGCAGCTCTGCCTGACACTTTATTTCCAGCAGTGTGGTAGCTTCCAACATCCGTGTGGCTTCCATACCTCTCCAGGAACAAAGTTCCCCACCTTTGTACTAAATATTTATCAGTGAAATACACTTTGTTGGATATGACTGCATTATTGGTTTGCTATGAAAATGGTTTAGGAAATGCAGTTTCCTGAACCAACCGTGACGGCAACAATGACCTCTGAAGCAGCCTTAAGAGTGTTTCCAGGTAGGGGTAAATCCAGAACTAGACAAAGCACCTATCAGCCAGAAGTATCACACAGCATTCACTGATCTAGGCATTCATTGCTGCTAATCGGAACACCAGACCAGAGACTCTGCACATGAGCAAGGACCTGCCTCAATCTGCTGGGGGACTAATAGAAGAGACATGGAATGAAGCAAGTTAGTAGGGGTTTGTGCAATCCCCCAGGAGCTGAAGTATTGACCAAAATAGAAGCATCTTTCCAAAAGGGCTCCAATATTCTCAGCTAGAGGACTCTTTGTTTGTTCGTTTGTTTGTTTGGAATTTTTGTATGCTGTCCCATTCGCATAAGTCTCGGGACGGCTTTCAACATATAAATAAATATCTATACAAATACATATAAAATCTGGAAACATTCTGGCTAATAATTTAAAACCAATAAATAAAATCAACAATTATTAAAATATCATTTAAATAAAAAGGTCTTGGCCTGGCGCCAAAAAACAAATAACGACGGCGTCAGGCGGTCCTCTCTGGGGAGCGCATTCCATAAGTGGGGCTTCCATAAGCCCATTCTTATAAGCGTACTGGGTATCATTAATCTACTTACATGGGGGACGGGGGTATTGTGCATCCTTTCCAGGATGCATAAGAATATATTGTAAATTAATACATTTATTTGCAATAAATACATTGTACTCCCTAATTTTTATTGAGGAAAATGGAGATAAATTTCATCTTGAGGAGAATTATAAGGCTTTATGACCTTCCTGTTATACAATGTTCCCCCACTAATTATTTAAACTTAGACTATGCCAAAAAAATGACCAGCAAAGCACTAGATTCTGAAATATTCAGGATGCGTGCATATTTCTGAAACATCAGCGCATGCTTTAAAAAGGTCACTGCACATCTCCACATCACTGCACTTTTTATAGGCACTAATCTGTGCCATGGAAATCCTGAAGGAAAACAGCCCCCATGATTTCTGCTACATTTAGTGAGTGTGGCAAATCGGAACAAGTGTACATGTGTTTCAGTTTGCAACAAAGCTTGTGAATTTTCAAGTGGCTAATCAGGTCCAACAGACTAATCAGCTATTCCACGCAAGACAGTTGAGGAAGGAAAGCAAGCAGCCCATTATATAGGAATAGGTTCTTCCCATATGGGAGTCGTTTTTCAAAACTATGCTTATCCCAGAGTCAGTAGAGGGATATATATTCCTTGGGGTATGGAAGTAACCACATAATTTCTAGAGTTATATGCAAACATTCTTGGAGTGGCATGAGATGCAGTTATCTTGAAATGATTCCCACACTGATGAAATTGGCTCAGAAGGTGTTCATCCTTTTGGCGAGAACATAGCTTAGTAGTCATGCATATGTACTGCTGACTTAGAATCCTAAGTTCAACCCCATCTTACCTCCAGTTCCTTGCAGAAAAGCAGCAGAATTTGGCATAGTCCCTGACAGCTGCTGGGGATCAGATTAAATATGATAGTAGGTCAAATGTGAATCAGAATGGGGAGGCAGGTTTGTATAGTAACATCAAGATGGAAGATATCTTCTCTGGTCTAAGAAATCCAGTACTGCGGAACTCTTGAAAGGTAGTCAGATAAGTTCTGCTCAAAAATTGCTAACAAGAAGAGTCTGCTACCTTCTGAGTCAGTCTATTCCACTGCTGAACAGCTTGTACCATCAGAAAGCTTTTCCTAGCACTCTACATCTGTTTTCTTGTAATTTGAACCCATTGGGGTGGTAGGAAGATGGCCTCTTAACCATTTCATTTCCAAGCTAAACATCCTTATTTCCATCCTGAATCATCCTGAATCTTAAATCTTAAAAGGATGCATCTTTAAGGATGTATCCTTAAAGGACACATCCCTTACCATCTTTGCCAGTCTCCTCAGGATGCATTCCAGGAGTGCATACTTCTTAAACTGTGATGTCCAGAATTGGACACATGACCATAGTGACTACCTTTCAGTTGTAGAGCTCATGTGGTACATGCAAAAGGCCCTCATCTCCAACTAAAAATGTAAAAAGGTGACATGAAGGATCTCTGGCCAAGAGCTCTGAAGGCCACTGTCAATCAAAACAAGCAGTGCTGGACTAGATGAGCAAAAAACAAAAATTAAAAAAGGGGGAAGCTTTCTCTGAAAAGAAAGTCTGTCTTGAACTGCACTGTGTGGATTTCTAAACACCCAGTGGGAAATTAGTATAATATAATTATACAGCAATAAAATTTCCCTTAAATGCCATTATCAGTTAATGGATAGAAACAGAGTTTGTATTACTTTCGGAATGAAAATACTGCTAATAGGTTATCTCAGATGGGACCTGCATGGAAATGATGAGATGTGGAGTGCACCTGTTCAGGGTGCCATCCATCCATGACCTTTTCTAGAATATCCCATTACTCTTCCCTCATTTTTTCTGATCCTCTGCCACCGTCAGTCTGAATTTTGTATTTTTGATTTTGTATCAATCAAGCACAGCCAGGCATTGCACTGCTTTGACTTCTTCCCTCTCCTGCCCTCCACTTTTTAAAATTTTGCAAACCTTGGGTTTTCCACAAGCTTGCTGATATCTTGTGTTGCTGCTTGAGTTACATAAGCATTCACACTCAAGAGAATGTGTTTGCTGATATTAGCCCAAAACCTAGAACAAAAACTCTGTGGCACAGAAGTTTGATTCTGTGCCATTGGCTATTTCATTCTAGGGGTGGTGCCCCAGAAATGCAGTGTCTCATCTGTTCTTCATGCATTCAGCCGTTGTTTCTTCCTCACAATGGTCAGGAATTTTTCTGAGCCTCTTGAAAAGTAATTGATATGTGAAGTTTTCTTTGTACAGATGAAACACATTTCCCTGACCTAAATGCATCCATCTTGTAAGGGAAGTAAAAAATCAAAGCAGATACCATGGTCATAAGAGCGAACAGACTGAGCAATTGGATATTAACCATTTGTTCCAGGCTTATATCTTTGGGAGTTTGAAAACCATGAGCTTGTAATCAGATTTGTGCATCACAAATATGCTTGAAATATACATGCATTTGGGGAAAAGCACATTAAAATGAGTTCATTTGAAACTCATTTTAGTAAATGGGGGATAGGTGTGCATTTAGATGAATGCACAACAAAATGTAATCATTAAGAAAAACATGCACCCAAAATGTACGCTTGGAAAAATATGCTAGGAAATAGGCATGACTTTCCATGCAAGAAAAAAGAAAGCTCATAATCAAATTAAGTAGCAGACGTGGAACAAATGTTGAGGTGGCCATGGAAGAAGCTGAATGGACTCAACATTTGCTGATTCATGCATGCTTAGAGGAGCATGTCTGTGGTTTACATTAAGAGAAGATCTAGCTCTGATGTTGGTATCAAAGATGAGCAAGAGAGATGTAAAATAGAAATGACTGAAAATTATATTCCCGGAATTCTTTCTTATACTTGTGGCATGGCCTGAACAGACAAGGAGCACGACAGTACCTTGCTGGTTGGGCTGTTTGGGCCCTCTCAAAGCAATTAAGAAGCCATCAGCATACTACAGAGTTAGCAATTGCATTGTAACAGGGCTTGGTTTTCAGCCAGGTGCTCCTCAATATATCTTGCAAGGGCAGCAAAGCCCTGGTGTTTATAATGAAGCAGCTGATTCTCTTTCTCACTTCAGGTTGCCAGCAAGTAAAGCTGGACAAGGCTATTCTTCACTCCCCAATTCCACTGGGACACACTATTACAAGGGTATATAAAGGTTAGTACAATAACCCACTGAAAGGCAATTTCCCCCAATTTATTTCTCTTAGGAGAATTCCAAACTCTACTTTTTCTGATCACAGCTAAGTGGATGACTTTGTTTTAATTACTGCACTGTCAGAAAGGCCTGGCTTTCCTCATCCAGATTTTTCAGCTCTTGATGGCAACATTCCTAGGAGTGCGTGGCAGTTACTCTGCTATAATAAGATTAGTTGTTAGCCAAATAAGAGTTGACTGATCTAATTTGATTGGGAAAGACTTACCCACATCACATTTTCTCAACACACGATGGTAGGGCAACAGGTATATACCACAGCGAATAACCCATATTAACCCAGGAAGTAATAAGAACCCTTCTTTTTCTCAGAAAACACACTTCAAGCCATGTTCTTGCATTTCTTCTCTCATTTGTGAGGTGCCCCCCTCCCCAATTATATTAGTGAGAAGATACACAGAGGGTCTCTTCTTCTGAGATTCACTGGGATATCACATAATGAGCAGCAGATGGTGTGCATGTTTGTGTTTGTAACAATGCCTTATCTCCCATGGCAAAACATACCTTGATTCCACTTTGGAACAGGTACTGCATTCTTCCATGTGATGCATAGCATTTAACTCCTTTATAGATGGAAGGTTTTGCTAGAATTAAATTTGGTCGCCATTGGTGAGCCTTGCACCATGCATTCAGTGCTGCAAACAGTGAGGCAAACAGTTGTCTGCGTCTGGTCTGAGGTAAGCCAATTTGAACATTCAAAATGCACTGGAGTATATGTCAGAAACATAGAAACAGAGCAAGTCAGAAGGGGTCTCCCAGGCCATCTAGTCTGACCCCCAGCTCCAGCGGGCTCCGCTCATGACATGCCCACCATGTGCACATCCAGCCTATCTTTGAACACCCTCACTGATGGGGCCTCAAGCACCTCCCATGGAAGCCCATTCCATACCCTCGGGGTCCTAACTGTCAGGAAGTACGGAGGAAGATCATATTTGCAGTTTAATCAGCAAATATAATGCTTGCACCTCATCATCCCATTAACATGTAGCTATTGATATTAGTAGATTACTTGCAGTTCACTGTACAATGCCAGTGCACAACCTCCTGCAAGATACATTCAGAGCCACATATACAGGCACAAGCAAGTTGGGGGTCCCAATGTGCTTACCTGGTGCTACATTTCTGAGCATCCAGGCACCAGGTAGGAGGAAGAAAGACAAAGAAAATGAGGAAGGGGGTCAGAGAGTGTTTTTGACTCTCTCCTTCCATCCATCTGAGGCTGGAGCAGTGCCTACATTGGTGGGGGAAAGGATAGGAGGAAATGCTTTGAAAGTTAAGATTAAGGTCCAAGTGTTGGAAGATTTTGGGGATTCTGGTGCTCATCTCACCTTTAAGGTCAACCCTTTCAGCAGGGAAGTCTGGTGTCTCCTGTGCCAGTGGAGCTTCTCATCCCTTGCCGCTTTTATTTTGACATTTATAGGATCTATCCATGGTGGTAAACGTATTTTGGGGATGGAGTTCAGAACCATGGATAGCTCTTATGAAGCTGAAAGGAAAAGCTGGGATGGGGGAGCAGCTGCACTAGCAGGGGAGTCACCAGGTTCCCCTGCCTTTAAGTTGCTGAGGTTTATATTCCAAGTCAAGCAATTAGCAAAGGGATCTGTTTTAAAAATTTGTGTCATGGACATCGATGCAATGCTTTTCACTAATGGTGGAACATACATATTTTACTTGTATCCATAACAAGTTTTACAACATTCTGTCAAACCATATGAGCAATAGCATGTTATTAAACATAACATCTGTTACTTATTCATTAACCTCTGAAAAACCACAGGACCTCAATATCAAGTGTGCCCTTATTTATAAATCAATGTTTCACTTTTTGCGATTAGGCTGCTAATAACTACTGAGTGAAAAAGGTCATTTGTTCACTGTGAAACAAGCCCTAAAAGTGAAACAAAGCCAAGGAAAATATTGCACAGTAGGTACGACACAACAAATGCTCCAAACCAATGGATGGACTTTGGAACTAAAGGACAGGACAATATAACAATTGCCTAATTCTTGCAACTGCAACTGGTATGTGATCCATGAAAAATGAAAACTGTTTTCAGACATATCTCTGGGCACATTCCTATGCTTATTTAGTCAGAAAAAGCCCTGTAATTCTCAGCATTCCTCAGGCAACATGGAGACTTTTTTCTAAATATGCATATGTTGAACAAAATTGATGAACAAAATTGTTACCACTAAAAGTGTTTTTATTGCATGCAAGGTGCCTGAGGCTAAAATCCTTTACACCAGCTTTCCCCAACCTTATCACTTCCAGACATATTTAGAATGCAACACCCAGAATTCTGAGTCAATGGCCTGCTGGATAGGAATTCTGGGAGGTGTGGTCCAAATGCCTGTGAAGGTTGGGGAAGGCTGCTTTACACCTTTAGCTGGGAAAACAATGAGCATTGTAGATATCTTCAGCACATTGTAATCCCAGTCCAGAGATGAATTACTGCAGCAGGTTGGCTTCTACCACCATAACACAGTTCGTAAAGTGACAGATAATTTCACACTGAAGGAAATGAATGCAAGTCCTCCAGCTGAAGGAGTGCTTTTCAACAGAGATAGGCCTCTTGGTGTGTTCCACGGGAACACACAAAGTGGCATGGGAATTCCATGGGAATTCCTGCAGCACAAGTTCTTCTTATGTTACCATAGGAAGGTGACCAAGGTGCATGTATCAAGTGGGAAGAAACTACCCTGGGCTCTTCCCCATGTTAGCATTACCAGTCTTGGAACTGGACCAGAGATGCCCAAGAAATACACTGTTTGCAAATTCTGATGGAAACTGATTTGAATCACATCTTCCTGATTAATGCACAGATCAAAAATTAGTAATCCATGGGATTTTGCATTAGCTGAATTAGTGCACCCTCCACTCAGGCCATTGCTACACACAAACAACTTATTAACAGTAAACAATCCTTAACATCACACTTATATTTTAGCTCACTTAATCACCAGTGCAAAACAAGTCAATTAATCCTTTGAGATACCTCTCCGTCAAGTTTATACATTCATAAAGACTGAATTGATTACTTATTTATCTTTGATAAATTACAAGCCATGTGTATGGGAATGTGTGCACCATCTTCAGGTCTCCCATAGTTGTGCTGGCATGTGTGAACCATGTACAGAGTGATCCAATAGCTCTACACTTGGCTGGGGGTGGGCATAGGATTCTTGGGATCTCTTCCATACTTGTACACAGAGCTTCAACTGAACAGAAAGATTGTACTTCTCCTCCTCCTCCTTTCCTCAGGAGGCTTTAATGGACCTTCATCCTCTTCCTATCCTGTCTGTCTCTTGCTTTGCAAGGCTTTGGACTGGCAGAGCAATCCATATGATCTCACTGTTAAGGTGAAATTTATTCCCATAAAACTGTTGTCTAAACCCACACCCACATTAATGGGATACCACAGTCATGAAATATATCACAGAAGTTTGGTTCATACCAGATTGTCTGACCAATCAGCAGGCTTGTGTGCTTAGTACTGCAAGAATGATTGCAGTCAGAAAAAATAAGTCAGATCTAAGGCTTCCTTGAAAAGATCTTGGTCAGTGACTAATCTGATGGCCATTTTGATACATAGAGGCAAGACCAAGACCTACCTATCCTCCAACAATTTGCTCTACATGCTGATCTGGTTTAGCAGCTAAGTGGCCTGCTGGTGTCTTCACTGCATTGGATGGAGGCCTGGGAACTCCAGCTGCTGACCTTTTACTTGCACTTGTGCACAAAAAGTTGAAATGCCAAGTTAAGCATTTTAACTTGAAATTTTGGGCAGCCTGGAACATCAAAAAAATCCTGCATTTTCTGATTGCTTCTACAAAATTTGAATTCTTGGAACTAAAGGAGAAACTAAAGAAATAGGAATGTCTTTTTAATTGTGTTGATAATGATATATTTTACCACATGTCTGGGACAACAGCTGTTTCATGGGGTCAGGTAAATAACAGAAGTGGTATGCAAAATAATAACTTGTCTTGCTGAAATGAAATCCAGATTCAAGCTAGAATATTTTAATTGCTTGAATCAAGAAGCAGGGATTGGGAATCTCTAGAATGGTTTCAAAGGAAAGTAAGGAAAAAAATACTGATATTTCCAAGGGGCAGGAATCCAATGAAGCAGCTGTGTTCCAAATGAAAAGAATTTTTATTCCACAATTAAAAGTCTTCACTGTAATTTTAGGGATTGATGCCTGATGTCCTTTCATCAACTCTGAAAAGCTTTGGAAATAATTCTGCAGACTGCCACAACTTAACTGTCTCCCCCAAGCTCTCCATCCTTTCCACTCCTTTTTTGGCTAGAGGGGCTGGAAATGAATGCCTTAGTCAGAAGTCAGTGTTCTGTCTAGCATAACTACCACTTCAACCATCAAGAAAAACTGTCAGTTCATTCATCCTTCATTGTTTCAGCAGAAACATCTCCACCACAATCATTATTTCTTCACCCGGACATGGGATGATCTATCAAAAGAGGCAAGAAATCAGTAGAGCAGTAGAATGAGAAGCAATTCTTGTACCACTTTTTTAGACGGTTCATTCCAGATGTGTTAGAAGAGCAACAATGTTTCATATAGGACTGGTAAGCAGGAATCGTAGGAAATGCCTTTTTGCAAGCATCTTAATATGTAGTCAAGACACAGTGAGATAGCAGATCATACCCAGAAATCCTACATCTGGACCCAGATTGTCTATACTGATTGAAAGAAGCCCAGAAACTGTGCATACTTGCAAAGTATTAGGCATAAACTCTGAATAGACCCCCTCATATTGTTACATTTTATTTATTCATTTATTTAAGGTTTTTGTATGCTGTCTCAATTACTAAAAAAGTCTCTGGGTGGCTTACAGAGAGCAAACCAAAATCAGAACCCATAACAACGACAACACACATCTTTTTTTTTTTTTAAGTATGTTAATATATAGAGTGGTACATTGGCTCATGAACTTAATCCATTCCAGGACTCTGGTCATGACCCAAATTGGTTGTGAGCCAAGTCAAATTTCCCTATAAGGGTCAATGTAAATAAGGTTAATCCATTCTGCAACGGATTTGTGAGTATTGTTTTTACTCACAAAAATTTGAAGCAAAGTGACAAAGAACAACAAAGATTGCGGCCTTCTCCCCCTCTTCCAGTGATCGTGTGGGGGGGTGGGGGATATGGGCGTGATTGCGGGTGTGCTGGAGGGAGGCAGGCACGGGCGCGCTCCAGCAGGGAACACAGGCGCAATTGCAGCCATCTCCCCCACAGCATGAACACGGCCATCTCCCCCCTCACGGCACAACCGCGATCGTGCCCGTGCAGGGAGGGTGGGCACACCGGCTTTGACACCTGAAGCAAAGTTTGTGGTCACCTCCCTCCCCCCCGCCCAGTGATCATGCAGGGGCTGGGGGATAAGGGCGCAATCACAGAGTGCTGGGGAGAGGCGGGCGCGGGCGCGTTCTGGCAGGGAACATGGGCGCAATCGCAGTCATTTCCCCCCAGCACGAAAGTGGCCATCTCACCCCCCTCCTGGCACAACTACTATCACGCTGGTTTTGTCACTCGAAGCAGAATTTGTGACCTGGGGCAAAATTTTTATGAAATTTCTGTTTGCAATCTGATTTGGTTGTGAACTGAGGCGTTTGTGAGCCAAGGTACCACTACAGATGTCAAGGGCACCATCCTTTCAAAATGCTAGGATGAACTTGAAGGCTCAGGCTAATCCATTGCAGAGGTTTTACTAGGCAACAATTTTCAGCATCTCAGGTGGGTAGAGAAGAGGGCTACAGTGAAACTGAACCTGACAGTCCCAGTCTTCTTGGCTGCCCCCCTCCCTCTCACCCATTTTTATCTCTCTCCAAGAACATGTGTGCATTCATTGACAAAACAACTAGCTTTGCATGTTTGGTCTGCCAGAAGCTGATTGACATCTTGTAGCAGAGGAAAAACATTCTGGAGAAAACTGTGTTGATCAATAATACAGCTGAAGATTAATCTATCTATATTAGTATTTATCTAGTGCCAGCTCCAGTAATCAGGCCTAAAAATACCACATGCAATAAACATTTCCTTGTATGTGAAGTCATGTCCAAAGGCATCATCTCAGCCCAAACAGAACTTTAAAGGATCTGTATCCTAAACAGATTTAATGGATATCCAGATGTTGGGGTATAGTGTATGAATCCAACCTTCTTCCATGCATTCATTGCACACAACATCTGTTCTGCACAAATCTGTGCTTTCTGTTCAAAGCTTGCAGGGTGAGTAGATACAATCTCAGTAACACTCTGATGTTTAACATACATTCTACATATACGCAGATAACTGCATGTATGTAAATAGAGAGAAAGTTTTTTGGGGTTTTTTGTCAGAAAGAGCATAACAATGCAACAGTCCTTTGTTTTCTAGTCCCAAGGGAAAGCTAATGCTTGTGTGAAATGGCTTTGCTCCAGTATGAAACTTAACAGGCAAGACAATTTAAGCCCTAAGATATTCAAGATATTCAAGCCAAATCCAACAGAAAGGACACAATCTAAAGACATCACCAACATATTTGTTTCATTCATGAGGTCTTCATGGTATTCCATTTGTCCAGAACTCCAGAACAGGAAAACTTGGGCTATGCATCATACAAACAAATCTCTCAGTGCATGATTGGAATCAGACTTGAACTATGATTTGCAAGCCCAGGACAATGATGGTAACTGTCATATTTTCTGTCAAGGGATCCTAAGAAATGCTGGAAATTTTGTGATAGGAAGCCTCTCTCAGGAAAGAGAAACAAGACAGCTAAATTCTTTTTAAATTGTTTTGTATGCGTACTATGGGCCTGGGGATCTGAGAATCAGTAAAACTGAAACTTATCAAAGTTCTCTCATTTCCTCTTCAATTCCCATTCCTCACTAGGTCCATGTCTATTTGAAGCTTTTGTTTGTGTTTGTGATTCCCCCCCCCCCGTGTATTTTGTGTGTATTTTGACATGCTTTCCCCAAAACTTTGTTCTTTTTGGGGGCACGTTGTTGAATTATACACATTTTCTCCCATTGACTAAAAGGTAAGCACATTTTAAAAATGGACACAATTTGTCAAACTAATTTCTGTTGTTACCCTAATCATAGGAAAAGCAGTTTAGAAATGCATGGACCTGGTACCATAGATGGTATTTGAGCCACATTTGATTCCAGAAGGTGCAAATAGACTACATTCTAACCAAAATGAACTGAGAACAATTTTTCCCCGGCCTTATCATGGGAATAGGTTGCAAGCACATAAAAGCTACACGGACTCCTCTATCTTTCCTGGAAAATTCCTGTGTGACATTCCAAGTGTTTCTTCCAGTTCCAAAAACAATGCTGCAGGTGGGGCCAAATCCCACAAATGATGTAATGGATCAAGGATCCTATCATGTCAGAAGCCAGGTTTTCATGCACATGAGAGCATAGGATGACATAAGTAGAAATTGCTTATATTTGCTTGGGAAAAAGTCCTGAAACCACAATCTCCATATATACATATACATACATATGCATGCACACACACATGCACACTTTTGTGTGCACATACAGAGAGGACTCAATAATGCTCCTGTAATTAAAGGCCTTCTTTGTGAAGAACGGAGAGTGTGCAATGAAACTGAGGCCAATACAAAGTGCATATAAATTGAGGCCAGTTCTTGAATAGTAACTAATGAATTCAGATTCTGCAATTTGACACTTGAACATGTCTCATTTATTCAAGCTAAAAAAAGAAAGAATTCAAACTTAAGATATTTAAAATCTTAGGGTTGTTTGGATTCATTTGACTGAATTACAGTTTAGGAAATCTATATGCCTGTAGATCTGGATGGCACACAATGCACATACTCAATGTTTGGATAACATCCATTTGAAAAAAAAAAATCTAATGAAGATATTTTGAACCAGAAAGACGATCAGTCCCAAATCCACAGCACACTATGTGGAAGGAATTACTGTATGTACGACGATGTGCATGGTAGGCGTGCAAGGGTGACTGAGCAAGTGCTATACGATAATGCTATATGAAAATACTGTCTTAAGTATTCAGAGAGAGGTCATTTTATAAGCTTCTCATCTGTAATAATTTGCAAAGATTTAAATATATATATATATATATATATATATATATATATATATATATATTCAAATCCTGCAAATGTGTTTGTTCTTAGAACCAATTCCCTGTTTTCACAGAAGACACGATTTGCTTATATGGATTGTGTGGAAGCAGCAAATTGAACAATTGTATTCCCAAGAAACTTTCAAGTTTGCCATCAAAATATCCTTGTGTACATACATGCCAGCTCTAGGAAATCAAACTGGCACTTTGATTTGCACGGTCTTTGCAGTAGGGAAACTTTAGTGGGTTTGAACTGATGTGCAGCTTGTGCACCCCAGACTTAGACCTAGTGCCATCTCATTTTCATAGAACTGTTTCAAATATTTCCAGCATACACATCCATGAGTCTTTTCATTTCTGTGTAAATCTGGAGACAATTTCCATCTACCTGGGCAGGGGAGAAATGTCCCACATGTTTTGGTGGGGTGCTCACTTACCTTCTAGTTGCTCCAGCCAGCACGCTGAAACAAGCCAGCATCTCTCCCCATGTATCCCAGAAGTCCCAGAGAATCCTACCCAGTTTCCAGTGCAGTTCAGTAGATCAGCTGGGTTGCCGGGCTCCTTGAAATGGTTTTAGGTCTCCCTACTCCCCCACCCACCCAGCCACCCACCCACCCACTCCACCGTCCCAGTGAAGTCTCTCCACCATGAAAGACAGGAAAAGGCTGGACTGAAACATTTGGTTCATCTCTACAGAGTGTGGGCAAAGGTCATATAACAGATGCAGGGAAGGGCCTGTAAATTCTTCAAGGTGACTTATGATTTGTCCTGCTCATGTGTTACTGTCTTGCTAAATATCATCCTTCTGGATCACATTCTCTGTACAGCTGAGGCAGATAACAGTGTGAGAAGTGTTGCGCAGCAGCTGGGAAACTGATATCTCAGAGGTGACTCCTGGAGGCTTTGTCCCCTTTTCCTACTTCGTGGTACCTTCCTCTCAAGGATTGGGAATAGTCACTAATGGGCCTATGATAAAATCTTCAGGGATTCTGCATATCTTAGCTATTTCTGGAAATATAAATGTGCAGATAAGGATTTCGTATACATTTGCTTATGGAAGGGCACTTTAATTACAATTAATTTGCTAATTATAGCATTATCACTTCACTTTCCTCACAGTCACCACAGAATAGAATAAGGGTTTGTGATTTTGTTTCTTTTGCAAAATGTGCTCGTGGACTAAATAGCTGAGCGGAGAGTTGAGGTTGACCACTTCTATGTATTGATACATTCACATCCCCTCATCGTTCTTGTTTGCATCTTAAATCTTGCATACATCATTGCTAGCCAAAGGCAAAGGAAAAAATGAGGCATGAACCTCTATTAGCAGTGTACAGTTTGGCAGAAATACTGATTTTGTTTAAACATTTCAAAATATGGAACTTAACATGAGAACAGCTTTGAGATTTCTAGAATGAAGGACTCCCTTCTCCAAATGCAAGGAATAATTTAGCAGTTAAGAAGACTCACTTATAATTCATGTTTACTCTAAGAAGAAGGTCAGTTGGGGCCACGTGCAGAACAATACATTCTTCTAGTGCTGAGCTGAAATTCCCTGCCCCTGAGTTTCTTCCAAACATATAAATGCCAAGAAAATAGGGTGTGATACTGTGCTGTTCTTGTGTATGTGTGGAAAGGGGTGGGGAGCAAGCTCATTGGCTTTGGAGGGAACAGTTAAGAATATAAGACCATAAGAAAAGCCATGCTGGATCAGCATTCCATTTACAAGATGGCAAACCAGTGGTCCAGCAAGAATTCAGGCTTTGTAAATGCCTCTATGAAATGAACTGATTCATACTTCTAGAACTTGTGTGAAGATCAGAACTTAGCAATCATTGCATTTTGCATTTTTCCCAAGCTGTTCTTAGCAGTTCATGGGTATAATTCTATTGATTTGGCCTCGGTGACTGTAAGCTTCCAAACTTCAAGGGAGGTGGTTGAGGCCCCATCAGTGAGGGCATTCAAGGATAGGCTAGACATGCAGATGGTGGGCATGTCGTGAGAAGAGCTGGCTGGAGCCAGGGGTCAGACTAGATGGCCCAGGAGACCCCTTCTGTGTTTCTATGTTTTAAGACCTAATGAGTATCCAGTATAGAGTAGACACTATAGTAGAGGCAATTCACCTCTGTAATCCTCCCACCATGAAATTCAGCTTGATAGACAATTTTGTGTTTCAGAAGGGCAGACTAGTGCCCCATCCCTAATACTGGAATGCCCCCCTTTACCTCCTCTCCTTTTGTAGTTTCTTTCCCACAAAATGTTAGGGATTGGAGTATGTATATCCACCATCAAGGGCAAAGTTCTGTTTCTAGCCTTGGAGCTGGGAAACATCCTATGGCCTGCTAGACACTGTCTAGGGGTGAGGATCAAGATCATTCTGTAAATGCATCAGAGTACACATCTGTTTCCTGAAAGTAAATGCACACTTAAATACATGTGCATATATGCATAATTTTCTTTTGATGCAAATGAATTCAGTAATGGAATAGTATTATGGGTAAACACAGATTAGAAAAAGTCAGATTCTCCCAACCCTACATGGAATCTTTAAATCTCCACACACAGAAATTTTCTTTTAAATGAGTTTTAATAAGCCATGATTTAAAGTGATGCTTTTAATTGATGCATTTTTAGAAGTTTTAATTAGACTTTCATACTGTATCTTTTTATTTTTAGGCACATGGAACACGATTTCCTAGTGGAAAAGCAGAATATGTGCTAAATAAATGAATAAACAAATAAATTTGTGGTTGTTCCACTTATGGCCTGATATGTAGAGCCCTCTTGTCTCCTTTTCTTTCTGGAAAAAATAATTGTATTACTTTACCCTGCATCAACTAGAAAACTAGCATTAGTTGCATTTGGGGTCCTTTTGTTACCCCCCATATGAAAGTGCCTCAGGAAAGGAAAATGCTGCATGTGAAAAGCCTTTGTGATGGCTGAAACTCCTTTCTCCCGGAGGCTTCAATCCACACAAGAATGGCCTATCTCTCTCAGCAAGTACAGGAAATGTACAGTTGAATCCTTCCTGAGGCTATGCCAAATAAGAAAATCTTCATAACAGTGCTTGGCCCATTGAACTTTTCTCTGTATAACAATAGTTTGGCCTACAAACTTTAAAAAATCAAAGAACAGATTTCCCTAAGTTCCGTTTACTGGAGATTTTAGCTAAGGATCTTAGCTTTAAAAAGAGACCAAGGTGATCTGTATTGGACTTTGTTTTGTTCTTTTTCTTGAACCATTTGCTGGGAGTATAAAAGTTCCACGTAGAAGTATTCACATGGAGATTTGGGGTACATTGTAGGTCCTGGGAATATGTTGGTTTATGGGGGAGGGGGAAGCTATGCAAAGAAAGATGCTTGTACTTGGGAACTTTTTAGATTAGTCATTTGATGACTACATCTTAGAAGGACAAGTCTGTAGGACTATTTATGTGTAAACTACAGTACAGAATACAAGCCATGGGAAATTCAATTCCCTCCCCACTCCCATAATGCAATATAGTAATAGGGGCATCCCACAAACAGGCCTTTCACAAATCATGTTATGTTCATGGGAAAACACGCATGTGTATTTGTTGCTCCACCTCACAAGAGAGGCTTGTTTGCCCTAAGTCTGTCTGTGTGTGTGTGTGTGTGAGAGAGAGTATCCATGCATACATTTAAGTCACTGCATTGGTGGCCTTCTACTTGCTATGCCTGCCTACTGCCATGATGTTGAGATAAGGGTCAAGGAAGGCAAAGCTGCTGAGTTCTACACAAAACAGTTCTAAAAAGAGACTGCTAAAAGAGAATGAAAGGATTGTCTGTGCACAAGGCAGTGAAGAAATATGACTAGATAAAAGCTCATGGCCTCAAGGTGACTTTGGCTGGAACCTTTCAGGAAGGCTTTGTGAGGGTGATGTAAGATCCAAGGAGGCCAGAAAGAGATGCATGAGAGAGGAGCCAAAGCGCAGGGCCGTGTATTAGCAGGAGGAAGGAACAGATGTTGACAGACGTTAGCGATGCCATAAAGGAGGAACTGAAAGCAGTTGATGACAGTCTGGCTTTTGAAGAGGTGGGGGAATAAACAAAAGAGTAGTTTAATCGGTAAAGGAGAAATGGCATCATGGACAGAAAGTGGTGGAGGGTGAACAAAATGACTAAAGTTCTAGAAAAAGCCAACTTCGCCTTGATGAAGGAAAGCCACCAAAAGGAAGCATAGTTTCATCAAGTGCATGAAAAGCAAAACAAGATTTGTTTGCCTCACTGTGTTTTTATTTTTCTTCATTATTGAAAGGCAGGTCTCTGAAGATAGAAAGTGCCTAACATTTCCCTGCAAATTTTTCTGGTGTTATTGCCAGACTGAAAATTGGAGGGAAGGTAAGTCCAATAAAATTAATATATGAGTAATATTTTAAAAACCTATGAGACCTCAGAAGTCAACAAAGCATCTCATTAGTACTGTTCTTGGAAATGGCCAACATTTTCCAAGGAACAAGATGTTGTGCATGTCTATTTTTTTAAAGTTACGACTGATGTGTGAAAGCAAAAACTATAGTTTTTAAGCCAACAGTTCAATGTACCAAAGTGATTTGTGAGAAAGCAAGCAGTCAAAGTCTTCTGCATGTTCTCATCTTTCTAACATATTAGAATGAGGAGCAGTGCCATGTGGAACTGAAAATTGATCCTGACAAGACAGGGATAATGTGGGTGGAGAGGACAACTGAACGGGACACCACTGTCTGACCTGTTTGAATTGAGAGGCACTCTCTGCCAGATCTGGACCAAGGAAGACCAAGTCTGAAGTTTGGAGATTGCCTTGGACTGATCACTCCATTGGTGGTTGAGGAGGTGGTTAGAAGTATATTTTGTTAGCTTAGGCTGGTATGCCAGCTGCAACCTGTCTAGACATGTTGGGTCTTCTCTTAGCTATTCATGCCCTGGATTCATCAAGACTATGCTACTGCCATGCACCCTATTAGGGGCTTTCTCTGAAGATGGTTCAGAAACTTTAGCTAAAGCAGCTGCTGGGAGGCTGGTGTGGGCTAGGCATTGAGAGCATGTGACTACAATATTGTACCAACTGCACTGGCTACCCATTCAACTTCTGAGCCTAATTAAAAGTGCTGATTTGAACCTGAAAGCCCTGAATGATATGGGGTCATGGGCTTGGATCATTTGTACCTTTCTGGTCTGAGATCAGGCACAGAGACACTGCTCGAAACCCTGTACTTAGGTTAGTGGAAACACAAGGGGCTTTTTGGTAGGGGACTCTCTGCCTTGGAAAACTTTTGTCCTCCTCTCTATTTTCTTTTAGCCAGGTTCTTAAAACACTGTCATTTCAAACTGCCTTTGGCTAGGAAAGGAGGTGGTTTACTTACTATTTCTCTTATTTCTATAATTCTTACTATATTGTAAACAGTCTAGAGACGACAGTGGTGGATGGCCTATAAATGCCCTAATATATATATATATATATATATATATATATATATATATATATATATATGTATGTAAAGGTAAAGGTAAAGGTTTCCCCTTGACATTGCATCCAGTCATGCCTGACTCTAGGGGGCGGTGCTCATCTCCATTTCCTAGCCGAGGGAGCTAGCGTTTGTCCCCAGACAGTCTCCGTGGTCATGTGGCCGGTATGACTAAACACCGAAGTGCACGGAATGCTGTTACCTGCCCACTGAAGTGGTACCTTTTTATCTACTTGCATTTGCATGCTTTCGAACTGCAAGGTTGGCAGGAGCTGGGACGGAGCAACGGGAACTCACCCCATTGTGCAGATTCGAACCGGCAACCTTTCGATCAACCAGCCCAGCAGCACAGTGGTTTAAACCACTGCACCACCTGCAGTCCCACACACACACACACACACACACACACACATAGTGCTCTGAATCCATGAATCGGCTAAACTATTGAAGGATGAACTAAACTACTGGCTGAACTATTTGGTCAGGAAAGATGGAAAAATTCTAGGCAGCCTCAGTTTACATACTTGTTTGATACTCATGTTTTTGAATGAAATTACACACTGCTTAGGCCTCTGCTTTTTCTAGGTCCCTAAAGAACATTACCACTACAGCTATGCCTCTGTTTTTCTAAAATTAGAGAAAGTGTATTCTTGTGTTAAGAGGAAAAATCTTGTTTTTTTAAAGGACCATTTGATGTCCTGTTGTGTATAGAATGGAGAGAAGTACAAGATGGATGGAGTTTCACATTCCCACATAAGAATTATCTTGCCATTCTCTGATCACAAACAGATTGCTGATAGGATTTATCTGCCAATTTCATGAGTGGTCGTCCCTAAGGCATAGTGCTGAACCAAGGGAATCCCGCAAGAAAAATGTAGCACACCACCAGCCCAACTTTGGGGTGGGTGGATTTCAGTGGTTGGGAGCAGGGATGCATTAACCTTCCACAGAATCTGGCCCCCATGGTCTTCCAAAGCCCGATTTTGGAAAACAAGCTGAGCTGAGAGGAAGGCCATGGATGATCACAGAATGGAGGCTGCGCAACCAACAACCTTCTTTTGCATGTGCAGCAACACAAACAAAGCCTGCTGGGTGTGGCATGGAAGATGGGTGCTGCTAGTGAAGCGCGCAGAGCTCAGTTGCTGGTGAATGCCACACGAAAGCTTGGTGCACTCACCAGGAACTTGGACTCGTGGCCATGCCAAAGTGGACCAGTGTCCAGGGAATCCAAAGAATTTCCAGGCCTAAAGAGGCTTCCTCACACATCCCTATTGGAAAAGAAGGCGAAGGTGTGAAAGGTGATTTGTGATCTCCAGGCTTCTCTGATATGGTAAGGTGAAGTGTGCTATAAAAATACTTTGGAACTGGAGAAGAGAGCTGTCTTTGCATGGCCTGGGATATTTTGACACAGTGAATCCATCAAGAAATATTGCACACTTCTCAGAGCTGGATACATTGTGCCAGCCTTTGCTATGGCTACTGGCACTGCTAGGCACGGTTGCTGGTCTACCCCCATCTGTCCTGAGGGAAGGACCTGTCAATAGCACTTGGGGAAGGGAGAAGCTCCCCACAGTAGAGAGGTGGAGACAGCTGTATACCCTTGTCCCGCTACTTCTCCATGGATTAAATTATATTGATAGTGAAGCTATGCACTAGTTCAGAAGGTCTGATGTTTCAAGTTGGAACTGCAGACTTCAAATACATTGACACGTTAATATTAATTAATTACATTAATTAGATGTACACATTACCATGACCCCCCCTTCCCAGTTTTCTTAATATGCATGCCAGGTTTCAGGTGTCTTTGTTTCATTCTGGCAGTGACTGGCAGACACATTATTTATTACTACAATACAGAAGTGAGTCAATACTTTCTGCCATTTCTGCTTTGCCAAGCAAAAATATAACCCAAAGCCTTCTTATTCATACCACTCTATTATTGTTGTTATTATAGACAGAGCAATAATATTCTTATTGTGCTCGTTCATAGACCACTTAGTTGTTTAGGTAACCATAGCCATTCAATATGTAGACCGAGTTGGCTGGCTGGAAAGGTAGATCTTCCCAAGCTATAATCAAATATTTTTGATAACTCTGAAATATGAAGTGCTATGGCACAATTGGTCAGTGCACAAATGTTTTAAATAAATAAATGTCTGTATATGTGCTTGCCCACTGCCCTCTGCTAATGCCAGCAACTTCCAAGATATCTATCAATCAAGAAAACTTGCTTGATAGAAAACAATAAAATAATTGTTGTTTTAAAAAGTAGGAAAACAAGGGAAGAGATATTTAGCCTACAGTAAAAAAAAAAACCATGGTGGATTAGATTAATATTGTTCTTACCCTAATATGCTGTTATCAAAACTAATTAGTTCACAGTAATGAAAGTATATAAATGAAAAAAAAAATATTGTGTCATCACACAATCTATTCAGTCTTGTATAATATATTGTATCTCATAGAACCATAGTTGTGATATGAAAGCACACTTCTGGGATGCACTTTGCTGAACATTCTCCAAAATACTTTGCCAACAAGAGATACAGCATAGGAAAATATTGCAATAATTGGATTTCATTTTGGACAAACTGCACAGAATTCAGTTGATCCATTCTGCTGTCTGTGCTTTGCCAAAGCTGAAATGTAGCCCCAAGGCCTAACTTATTCTTACTACTCAGACATTTTGTTCTCAATTATGCAATGAGTGTTATGAAATTAGAATGAGCATGACCCTGGAAAATATTTTCACCTCAGTACAGGCACCTCACCAAATGCATTTTCAGAACACTGAATCTTACTGCATGTAAAGAGACTCCTCTGCACAAAAGATTTTTTCTTATGTACCTTCTGCAAGCATTAAGTTAATGCAGAAAAAGTATGGAAGGCTCTCTTTCTTGACACACAGCAGCGGCCAAGACAAACAGAAGGAAATAAGCATAAAATTCTGCTTTTGCCATTGGAAGCCTCTGTCTAGGTGTACCTTGTTATAATTGATTAGGCATTGATTAATGACAGATTTTCAGAAAGTTGTAAGCAGCAGTCAGCATCAAAAACTAAAGTGCAACCTTGGAAGTACTCTGATTGGAGGATGCTTCACCACACCAGAGAAAAGGATCATGCCCTCCAGAAATGACCCACCTTGCCAAGCATAGAACCGACGATCATCCATTCTCTCTCTCTCTCTCTCTCTCTCTCTCTCTCTCACACACACACACACACACACACACACACACACACACACACAGAGTAGTAAATGTCTCTTGACAGATAGACAAATGTCCTAGCCATAAGAAGAGACATAGAATTAAAGAAACATGCCAATACCCTAAAAACCAGAGCCCAGCTAATAGAAAGATAATGCATTTTAATTTGTGGGTTAATAAAGTTCCTCACTTATAGAAGGAATCGTATTTTATTATTGGCAGATGGAAATAGAAATGGGAAATATTGTAAAAGTCTGCTAAAATTCAACAAACAGCTATGGGGTTACCATATGGTGTCAAAGGGCTTGTATTTATATTCCAGTGTAACCAATTTTCAGTTTTCACTGATGCTAGAAGTTTTTGTCTGATAAGTCTGAATGCCTCTACTCAGACTGGACAATTTAATGAGCTCAGTTTTAAATATACCACACCTCTTCTCAAACCGGATATACAGGACAGTGCTGGTTACCACCCTGAGAAAGAAAACAGCACTTGGCCTATGGGCATGGCCCACTCGATGCCTCTTGCACTTCTAGGCAGAGGGCTCTGCCAGCACCCACCCACCAGCTGACTCAGCCAAGTCCTGCTTTCCTAGGCAATTGGCCCATCTGGCTGCTTATTCCAGCCACTCCCAATAAGATGACACAGCAGGAGAGAGACTTGTGGGAATCTCCAGAGCACCTTCCTGGCAGGTGTGGCACGGGGAGAGCAGATGCCTTGCAATTCCCTGCTCTTCCCATTGCACCACCTGATATAGAAGCATCAGTGCATAATGATAGGTCTGGCCAGGAGCACTTAAAAGGAACATTTTAACACAAAAAATGGGAGCCGAATTACATAAGAAAAATTACATTTGCCTCATGCCAGGCGCAAACGTCACGTGTGGGCAAGACGTTCCAAAGTCCTTTTATTGTCTGCATATTCCTGGCTCATGCACTGAGCTGAAGGAGAACTTTTCGCAGATACAGGTGACATTAAAAATGGATTGTGTCTTCAAAGGTTGCCTTGTATAAATCAGTTCTGGAATGGAACATTCAGTAGCCTGTTGTGCATATGAACACCAGCTGTTTGTCTAAAAAAATTGGCATTCAAAAACCCTTTTATGTGGAAAAATGCACAATTTTTGAAAGGAATAGGCAAGTACAAGATGTTCTGTAACATTAATCATAAATAGCCATGTCCTGATCATTCAAGGCTGACACCTGGGAAAGCAAAACTATTCAGCAAGTATTCAGCAAAAAGGAAGCACATCTCCGTATAAACATATCTAGATGTTCTGATTAAGAGACCTTAAGCCTGAAATGGAAAACCCTAAAGCAGCCTTTGCAAGCCTAGTATCCTCCAGATGTGGTAGAGCTACAATGCTCAACACAGTATGCTGGGAGTTGTATTCTAACACATCTGGAAGGTACCAAGTTTGGAAAGGCTGCTGTAAATGTTTTGGTAAAGAGATTTTGTTGTATCTGGCTCTTTTCATGTTCTAGGTAGTATTTAAGTGATGTTTTTCATGCACCATCTAAGAAGAATTTCAAAACAACCAGAAGGATAAGTATACAGTATACCCCTGTGAAGTTGCAGTTCAGCGTTCGTTTGTGGGATTTTTCTCTGAGCAAGTCCAAGCTGATGTCCTTATGAGTAAGCCGGTGCCTTGCTGTGCATGCAAGGAGATTGTTTCCTCAAGTTTAGACTTGCTCGGAGAAAACAATCTATGCGTGTGTGCGCCCCTGCACCGCCGCACACGTGCACCTACCCCCGAGCCCAGCCTGGTCCATGCCTCCCATTCGCACCGCCTTGGTGTCCGGCGCCCACCACTGGCACCAAATTCATGGTTTTTTACTGTTCGCAGGTGCTTTAGGAACGTAACCCCAGCAAAGTCTGGGGGACTACTGTAGTTTGCAAATATCATCATGTGAATGAAAAGTTTACCCAAGAAACAATGGCAACAAATGTTCCAGTCCACCCGGGTTAAAACATTTGCCGGCCAGAAATTCCAAAGGTGTGCTGGGGATCTCAGATCCTGTTGCCTTCTGCTGCGCATATGAGGCAATGTGCATATGATGAAATATATATGTATTTGCCTGGGTACCTTTATCCAAAGAGGAGAAAAAATGTGGCAACCCAGGACCCACCCGTGTGTTTTTAGTCATACGCGATTATGTTCTATACTCAGCGGCAAGAGCATGTCTGTGATGCCCTACTGCATATACACACTAGATTTAAAGGAGAACAAGACCCAAGCCACATATTCTTATTGCCTAATGAGGCAATAAGAGCTGCACATTGGGATGCATTTGGTTGGGAAAGATATTACTAGTACGACTTTAAAAGGAAGCTCTATGGCTCTATGGCTGTTTTTGCTCTTCAAATGCCTAACATTTGGGTGCTATTTTAGTGGCACAACACACTAGTTTCTCTGCATAACATGCCATTGGAGATGGCCAGCTCTTCACATGGATGCAGACTCAGTGCAGTAAAATTATATGCACCAATCACTCAGCATTTTGGCCTGTGAAATCAATCCTATTGATTGATTTCACTCTGAACTGGGATACAGGAAATGAGTTTCTGCTGTTCCCTTCCATGAATCTTTAATTCGAAATCTCCAGACTCACTTCTAAACATAATTTTTTCTCTTCTGTTCCAGCTTCTGACTATGATTGCCTATTTTCTAGTAGGACAAGCAAAGGACAGCAACCAGCCGTTCATTCTATAAGCATACCTTGGTCCCAGCCATTGGCTAAGCTGTGATGTCCCAGAACACCTGTGTACAGCATTACACTGTCAGTGTTAACATAATCCCTGGGGGTAAAATGGCTATGACTTGCAAAAGCTAAGCTAAATCCTTGGATAAATGAAATATGGCAAGTGGGTTCAATGTCTAACTAGAACAATGGGTCGTCTGTTGGTTTTGCAAAGCAGTGAAGGGAAGCCATTAAGGTGCAAGAGTCAGAGTGCATGATTAGGATGGCAGACACCAACATTCAAATCCCTTACCAGCCATAAAACTAACTGTGTGATTTCAGACCAGATGCTATTTCTCAGCCTAACTGTGGGAGCTTGCCTGAGTCCAGGTAGATCTTCCATTGCAGTTCAGAGGAGGAAGGGGTAGTATCAGGTTCAGCTGAGAGCAACAGGAGATGGGCCATTTCTACTCAGCTTGGGCTTCCACTGTCTGCTAAACAGGGAAGCGGAGAGGCATTGGGACCAATATGGCTAATCTTCGGCTGGGAGACTTGTCCCTGACAAAAGCATCTGTTGATCACTCATGGGCATCCTCCTTGGCAAAGGGTGGCAGGAGAAGGCTCTGCAGGAGAAGATGTGCCAGAGACGTCTCCCAGGGAAAGGCGTCAGCAAAAGAGGGTGAACAGAAATGTCCAGTCTGGCATAGCCACAGTTGGAAGGAATCAACAACCATTCGTAAGGGCCGCTCTCTGCTATACAAACCCAGGGAATTTCTCATCACCTTTTTTGGGGGTAATAGATCACCAACTGGAAAAGTTTCCAGACACTGTGGATGTATGTGTGTGGGTGTGAGACTGTCAGTGGGCTTTGCACGTGGGGAGACTGAGTTTGGGACTGATGTACTGTATGCTCCAACAGGCATGAGGAGCTTCGAGACAGTCTGGACTTCTGTCCTATGATTGCCTTGGCAGAACTGAGAAGTCCAAGGAACTACTTCAATAAAACACTTCTAGAGGTGTTTTCCTGGAGACTGAACCACAACACGAACCTTGCTCATAGTTTGCACATTGTAGGGAAAAAGTAGAATGGGAGAAGTCACTTGAACTGCATGGAGGAATGGTGGGGTAAAAATTTAATACACAGTTTAATTGAAGACCATGGGATTTTGAGGGTTCTGAGAGTCCATGGAATGTTTTGGAGTCCAAGTAGCAAGTTTCTCCAATGGCCAAGCCCACACCCTGCCCCTTTGCAAGCCATGTGAAAAGAACTGTACTTGCGGTCCACCATGAAGTTGCAGCTGAGCCCCAGAGGTGGAGAAAAGGGGCATGCTGTGCAGTAAGGAGCGAAGAGGCTGAGACTATGGAATTGTATCATTTTCAATCAGTGCCCCAGCCTCTTTCCATTCCTCTGAATTTTGTTGTTGTTACATGCCCTCAAATCATCTCCAACTTATGGAGACCCTATGAATGAAAGCTCTCCAAAATGTTGTGCCCATGACAGACCTTCTCAGCACTGTAATTTGCCAGGCTGCGGCTAATTCATCTCATATTCAGGCTTCCTTCTCTTCCTTCTCCTTCCTTCCACTTTCCCTAGCATGATTGTCTTCTCCTATGAGTCTTGCCTTCTCATCAAATGTCCAAAGTATGTCAGCCTCAGTTGTAATTTTTGCTGTTAGGGAAAACTTTGGCTTGATTTGATAAAGGACTCACTTGCTCTTCTTTCTGTCATCCAGAATCTTCAAAAGCTCTCCTCTGACACCATGTTTTGAATCAATTTTCTTCCTGCCAGCTTTCTTCACTTTCCAACTTTCACACCCATATATAGTGATCAGTAATAGATAATGTGGATGGTCTTGGCCTTGGCCTCCAGTGCAATGACCTTACACTTGCACCTTAAATCTAGATGGTTATCCAGATAAAAGCGGCTATCCAGATAAAAGCACAGTGAGAGGCGTGATGCTGGTGGAGATCATGGTGGTTCAGTTTTGTGTCCAGATCCGAGCACCAAGATTTAAGAAGATGCAGAAAAATTAGGAAGGGTCCAGAGAGGGCAACAAAAATGATACAGAGTTTGGAAACACTGCCCTATTTATTTATTTAGAAAATTTCTAGGCCGCCCCATTCGTCGAAGCCTCGGGGCGGCTTACAAATAAATGAGAAGAGACTGAAAAAACTGGGCATGTTCAGCCTTAAGAAGATTGAGGGGAGACATAATATCCCTCTATAAGTACCTCAAAGAGGAAGGTCAAGGTCTCTTCCTGCTGATACCAGAGGGTGGGACATGGAATAGTCAATTCAAGTTGCAACAACCCAGATTCAGGCTAGTTATCAGGAAAAGTTTCATTGCTGTCAGAGCAATATGACAGTGGAACCAGTTGCCCAGACAGGTCATGGGCTCTCCCACACTAAAGACATTCAAAAAGAAACTGGATAGCCATCTGAGTGGGATGGTGTAAATTGGTTACCTGTAACAGCAGGGGGTTGGACCCAATGGCCTTCATGGCCCTCCACAGTTCCATGATTCTTACCAGCATCTGCTGTACGGATCACAAGTAGAGAACTAGGCAGATTTGTGAAAAACAGAACAATCCTCTCAACTTTTAGTTCAGTTTGAAAGCACATCTCAAATGTTTTTTGGTCTTCTGGAGAAAATGGAGCAACTTTAGCGGTAATGTTAGCACTTACAATTTGAACAGGAAGGCAATCAGCCTGCATATGGGATGTTCAGAATTAATTCAGAGAGCTCTTGTTTGTGTATTTTGTTTCCTCTTCCAATGAAGATCTCATGGCCAAACGTGTGTCTGGAATTAATACTGCTGTCATATATTTAGACTTCTTATTTCCATTACAGTTGTGTGCTTTTCATGTTATATTTACTGCTCAAAGTTTCTTAGCAGGTTTTATCATCATTACTAGTACATGAACTTGGGAACACTGTACAATTCTCAAAATGAAATTAGTGCTAAAGATCTACAAAGCAGTTCAAAGTTTGGTTGACATCAGAATAATTGTTTCCAGTAGCTGCCTAAATGCCTCTAATGCAGCACTCCATTCATCAACATATATGCATGATTCTTCCCACCTATAGCTAGCCTTCAAATGCAGTTTGCAGATGAAAGATAAGATGGACACATCCAAGACAAGGGCAAGATTTGAAATGCATGAAGGGCAGATTGTCATTGACATCAGGGCACATGGAGTCTGGGAAAGAATCAGCAAGTTTGACATGTTCTCAATTCTTAATGGGCTCAAGATTCCTTTTTGGGTCTAGAGAGAAAACAGAGCTGGAAAGTTTGTGACCATTCCAAACAAAGCATGTGGCTTTAGGCCCAAACTACATGCCTGCCCTCCTCTCCAGGTTTCTTTTCTTTTCTTTATGGAGACTACAGTCCTAAGCAGTGGATCTGAAGGGAGAAAAGAATGACTGAACCATTTCAACATCAGCTGTTCCCCCACCCCCAACTCAAGCTGTGTTTCCACTCAGAGGAGAATGGGTATAGGTAAAAACAAATATAATACGGGAAAATACACAGAATTAAATTCTGCTGGTCCTATCCAACACTTATTTTTGCTAAAGATTACGCTTAGGAGATTCAGCTACTATGCAAGAATAAGTTAACATTCAATCCAAGAGCCAGACTGAACCACTGTCATTGCCTAACCTCAATTATAACACAAGTTATATTACACAAGTTTCTTGCATCTGCTCTAATATGAAGACTGCATGCAAGGATACTGAAAGAAAGACAGGCAGAATGAGCAAGAGGAAGGAAAGAAGAAAGGGCAGGAGGAAATAAATCAGAATGGGGAAAAGTGGCATAATATAAACTGATTTTATCAGCCTTTGCCAGCTTGATGTCCTCCAGAATGCCCATGCATTCTGAGACTGAGAGGAATTACAGTCCAAACAAGTTGAGAGAGCCATTTCCCCCTTATTATTTAAATCTTAAATCTACATTGAAGAATATTATCTGGGGACGCAGCTTGCAATGTTACCTTATCTACAAAAGTGATAGCATAGTTTTTAAAAAAGCCTTACAGAATAGGGTGGCAGGATGTACATCTGAAGATGTCCTAGAAGCACCATTTGATGGGAAGAAGGTCCAGAGAGCACAATATGCTGATTTCAGATAAGCTGCACTGGCTACTGCCAATATACAATTTTGAAACCCAGTTCAAAGCAGTGTGCTTAACTTTGAGTCCACAATGCCCTGGGTCTCCTGTCCTTGGAAGTCTCCTGAAAGTTTCACATTGTGTACATGCCTGCAATCTTAAATTGTATTAAACATGTTCTAAATAAATTTGCACTGTAAAACAGATAAAATCTGTACTTGGTAGGAACCAGGACTTAACATCTAACTTGTTAAGCTTACTTCCAACTAGAAAAGGGATAATGCTCCTGTTTCATGTTGAAACGAGGTACTGGGACACTCTTTTGCTCATTTCTGAATGAATCAGAACCTATTAACTTGGTGTGCATGCAGACATTCAAAGTGCCACTGTGCAAACTGATGGGGGCAATTATGAAATGTACTAGAGCAAACTCATAGCAAAGAATCTGCATGTCTATTTTGACAGAAATAAAGTAGTTTTTGATGCAGAATATGGAGGGATTCAGCAAAATATTGCATGCATGTTGCAGAATAAGTCTGCAACTACTTCTGTATTTAAAAAAAATCGTACTTGCCCTAATACAAGATCGCACTCACACACTTTTAGGGACCAAAATTGGGCATCTAGGCAATGATCTTGCAGGTGTTTGCTGTCAAGAGTTGCCCCAGAGAAGATTTATGTTTGACTTTGCACTCTCCTGACAGATGGCAAATGGCGAGCTGTCTAAAGAAAATTAAGCTGTGAGTGATCTTAACTTATGAAAGAGGATGGCCAGTAGATCACCCCAACTCCATGGTGAAAGCCTCGACTTGTTTGCACTGGACCTAATTCTTCTCAATCTCCCACATCTTTTTAACACTTTCCTGAACCTGGGGATTCCTACATTCCTGGTGATATGGTCTGAGAGTCATCCCCTTCGCAGGAGCATGGAGCTTTAACAGTTAGCTGTCAAAACTCAGGTCTCCTTTAAAAGGGTTTTTTTTAAGGGTTAACCTTTTTCCCCATAGGTACATGTGCATTTTGTTTTTGTTTTAATGAAAAAAATCTATGTACATTGGGTGTCGAACAAAGAAAGGGAGGGAGGAAGAAGGGAAGGAAGGAAGGAAGAAATGAAGGTAGAAAGGAAGGGAAGAAGAAAGGGAAGGTGACAAATGATAAGACTTCCTGAGACTTTTTGTAATAGGATGGGAAAGAAAAGGAAGGAAGGAAGGAAGGAAGGAAGGAAGGAAGGAAGGAAGGAAGGAAGGAAGGTCGTGCTGGTTCAGGCCAAGGATCTGTCAACTTCAGCATTCTGTTCAGCAGTGGCCGACTTCATTTTGAGCTACAGCCAGAATCACACCAGCAGGGTGGAAGTGCAACAGCACTGTCCTGCCCAAGTCCACTAGCAACTGGTACATACTGCAAAGTATATCAGACAGCCCTTCCGATGTGCTGCTTTGGGTCTTTCAGATGGGCTGTTCCTGGCTGTCTACTTGGAGATTACAAAAAACAATCTCTAAAAAAAGGGAGTATTTGGAGGGGGGGGCAGACAAAACCCACAGTGAGTGAAAAGGGCTTGCCACTGTGATGAGGTCATGTGGTAGTTGTGCCATGTCCCTGTGCTGCCTGGGGTGGGATGACCAGCACCAATGGTAGCCCAGGCGACCTTGGCAAGATTTGGCAAGGCTCTGTTTTGGTTTTTGTCGGTCTTGCTGAGCAATTCACTTACTGCTTTCATAGAACCACAACAGGGCTGGTTTCCATGGTTTGAATGCTACAACGACCCAATTGTTAGTCCAATAAGCTGTGGGTTGTTAGTGTGGCTTGTTTCCATAAACAGGTTTCCCTGAAGGCAGCAGTACAGGGAAGTTTCAGCTGACAACCAGCCTTGAAGGCCTGCCATGGTGTGTGAACCTATTTGCTGTGTTCTGAGTTAAATAATGTAAACCTAGCCCATTTGGACAGTGAAGAAATTTCAAAGCTACAGTGTTCTTGGTACCTTTTAGTATGACTAATTAAGTACAATGCACATGCATGAAATGAGAGAAACAAGATTTAATGCTTGAACCAAGGATTATTAAAAATCATCTGCCTGATTTGTCATTCTATTCTTGGCTGTTTTGGTTTGAAACCTGCAACTGTAAACAAAGGCATACAATAAAGAATATCTGTTATTTGAAACTTAGATTGCCTGTTATGGACTTACATTTGAGGTGTGTAACCTTATTGGAGAAAGAGCTTCAGTCACCAGTATGCATGATCTCAGCAAAAATAATCCCAGTTATTAAAATCTAATTAAAAAAATAGAGGGGCTTTAGTTTCTTAAAACTAAAGTAGTGATATATTAGACATTTTTGTGTTTTCAATGTAGGTGGGTGCCTTGGATGATTTTCAGTAGTTTCTCAAAATGAACATTTTAATGGCCAATGGACGAAGTCTAGTTGCCAACTATTATGGATCTACAGTTACAATGAAGCTCATGAATGCTCAGAGAAAGTCTTCCTCTCTCTTTCTGGCATCTGATGTGAACCTCAGGAGGCACACATCCAAATGGTTACCCTGCATTTGGATTTTATACATTTGGCCCTGGTATGAACTGCATGCTGGACTAGGCAGATCATTGATCCGACCCAGCGTGGGTCTTCTGATATTCTTACCCAGGAAACCTTAGCTGCACATATTTCCACTCTAAAATTTTACATGCAGGTCAAGAGCAATTAAAAACAATAATTTAACTCATTGAGGGCTTTAAATGTGTCGATTACCCAAATCATTCAGGTGTTTCCTTTGTCATTCTAAGGAAAGACCAATTTTCAGAGTTCCATTTTTTATGAGTCTGCTCATTGCCTGTCCTCTGAAAAACAAACCAGACATAGATGACTTATGTTCTGACAGCATGGGCCACCAAAGGGTAAATCTAATATCTGTATACAGGCTACCATTCTACAATACCTCTCATCTCCTCAGGCACTTCTTAGAATGGAATCTTCATTCACAGTGAATGATGGGCCCTGAAGGAGAACAATTTCCTAGATTTCTTAGCCTTGACATGACCTCAGATTCCATCCAACTTTGCAAGTGAACTGACTGATATGTACACCAGCAAACTGATCCATCAGCCTTGGACTCACCCTTTCTTCATGCTTTGAATAGACCCCCTCTCTCCCTCCCTCTCTCCCTCTTTTTCCAATTCATTAACATAATAGTTCATTACCCTGCAGACCCACACACACTTACCTGAGGGTAAGCCCCCTTCCAATCAATGATATGCATATGACTGTGCTAGTGATCACCTTTTTTAATTAGGTGGGAAAAAAACCAATTAAAGGCTAATAATATGAGAAGATGGCTGACCAGCACCATGAAGAAGCAGCCTCTACTTCAACTCTGCAGAGCTATTTTTGTTTTCCAAAAGTTTTTACTGGAGAGGAATTGGAATGTTTGGCTTTACATAGTAATGGCTGCCATAATCCACTAAAGTCTCTTTACATATGCACATAATAGTATTCTAAAGAAACATGGTCATGTAGGAAACAAGACCCAGGAAATCAACCCCCATGCACTGAAAAAGTTACTTCTAACTTAATTTCAAGCCAATTTCTTGATTTTCTTGGCAGAAGATACAAAGATGATCCATAGAACCAGCCAAAGTCTTCTGCCACCACTGCCCTGGCTGAAAAGTCCCAGACACCTGAGGGGTAACATCCAGTGCCATCCAATTCTTTTCTTTCAGGGGTGATCTTCATCATCTTGCATCAACCCCATGTTCTTCTTCTTCCAGTTGTTGTCATGGAGCAGTGGTAGCAATGCAGCTGCTACCAGGCTCAATAGGAGGAAGATCTTTGCCACGATGCCTCACTCTGAGGAAGCATCATCTGTGAGGAAGGGTTTTTCCCCAGTGCAAGGCAACCAGGTCAAGATGGCTTCCGAGAGGTCTGTAACAGTCTCCCTAGGATCACTTTGCTGAGGCTGGAAATTCTCTTAAACTTTAAACAGCAGTCATGCCATGGCAAGAAGCTTGGTCCAGGTGTTCTCCAAAGCCACCTGGTTCACAAATTTCTTGCTCTGGAGTAGGGACACTCTGAGGAAATGCATCCTTTCTCAGAGTGAGGATGGGTAAGGAGGCCCATGGCAGTGATGCCCAGGGATCCTGCAGGCAGGCAGGCTGCAGATATCTAGTGATAGGAAGAAAAGCAGGGGCTCTTGGGATAGGCCAGTGGGGCAATTTGATAGCACAGCCAATTGTCATGAAAAGAAATCCATGCTTTACTGTTCTTTCCTTTCTGTTCTTCTTTCAAGTACCATCTTCCCACATCCCTCAACAGTCCCAAGATTGGAGAAGCTACAAGTTAGCAATCAAAAGCAGCACAAGGGACTTTGCCTGGGAAGAACTGGTTCCCATCTGTGCAGAAAAAGTTCCTGCTTGTGCCAAAATTGCAGCGTTGCCCCCAGGTGCTCAAGATGTTTCACATCTGGATAATGTTAAATAAACCTGATTTACATCCATAGAAAACTAGATTCTTGCTTGAGTCAGTTGTTAAGTTTTAAAACTGACTTTTCTAACACAGAAGACTGCAAACCTCTATTGGATTGAATGGTCAAATAATTAAAGTAAAGCTTTAATATATTGATTGCTGATTAACACTTATTGTTAATTTTAATCATAAACTTCTAACTAGGAAGATTTAAATCACATTTGTTTACTTTCTTAGGCTGTCTTTTTTCTGATGTTTTAGCTATATTAGGGAACGAAAAAGAAACTTTAAATATGTTAAACTTTTGCCATGCAGAGGCGAGTCATGGCATTTTTCCCTTCTGTGGAGGGCAGGATGCATTCCAACAAAGCAAAGCTCAGGGAACCACGATTAGGATTTAGGAGGTACTTCCTGATGGTTAGGACCCCTAGGGCATGGAATGGGCTTCCACAGGAGGTGGTTTAAGGATAGGGTGGACATGCACATAGTAGCCATGTCATGAGTGGAGCCAGGGGTCAGACTAGATGGCCCAGGAGACCCTTCTCACTCAGTCTGTTTCTAAGAAGCATTCAAACAGCTCTGTATTGCTAACACTGATGGGCAATGGCTTGCTTGCATTTCAAACAGGTCTTTTCCCAGACTTATCCTGGGATGTCCTCCTCAGTAATGGCAGAAAAATATGCTGCAGGGTGCAATGAGTTTGGATTTCTATTATGCTGATCTGTGGCTTGTGCATTGGACCAGCATTTCACAGTTATCCAGATAGCATGGACCTAAGGCTGGGCTTCACGCAGACACTCTATAGTATGCTTCTCATTCTTCTGGTGCTTTGCTTCCAAAATCTTATGTTTTTACCTGTCAACTCTCTTTTACTTTGCCTTGCCAAGCCATGCTGGAGCTCATATATTCCAGACAATATTAATAAAAATACAGCAATTTGGCAATAAATATTTATCGGGCAAAGAAAAAGGCAGTAAAACAATAAGTGTCTAAGGGCTATTATGCGATAAAAGTCACTCTCAAATGAACCCTTACAGAGTTATTCCTACAGTTCTTTGGCTGGTAGTAAGAACAAGGGCTCCTTAAAAAATCACAGCCTGAACTCAAACTCATACTGCTCCTGCTCCCATTTTTCTTCTAATTTATATCAAAGACAAACCCAACACTGAATTGCATAGGAAAGCTTTGCCAAATGACTCTTTTTCAAACTGAGTCAGTTTTAACACCCTTCCACCCAAAGTGAGCATGCACAGGCTTGCAAGCGTGTCCGAGCAATTGGAATGACAGCTGGTTCAGTGTAGCAGCTCAGAGATGGGGTGGTAAGCTGCTAATTCCCTGGTTCAAAGCTTGCCCCCAACTTGCCGTAAACTGACCAGGTGGCCTTAAGCAAGTTGCTCATTTTCATGTTAAGCCTTCCATTTGCAAGCAATATGAAAAGAATAATACAGGTCTGCCTGATAAAGCGATTGTAACAATTCTGAGAGAAATTATTATGAAACATTGTAAACATTTGAAATGTTCTATTAAACCGATGTAAGTTTTAAAGCCTATTTGAGAACCAGTAATCCACACTACCTGCTAACAATTCTGCAGGGAGTCTGGCGATTCCTTATCTCTGGCAGCTTTTATTCTGAGCTTTATTGGAGTTATCAGTGGTGGTCCACAGGGACAAAATTATGTTGATGGTAGAGCACAAAGGAGAGTTTGCACAGAGAGCTCTCAAAATAAAAGCTGCAATGCAGGAGGACTCCTACTTATATAGGAATCACCAGCTTCTCTGGGTTTCTGAAGGTTTCCTCACTGATAGGCATAGAAAGCTGGTAATCCTACAAGAATCACACCCGCAGAGAGGGGGTGAGTTTTTCTTTGTAAACTGCCCAGAAGCTTCAACTTTAAGGTGGTACCGAAATGTAGTAAATGAAATACAATGGAAGGCCTGGGTTTTCACCATTTCCTCGGCTTCAAAACTTCCTTTTGCGTTGATGTTGGGTCCCTCAAAATGTGCCTTCAAGTAATGGAGGAGAAATTTGTTTTGCAGACTTACCTAATTTCGTACTTCCTAAGCAATGTGTGAACCAAAATTCACACTTTGAAAATTGCAATACAAATTTGTTAATGCTGCTTTCCAGTATAAAATATGTACATTAGCAAAAGTGCACACAAAAATGTATATATTACTGACAATAACATTTACAAAAACATTGTATTAGGGAAATTGTTTGGGAACATGTATGCCTCAAGCAAAATTCCATTTACAGGAATGGTATTAGGGAAATCATAAAGGAAATCAAACCTGACTACTCTTTAGAAGGTCAGGTACTAAAGCTGAAGTTCAAATATTTTGGCCACTTAATGAGAGAGAAGGACTCATTGGAAAAGACCCTGATGCTGGGAATTATTGAAGGCGAAAGGAGAAGGGGATGGCAGAGGATGAGGTGGCTGGATGGGGTTACTGGGGATGTGGGTGTGGGGTTGGGTGGACTCTAAGGGATGGTGGAGGACAGGAGAGCCCGGAGGAATGTTGTCCATGGAGTTGAGAAGAGTCGGGTGCATCTTTGTGACAGAACAACAACAATTAGGGGAATGCCTACAAAAAAGCATACACATTTCAATGTCAACTCCTTTGAAGCTCTAAACATTTAGAAAAGCTGAAATTTCACAAAATTCAGAACAAACCAAATCCAAATCTACCAAATGAGGGAGGGAGAGGGAGAGAATAACATTGGTCTATTTCTAATTAAAGCATACTTTCAATGTCAAGTTGATATACATGTGGGTATATAAGCAGCTTGACATACAATCTCTGTGCACATTATGAAATAGGTAGAAGTAAGGTGTCTAGATGATTTGCAATAGATGCATAAAGATTTTTAATATAAACTTTTAGCAACAGCCCACTCTGGAAAAATAAAATAAAGCAAGAAGGGTTCAGCACTGGATTTTTCACAAGGACCTCTGTTTGGATCTCGGGTTAAAAAGAAGTTCCTGAACATCAGGCTCCACTTGGTGGATCTCACAAGCCTAATGAGGAGGGAAAGGAGTTCCATAGCATTGAGGTCTCTCCATCCCTGAACTACAGTTCAGCACAGATGCACTATTTCCCACCTCCAAGCAATCATTTTAAGAAAGGGAGTGTGCTGCATATTCAAGTCTTCCTTCTTTCTCTCTTCCATGGATTGCTACAAACACAGTTTTTCATATCAGCTCTAGCTTTGATCAATTGAGATATCCTAGAGCTCATGACTTGAAACTTAGTGTAAGGAACAAGTTTGTAAACTGATGTTTTGAGCACTTCCCAAAACTAACAACAATGGGATCTAATGCTAAATTATGGTTGCAGCAAACCATGAATGGGAAAGAGGAATCTGCAGATGAAAGAAAGGAAGTATGATGAGAGGCAGAAGTGTGAAGAGAGAAGGAAGTATGTGAGAGCATGGAACATTCTCCATATATCATCCATGAGATGAAGATCAGGACTATTGCATTTATAAAACATCTCTAATGCCTTCTCCAGGGCCCTGGAATCCTTTCCACAGCAAGGAACATTTAGTGCAATACAAGGAGGAAATGTCCGCATCACTAACTACTTATCTACCACCTCACAGGATCCTTGTAAGAATTGATTAAGGCATTACACAAGGAGCCACATTATCATCTATGTCCATCTATGCGTTTTACAAGATGGGAGTCCTGCAGAGGCTCCCATTCCACGTTCAGTTCCACATTCCTTCCATTTGATGCCTGAAATCCTCTGAGGTTGGAGGCTTAGGGGCAACCACATTGGATCATGCTGTCACTTTTTTATATCAGACATTCTTTTTGCCACAAATATGAAAAGATAGGAATGCATGAAAATCCTTATAAAATGAATTGAAAAAAATAATCTATCCCTAAAATAAGGTTGGAAGGGTCATGCAGCTATAAACACTTCAAACATTGTGCCAGGCAAACTTCTCTACTGAAAGCATTCCAAAAATGAGGCACCTTTCTGTCTTTCCTGGCAGATCTGTGGAAGAATTTGGATAGATCCAATATGCAGCTCCCAGACTAATCTATGGATGAGAACATGGTTTTCCTGCATGCTTTGCATATCTCTGAATTCTCAGCTCAAACAGCATGCTCACATAAAGATATTTAGCAATACACATTTTGAGATAAAATACATCTAGAAACACATAGTTTGAAAAGATGTTCAAAATATGTTCAAAAATACATACTGAAGTACATAATTTTATATGTGGTATTTATTTATTTATTAGAGTTCTATCTCACCTTTTTTCTTGCACTGAACTCAAAGCTGCTTACATCATTCTCCTCCTTCACGCATTCTTATCTTAACAGCTGTGAGGCAGGTTGAGCTGAGAGTCCGTGACACGCCAGAAGTCACCCAGTTGGCTCCATGGCTGACTGGGGACTTGAACTCAGATCTTTTGAGTCCCAGTCCCCCACGCTTAGTCACTACACTACATCAGCTCGCCTTTGAAATCATAGATTCTTGTGGAAATGAATTGGAACAGATTTATAAAGAATATATGACAAACTGAAACAAACCAGAAGTTGACCGATCTGTCCATTTCTACTTTGGTTATACCACACTTTATATCTGAGGGCACTGAGGCACTCAGAAGAGGGTTTCTGAGGAAAATTGAAGGATTTATGGAGAAGAGTCCATCACAAATTCACTGTCCCTGATTCCAAATAAGCAATCCTGAGCAACTATGCTTAATACAATGCTAAACAGACTTATAATATAGCAGTCCTAATGGACAGTTGGGTGATCCCACCATCATTCAAAACTGTTAGCCAAGATTTTCTGGATGGTTGCTCATATCCCAGAAAGCTTCTCTGGTACTTGTGCATCACCCAAAGCTGAATCTTGTGCAGAGAGCAAAGGGAATCAACTTGTTGGTTAGAATAACACTGTGCACAATGCCCCAGGCAGTGTTGCTTTGTGTTGCAAAGTAAACAACCATACATATTTAAGATGCAAAGCAACATTTCTAGTTGAGACCAGAAGGCCATCTTGTGCATGTAAATATATATATATATAAAATCACCCACACCACCCACCCCAAGCAGCTGTCAAGATTTGTATGTTTCTCTACCTCAGCCGGCTTGCCAAATATTTTCCACAAGTGACACTTGATGCAGTGCACAATCGCTTGGCTTGTTTCAAAGGGTGAACTGCGGGAAGACTGATGTGGTGCGCACCACTCTAATCCAAGAAAATAAGGACAGACATTGGATCTGATCATGCAGTCTGGCTATTTTATAGCTGTCCAGAATCTAAAGGAAACTGATCTTTTCACAAACAGAACTCAGACATTTCTGTCTGCATTTGTTTGATCTTAACCAACAATCCAAACGTATATCGGTTGAAAGAAAGCACACATCTGCCACAACAGGCATGTATACAATCAGTTTAATGACACCATTATGCATTGCTTGCCAGGGCTCGCTCATTTTGGGCCTTGTATAATGAGAAAGAGAGAGCAAGAGATAGGTTTACCACCTGTACGCAATGGAAACAGCCCATTTTAATGAATAATTCCAATACCATACACCACACAATGGATTGTTTTCCTAAGGTTGATTGCAGACATGCAATTACATTAGCTTTGAAAACACAGCATTTTTGTGTTCCAGCAAAAATGTTTCTTGTCTTTGCCTTTTTTTTAAGACGTTGTGGCTAGACTTAGAATTAGTGCAAGCAGATACAAAAAGGCTTTCAAAATAAGCACCTTTTAAAACTCAGCTTTGGGAATGCTTGCAAGGTGACAGGTGGGCTTAAGTGCTTGGTTGGGATTTCTGGATTTAAGAAACCTTCAGAAAGATATACTTGCTGGGATATGCTTCTGTAGGCTTAAGCATTCTGAGGATGCTTTAATGTCAGCATTTGGGAGCATTTCTGATCGGTGTCTGCTGAAGTCACACCATTCCAAATCTCTTAAAGAAGTGCAAAACTGGCCTTAGGTAACAGATGCAACTCAATGCACAGCACATTAAAAGCCCTATTGCTGCAGTGATAAAAGTGCATAGACTGAGAGAACTTGGAACTTTTGGCAGGTGTTCTACTGCTAACTGATCACTCTTTCCATGTCATGTGGCCTAGTCACTTAGGCTGATACTATTACATCACTGGGATCTGTGGAAATGGAGAAATCATTATTAGGATGCTGAAGTCCAAATCTTCTGACAAAATCCCTTCACCTCAACTTGCATGTGAACCATAGAGCACAATGTATAACCCATTGGGAACCTAGCAGGTTAACTTTCCCAGGCTCTTTGTTTGAAACATACCCTAACCCTACCAGGCTCTCCAAAAACATAATGAACCCTTATTTCTCAGCTGAGTGTTATCTGCTCATTCATGAAACATGAGTTCTGAGTTCTTGTTTCTTGACCAATTGCAGAGTGGATGGCTTTGTTTTGTCATACAGGATGCATCTGTGTAGGATGAGACTGAACCTAAAGTATATATCATGGCCACAGCACAATTCAAAGGACTGCAGGTCCTTTAAGTTTAAGCCTGCTCGTAAAGCAGCAATGCAAAGGGGAGTGATGTCTCACTGTGCTTTTTGGCAGATACCTTTTATCTAGACATGATAGCAAGTCCTAGATATGAAAGCAAGTCCTGAGGTCCTTCCCTAGTTTCCATAGTTAAAAAAAAAGGGAACAGAAACAGGGCCCACATTGTACAGTATCCAGCACTTAGCTGAAACAAAGGAGAACACTTTCTGTTAACACTGCTTTACAAATACATCCATGCCAAAAATTTGTGTGCAATTTTCTGGAGAGAAAAGATGGAACAGAGAACTGTATGTGGCAGATGAGCTTTGCGGGGCTTCTTGCATTTGCCTTCATTTGAGTACCATGGGATCAGAATGAGCAGATGACACAAGCACAGGTGCAACTGGATTTGTGAGGCTGAATGGTGATGATTGGTACATGTTGGTGATCTGCTTACATATATCAGAATGCCAGTATCTGCAAGCTTCTCAATTTATTTATTTATCTATTTATTTATTTACGGACCATCACAATAGCCACGTCGTTGTCTGGATGGTTTACAGAAATTAAGAAACATCAAACATAAAAATTCAAGCAACATTAACATTTCAATAAAACATCAATTCCAATAAAAACATTCATTCCATCAGCAGGAGCACCTATCAGGCTGACTTTATACAATAACCAGATTGGACAACATCTTATATAAAAATAACAATTAACATTTTAAAATTCATCAATTAAAATACTAACCTAAAATGAGAATTGAAAATTAGAATGAAGAATATCAACTGTTAAAATAGTCCAAAAATAAGAAAGCCTACCTTTCTTCATATTTGTGGCAAAAAGAATGTATGATATAAAAAAGTGACAGCATGATCCAATGGGTAAGAAGAAGTGGTTTTTCTGTGGCCACTAAATGCTTGATGATCAAATGCCCTTCAGTATCAACTGTCACATTACCGGTGTGCTTCACACTAATTCCCTACACAATCAAATTGCTTGAATTAGTAAATATAAGAGAAGTTGTCAAAGCCAAGTAGGCTAATACCTCACTGCTATCAGATTTTCCATATCAGCAGAGGGAAAATGGGCTGGGAGAGAAACATAGCATGGGGATATGGATCCCTAGTCCCCAGACCCACTTCAGGGTGGAGGGCATTTACATAATTATAATTATGTAAATTATGTAAGTAATTTCTTCCCCCTGGTTGTAATGAGAAGTGAATGATTAAAAAACAAAGCCTGGATAGGCAGGATAGCACAGAAGACAAAATCACTCATTCCCCAATTTTGTTCTGCTGCCCTACTCTTGATGGGACAGCAGTGCTTGGGTGTTAACAACCACATTCATAATCTCAGGTCTGAACAGCTGAACAACTCTAAAGAACGTCCCCAGTTACTTGCCTTTCATATCTGCCAGCACAGCAAGATCATGAAGAGAAGATATGCAAATGTGTTTTATTCTCATAGTGGTGCTCCTGATTCCATAGTACAGAATCTAAGACTGTGCTTACCTGCTGATCAGTTAACCCTTAGCTATCTGCCTTCCATTTCTAGCATCCCTAGAGATGTGACAGCACTGAAATAAACTAGAAAAAACGGTGGGGGAGTGATAATGACAAACATCAGGGGGAAAAATATTCTCCCCTATTTTGTTCTTGGGGGGGGGTGAATGTTTCTTTCCACTTTTGCAGCTATTTCCCCTTTTTTCCCCAGTTTCCTTCCCAGGATATCCCTGGGTCTATCCACCAATGTTGTCCTGCTTGTTATTCATGGATTGTTGTCCAGGCATATGTCTTGAAGCTTGTTTACATCCAGTTCCCTGGATGCAATATGGAGCATTTGCAATGGGCTCAGTGGAGTGAAGTCAATGCACATTGAACAGGTTCCAAAGCCAGCACTTTGCTGAAGCTGAAGCTGACCTTGATATGCGTGTGTGTGCGTGCCTGCATGCTGTAAAACAATCAATAAACCACTTTCCATATCTTTGCATCCTTGATCTCTCTCAGGTGGCCTGTTAACATTGATAGGTTTTTATATCAAGCTGTGTGAGGTTGCCTTTAAAGGGTACTTTAATGTGCCCTTTGCACAGTAGGCTGAGGCAGCTGGGTCGCTGAGCATGCTGCGTCATGGGCCACTTCCGAGTGGCCCTTCTCTTTATTAGTGCAGACAGGGCAAACTCAGAACTCGTGATCAAACATCAGAGCCCATCATAATATGTGCGCTATTCTGGCTTGTGCAATGATGCATGGGTCACCTGCCAAACATCTTCTCACACAGCCAGTGGTTCCATAAGGAGAACAAGAAGCACAGCTAAAATAGCCAATGTTAGACAGACTTAGAAGAGACCCACTGAAATAACTGCAACGTTAGTTGAACTAAAATTGAATACAACCCCTCAAGTATAACCCTGTGTCTTGAGAACTGTGTGCTCCAGCAATATGAAAAGGCAGTTCATAGAATCATAAAATTACAGAGGGGCTGTGAAGGCCATCAGGTCCAGTGTGGCGTAGTGGTTAAGAGCACGGGAATGGGACTCAGAGGATCTGGGTTCTAGTCCCCGCTCGGTCATGGAGCCAACTGGGTGACTTTGGGCCAGTCACAGACTCTCAGCCCAACCTACCTCACAGGGTTGTTGTTGTGGGGATAAGATGGAGGAGGAGGGAAGATGTAAGCTACCTTGAGTCCTTTGTAGGAAAAAGGCAGGATATAAATTGCAATATAAATAAATAAATACATAAAATCTGTTGTTGCAGGACAACAGTTTACACCATCCCACTCAGATGACTATGCAGTTCTGCCTTGAATGTCTCTAGTGTGGGAGAGCCCACCACCTTTCTAGGCAACTGTTATATTGCTCTGTCAGTGAAGAAACTTCTCCTGATATCTATCCTGAATCTGAGTTGTTGCAACTTGAATTGATTATTCTGTGTCCTACACTCTGGCTTCAGCAAGAAAAGACCTTGACTTCTTTGAGGCACTTATAAAGAGATATCATGTCCCTCCTCAGTCTTCTCTTTTCAAGGTTGAACACAGTTCTCTCAATCTCTCCTCATAGGGCAGTGTTTCCAAACCCTGGATCATTTTTGTTGCTCTCCTATGGACCCTCTCCGATTTTTCTGCAATTTTCTTAAATCTTGGTGCTCAGGACTGGACACAGTATTCCAGGTGAGGTCTGATTCCATTCCATTGATGCATCCCAAAATAGCATTTACCCTTTTGGAGGCTGCATCACATTGTTGGCTCATGTTTAGCCTATTGTCTACAATTACTCCAAGATCTTTTTCTTTTTCAGTTCTGTTGAGCCACGTATTCCCCATCTTGTATCGATGGATTTGGTTTCTTTTTCCTAGGTGGAGGACTTGGCACTTGTCCATATTGAATCTCATCCTTTTGCTTTCAGCCCAGTGTTCCAGTTTATCAAGATCACTCTGGATCTTAGTTCTGTCTTCTAGCATTTTTTCCTATTCCACCCAGTTTTGTATCATCTGCAAATCTGATTATCTTTCCTTGTACTTTTTCATCCAAATCATTAGATGATTTGGATGAAATCATCCAATCAAAGATGTTGAAGAGCACTGGGCCCACCACTAAACCTTATGGCAACCCACTAGTTACTTCCATCCAGTCTGAGAAGGTGCCATTGCTGAGCACTCTTTGTGTCCAATTTAGCAGCCAGTTATGGATCCACCTAATAGTTTTTCTATGAATTCCACTTGTTGCTCATTTGCTTATCAAACTGTCATGGGGTACTACGTCAAAAGCTTTGCTAAAGCCAAGGTATATTATGTCCACAGCGTTTCCTCTGTCTGTTGGAGAGGTAACAGAGTGAAAAAAATGAGATTAAAGTAGTCTGACAGGATTTATTTTTGATAAATCCATGTTGGTTTTTATTAATCATTGCATTTTTTAAAGATGCTTGCAGACTGATTTTTTTAATAATTTGATCTAGAATTTTTCAAGAGATTGATATCGGGCTAACTGGTCTATATTTCCCAGGTTCATCTTTTTCCCCTTTCTGAAGATGGGAACGTTAGCCCTTCTTCAGTCCTCTGGCATTTCTGTTTTCCAAGATTTATTGAAGATAATAGCCTGTGGTTCTGAGAGTTCTTTTGCTAGCTCTTTTATGATTTTGGGATGGAGTTTATTGGACCCTGGAGATCTGAACATTCTTATTCCATGTAGGAATTCCTTGACCAGTTGTCTGTCAATCCTGGGCTGCCATCTGCTACTTTCAGCTTGTACTTCCTCTTGGTTGTACATCTTCTTGAGAGGGCAGAGCAAAGTAGGAATTGAGTACCTCTGCCTTTTTCTTGTCATTTGTTACCACTCTGCCAACAACTTTAAGTAGCTGGATAACTTTCACATGTCTTTTGTTTGGATGTACCTGAAGAAGACTTTCTTGTTGTTTTTAGAATCCCTTGCTATCCTCAGTTCATTTCCTGCTTTAGCCTTCCCGATGCTGTCCCTGCAATTCCTTGCTATTTCTTTATATTATTCCTTTGTGGGCTGGCCCTACTTCTATCTCCTGTACATGTACCTTTTTTCTTTCAAGTTGTCACTTAACTTTTTGTGGAGCCACATGGACTTCCTCTGTTGTGTACACTTTTTTCCTATTGGAATTGTTCATAGTTGTTCTTGGAGAGTCTTTGTTTTGAAGATTTCCCACTCTTCTTGGACTCCTTTTCCTGTAAGAGAGAATTGCCATGGCACCTTGCTTATCATTGTTCTGCATTCGTTAAGGTTGGTTTTCTTGAAGTCCAGGGTATGTGTTTGGCTGCAGTTAACCTTCATCTCCTTTATAATTAAGAATTCAAGTATCACATGGTAATTTCCCCCCAAGGTTCCAGTGGCTGCTATTTTGTCCACCAGGTCATCCCTGTTAGTTAGTATTAAATCAAGGAGAGATGATCTTCTCATTCCTTCTTCTACTGTCTGCTGAAGAAAGTTGTTCTTAACACAAGCTCAGTTTAAATGCTTTGAAAAAATTTATAACAATGCTTGCTCATATCTGACAGCAGGTATGAAATTCCAGCTTCCAGGGAGCCACAGCTGAAAAAGTCAGCTTCCCAAAGGCATTGATTGACCGCTGTGGGAAACAGGTTACTGGACATTTGGAGTGATTCATTAGGCAGTTCTTATGGACTTACTGCTGACTAAGGTGCTACTCCTATGCAAAAATTCCAAAGAGTGATAGTGTGATCCAGTGTGTCTGTCCATTATTTTCCAAACATGGAGGGATATGGGCATGCTGATGTGATAGCAGGAGTGCAGACACAAAGATCATCTCTTTGTTTCTTGTATTCTGCAAAACACTTAGATGACCAATTTTGGCCCAGAGCATGAAGGGGGAAAGATTGAGGTACTGTCAGGATAGAAACATAGAAACAGAGCAAGTCAGAAAGGACCTCCCGGGCCATCTAGTCTGACCTCCGGCACTAGCCGGTTCCGCTCACGACATGCCCACCATGTGCATGTTCAGCCTATCTTTGAACACCCTCACCGATGGGGCCTCAACGACCTCTTGTGGAAGCCCATTCCACACCCTCGGGGTCCTAACTGTCAGAAAATGCTTCCTGGCATCTAAATGGAACCTTGGCTCCCTATAGAAACATAGGGAGAGGTTCCTATTTCATGACAGAGCTTCCCTTCCCCTTTTTCTGGGCCACCAGATGTCCATATGGAGAGAACCACATTGGCTGCAAGGTCAGATGGAGAGCATTTAAACTTCAGAGACCCAGCTCAGAACTCAGAGCAAGCTTCAGAGGTTGGAGCTGGAATTCTGAAGTCTCCTCTGGCCATCTATGCCACATCCAGTAGTGTACCCTAAGCCTGTTTGAATTCAGAAGGATGCACTTCTCAATAAAACCCCATAGGTTCTTGCAAACTGTACTTAGGACTGCAGATACACTGATCACATTTTGTAATCCACACAGAAAACATTTGTACTGGGCAGGCAAATAAATATTGTGTCCCAACCTTTCTTCAAGATGCTTGGGACAGGAATTCCTGGGATTAAAGGTTTTTAGTTTAGGAATGGCATGGTACAAATGTGCTAAATAAATCGGAGCTGCCAACTGATGAGCAAATAATTGTTTAATTGTCTTCCTTTCTCAGCAATGTTCAATCAATTCAATGGCATTTACTGGAAAATATGCAAAGGATTACAGTAATACAGACTAATGCATGTTCACTTAGTGTTCCATGGGAACTATCTCCTAGATGAAAGTGAAAGCAGAAACTGTAAAAGTAGGCCTGTAGCTGGATGTTAAGAAAACAAAAACCAGAACTACGGAAGAATTGCATATCTTCACTATTAACAATGAAGAAATGGAATTGTAAATGTTTTTGCATATCTTGGTTCAGTCATCAATGGAAATGGAAACTGTGGCCAAGAAATTCAAAGAAGACTGAGACTTGGTAAGGCAGTAGCAATGAAAGAACTAGAAAAAAATCATAAAGTGCAAGGATGTTTCACTGGAGGTGAAGACCATGATCATCCACACTATTGTATTTCCAATCACTACATATAGGTGTGAACGCTGGACAGTGAAGAAAGCTGAAGGAAGAAAATTGATACATTTGAAACATGGTGCTGGAGAAGAGCTTTGAAAATCCTGCAGTGACAGAAAGACAACCAGTGGGTCCTAGATCAATTCCAGCCAGAATTTTCCCAGAATTTTCCCTAGAAGCAAAAATGACTAAACCGAGGCTGTCATTGAGCAGATATATCATGAGAAGGCAAGACTCCCTGGAGGAGGCAATCATGCTAGGAGAAGGTGAAGGCAGAAGAAGAAAAGAGATGGATTAACTCCATAAAGGAAGCTACCACCTTGAATTTACAAGAGCCAAACAGTGCTGTCATGGACAGGACGTTTTGGAGAGCTTTCATTCATAGGGTCAGCATAAGTCAGAGATAACTTGATGGCACATAACAACAACTAAAATTGCAACTAAAAAGCCTCTCCACTTGGGAGGAAGTTCTCTGATCTCAGTAAGAACTGCTTTTGAGTTAACCTTCATGAATTTTCACTGCACATATACTTCATATGTATTAATTTGGGTTGCTCATTTTCATAGTGCTTAACCATGACCACAAAACAGTAGGTTTGATTGTGCTGAGAGAGAGTTCCGCTGTTCTACATTTGCTCAGAAGGGAGACCTCTTTGCTGTACTGGCAACAAGGGTAGGCATGGCCCAGCACCAACTGAGGACACACAGCCCAGGGGAAACCCGCTAATTCACTGACATTGCTTCCACTGTTACTTTTATTGCATACATATATTTGTAAGCAACCCCAGGTTGATAACATGGTCCTTTTTTCCATTTCCATTGAAAGCAACCTTGTGAGGTAGGTTAGGCTGAGAGCAAGTGAAGTCACACAGCAAGCTTCATGGCTGAGTTGGGATGCAAATCAGGACTGTCAAGTCCCAGTCCAACTCTGCACCCTTGATCATTACACCTGCTTCTCACTCTGATCCAGATAACAAGGGAGTACAAAGGGGAGCAGGAAATTCCACTCAAAGCCTGTGTCCTCATTGGCTTGAGGTCTGTCAAACTAGTAAATGGTAGCAATAATCAGAAAGAAGATCTGGAGCAGGAGCTGATAGGAATATCAGGATAAGAAGACAGGTTGCCCAAGAGAGGTGCATTGAAGGTGCTTTGCCCAAGGACAGGTAAACAAGCAATTTTCTCAATCAGCCAGTTTTTCCAAGTATGAGTTTCAAGGTCATTTTCATGTTTCTTTGCACTCTCTTCTGATTTTATTTGAATGGAAAAAGTAAGAAGCTTGGATGGAAAAAGGCACTTGTGCACATGTGCACACACACACACACACACACACACACTTAAATGCATTATTTTCCCAACAAACTAAAACAGAGAATATATATATATATATATATATATATATATATATATATATAGCTCAAAACTCCCATATTTATAAAACTGCATTTTTGAGCATGAATGAAAGTTTGAGCAGTTGCAAGTATTTCCATAGAACACACTGTCTTCCATGTGTTTAAGGTTCCAAAGATCATAACTGTAAAATTCTTGTATATTCTAACCTTGGTCAAAGGCCCACGAAACACGGAGCCAACATTGACTCCCTAGAGCAGGGGTCCTCAAACTTTTTCGCTGGGGGGCCAATTGAACCGTGCCGGTGCTGGGTGCGGGCCGGAAAGGTGGTGCCGGGGGTGCATGCGGGCCGGCGAGGGGGTGGGGGCAGTGCGCCCAGGAGCACGTGCTGAGGTGGGGGCGGTGCGTGAGGTGAGGGCAGGTGTGCCCAGCAAGGGGCCGTGAGGTGGGGGTATGCACGTGGCGAGGGGGGGCAAGGCAGGGACAGGCACGCACCGCGAGGTGGGCATGCGAGGCAGCAGCTTGCCTGCCTGCTTGGAGACTGCTTTCTCCAAAAGAGGGAACCGCTGCCTCCCCGCACACGAGGCGAGGTGGGCGGCAGCAAGCGCGTGTGCGGGCACGCACGACAGGTCCAAATGGGCATGGTGGGCTGGATCCACTCCCCGGGCCGTAATTTGAGGACCCATGCCCTAGATTAATTCAGAGCAAATGAAAGAGAGCCTCCTGTGAAATCCTGCAGTCGGGTGGCTTCTTTCTTTATGCCTAGTGTACTTCAACCCCTTAAATTACAAACTTATGGTGCCCCCACTGCAGAAAGCTGCTCATATTCCACCAAATCTGTACCATTTCACCTTGAATATTTCCCCCTTTACCTCTAAAGATATGATAATAGCTTCCCCCACTCTGCTTTCTGCTATGGCTGGCATATGTTGAAAGGCATCTTCTAAGATTTCGTTTGCGATAGACCAGCCATCTCTGTGTCTCAGTAAACCCACCAAGAGAGTTAATGGTTTTAAAAACACAGTGATGAAAAGGCTGGCAGTGGGAGGCTGTACTAACTACTACATGCATGGATCATGGAAGAAGACCAAAAGGTTGGGACTTTGTTCTTTCTCCCCCAGCAGACAGGAGCAGCTGGGGTCACATTGGTTACAGTGAATTGCACAGTGGCGTTCCTGGCTATTCATTCTCACCCAAGCTCCCTAATTACACCCACAGCACAATTGGATTGCAGAGGGCCAAGTGAGGAGCATTCAGGCTGCTCCTTGGTGAGGGCTTGACGGAAAAAGGCAGCAATCTGATACTGTACGGCCGTTTGCAAACAATGTAGTTGAAACCACCTGGAGGGGAGGGGGTGGGAGGAGAGTCACATTTTTACATTCTGAGACAATTTATTCAGAACAATGCCTGACATTTAGAAATCCCCCTAGAGCTGCTTGCCTGGGGGTAGGCTCTCTGCAGGGGAATTTTCCCCCCCTCAGAGATGGTTTAAGGAAGAAGGAAATAAAATAAGAGGATCTGTATTGTTCTATCACAGAACAGCAAATAGTTATCCTTCTTTCTTCACAGGTGGCTTGTTAATGCTTCTAAATCAATGGGTCAAGATTTAGGCTCAATTGCTAATATTCAGACTTCAGTTGCAATCCTATATTTCTTTACCTGGGAGTGAGTCTTATGGAACTCAGTGGTTCCTAGTTCTGAGTAAACATGTTGCACAGTGAAGGGTTGCTTTAAAAGGGAATAAGAGAAAGAGGAAGGGCAAAAGGAGGAAGAATCCTTATTTAAAACTTGATAAGGCTGAAATTCTCTATTGGCTTACTTGGAAAGAATGGAATTTCTCCTACACACATGTGCTACCAAGTAATGATTGTGGAATTGGGCTTTGTAAAATGGTAGACTTCTATTGGTTTTGGCAGACATTGGGCAGGGTTCAGTATACTTAATTTATTGTTTCCCAAAAAGAAGCATCAGGTTCTGATGCCACGAAAGTCAAAAACAAACATAGGCCCACTACAAGGAGCTTAAAATGACTAGGGAATTTTGTAGGCTTCTGTTTCCCCTACACTTCACCCTTGAAGGGGATTTTCAAACTTTGTGGGAGTGATAAGCTCTTTCCATGGATGAAAGCTACAAACATGGTAACAGGAAATAAGCAGTTAACTTAGACAGGTGGGAAACTTCAAAATATAATATAGTATCTGTAATATAATCAGACTAAGGGAGGTTCCATTTGCACAAGGTGTTTTCTTCTACATGGAAGCAGCACCACTTCTTAGTCAGGACATTGTTATAATAGACAATAGAACAAGTGAAACAAGCAATCACAGGTAAAGGTAATGAGAACTTCCCATCAGCACAGAAGCTATGGGGAAAGTGGAACCACAGTTACAAAAAAGGGGTGTCCATTGTATTAGACTGCCCAGTTTACATATTGCATTTGTTCATTGGAAAATCCCCTGAGGACATTTTAGATGAATGGTATAGAAAGATTTTTGTACAATCCTATGCATGCTTAGCTAGGAAAAGGTTTACAACTCCCAACATATCCCAGTCAACCATGGAAATAGCCTCTCTTCTGAGCATGCCCATCGGATTGGTACAAAAGGTGGGCAAGTCAGACAAATGTATGGGACTTAACAGTTCTGGATAATGCCTCAAAGATGCATAAAAAGCTTGGGATTTGTGTAAAAATGTAGAAATCCCCCAGTGTGAAAATGGTTTTTGCTCCTTCAATAAGATTACACTGAGCAATAACCACGAAAGAGTTACAGGAAAATATGAAATGGAATTAACTTCTCCCCTGTAGAAAATGTACAAGAACTTTTAAAAACAAAACAAATATAACTGATTTTTTAAATCATCTTTTTGTTCTGTATAAGATCTGTTCTGTTACTTAAATCATAGCACAAAAGGCCATATTTTGCATGTACTGCTGGATTTTGTTCAGGAATTTATCCATCTATAACTCCTGTTTTTATAACATTATGTTATGTCACACACTACACTACCATCTGGGTAGAGTTACACTTTGGCCCTTAATCTGACTAAGCTGCACAGCACAATTTGAACCTTTCTGTCTCTCATTCTCTCTCTTGTTACAGAGTTAGTAAACAATTTAAGGACTTTTGAAGAAGCTGGAACTGAGACATGTTAAGCCAGGGATGCTTTGCAAAGATAGAATACCTAATATCAGTCCACATGAACAGCACATCACACGATAGTGCTGATGCTGAACTGGAATCCTCCAGACTATGGGTGGGGAGCTAACAGAGGAAATAAGGAGGCCAAAGGGAAGCCAAAAGCAGCTCCCCACAGGCGTTAACTGCTTACTAGCTTTCCAGGTATTTCCTCCTTTGTACAATGAAGTTTAACTACTTGATGGTACTTGTTCCAACACAGACAAGGGAGAAAAAGTGGGATATTGTCTCATCTCAAACTGAGCTTTAGAAGCTGGCAGCAGAAGCACAAGTTTCACCGCTTTGGTCTTCTGTAAAGGCCGGTGAGAGCAGACATTTCCCTTCCACCAGGCACATGCCCAAGAACTAGGTGGTGAAGGAGTATAAAACAGCTAAAATGAATGGCTGGATAATAAGTGAAAGCAACATTTGTGGATCATTAGTGACAACTATAACTTGCCTGTAACAGAGGCAAGGACCCAATCCCCCTGCAATGCCATTTCTAGTTTATGGATTAGGTAACTTCTGAGACCTATGGTCACCTAATGTTGTCTGGGAGGTAATTAAAGTATTCAGAGTTCCTGATCTAAGGTTCTGCAATCCCAAAAGCTGGAAAGCTGAAAGCTGAGCCCCTGCCCCACTCCCCTTGCAGCTGGTGCAGAATGACCCTCACCGGTTGTACCCCCTAAGCTTGCAAAGGCATCCCAGAGAGGAGAAAAGGTGGCATGCAGAGTGATGGGGAAGGGAGGAGGTTCGGGATGAGCAATAATGCCCTATTGCTATCTTCTTTTCCTTTCCTGCCATTTTATCTAGATGGTTGTTAAATGGCTGTCTAGATAAAATACCCAAGGTGAGATGTACCAATGTAGAAGTTATCAGTGACTTGCTCCCATTCCAAGAACAGGATGAACATGAGCCTCTAAGACTTACATGCATCAAGGATGCAGGGCACAGGATTGTGACCTAAGCCTGAAACCCTAAACACACTTGTCTCAAAGTAAGGCCTATTGAAGACAGTGGGATTTCTATTTGATTCAATATGCAAAGATACTCTACAAATATGAAGGGGCAGGAGAAAGACACTGATCTTTTCTATTGTCCTACCTAACTGGTTAACATGGATAATCCATTACTGTCCAGTCCCAATCAGTCGCAACTGTTCAGATGTCCAGATGACTTGGACTACAATTCTCATAGGCTCCATCCGGCATGGCCAATTGTCTGGAACTGCATGAGCTGCAGTCCAAAAATCCTGGAAGGCACCAGATTACCTATTTCAATGTATGCTGAATTTTATCCTCTGTTGAAGCTTTTAGTTTTACTTTTCATTGTGAGGATATTTCCTAATTTTCTTCAATGCATTCTTCTACTCATCATGCCAAAAATACATTACTTTGCTCCTTGTCTACTTAAGGAAAACATATTAGAAAAATGCAAGATTAAATCTTTTCAGACTGCAGCAGGTATGACATTCATTCTGCATCAAGTAAGGAAATTAAACTTCTCCAGCTTGGATGAAACAATAGCCTTACCTCCTTGCATTCACAGAGTGATATAATCATGCATTGTCATCCTAAGGCTGCTGGCTTGGATCCAGACAACCCTGCCGCTGGTGCTGCATGCCAAATGGCTCTCTGGGTATGGCATGGCTGCTCCATGCCAGCAGCTAAGCTACTCGATAAAACCTCTGCTGAAAGAGAATGCACTTTCAAAAGCAATTTTGGATATCTTGTAGAAGGTCTGCCATTTAGAGGCAGCAGGACCCCAAGAGGCGTATGCAAGCCTTTAGGCAAGCCTAAAGCAGTTCTCTGAATCCAAGTGGAAATGTGCTCTGTTTCTTTTTAAATGAGTTCTTTAATTCTAGAGATAGAAACTTCCAAAAGATAGAAAACTTATACAAATGCAAATTCACAATTCCAGAAAAATAGGAAAAAGACAAAAGCACAGAAAATAAGGAAATAAGCTAAATTAAATTCTCTGTTTAACCTTACATCTTTTTACTCCTGTCAGGAGTTGTACAGATTATTATTACTTGAAAGTTCTTTCAAATGACTCAAAGATTCTTTTGCTGCAATTTTGCAGTGGCTTGAGATTATGCAGAATCTCCTTATGAAGTGTATTGCTATCTTGTTGGAATTTTTTTAGATCCTATAGAAATCCTATATTGCAGACACTTTTCCTGTATATTATATATCTTTGTATAATCCTGTACTATAACAGACATCTTTAATATGATTTCCTATTTTTACATTACACTGGAGTAGTTAAGTACAGCTCATGTGTTTCTTTAAGGACATAATGGTATTTGCTTGATTAGCAAAGTGCTTTTGAAAACATTGGAGGGTAGAACTCCTTTCATATTTCCTATAAATAACTCATCTGAAACAGCTCTTGGAATTGCCTCACTTTGGGGGAAACTTTGTGACAACTCTATCAATAAGTCACATGGATATTGGTTCCAAAGTCTAGGCTTGAACAATGCATTTATTAGAACTAATTGGATGTCAGAGCATAGTGAGTTTTGATTTCCCCAGTACCCCTCCACAGGAGAAATGTCAGGCAAACTGATGGGCACTTGAGGAGGAACAGGAAAAAAAAATCTGGCTCGATAATGCTACAAAGCAGCTTTACAGTAACCCTATTCATGTACTCGATGGTACAGCTAGGTAAGTTTAGACCTGGATATATGGACTTGCAGGTTTGGGGAGTTTAGATGGCCATGTGTTTTCTCCCAATTGTGAAACATATATTTAACATTTTTCTTTCCCCCATTCAACATTACATGGATTGCTGTGCTTTTCCTATATGTTGAGTGTTATATGTTATACATTTCTTGCATGCTAGATTAACAACAACAAAACTGTTTACCTCTTTAAAAAAGAAAATAAAAACTATGTGCAGTTTTTATTTTAAAATAACTCTTAGAGTCATCATGGTTACAAGAATCCAATGGAATTTGTTTCTGCTGCTCCCCGATGCCCTCATCATCTTGAAAGGTACACTGGGGGTGGGTGGGTGGGAGCCTCTCTGCTTCAAGGTCTAGGCCTGACTGCACCACAGCAAGTATGACTCATGAGAATGGGGTAACTGTGATGAAAGGGACAGTGGAACTACACACATCGGGGCTCTCCCCGTTCATAACACTCCTCCCATTCACAGAATTTCCATTCTGTGCATTTGGCATAACATCTCCAGCAAGGAGTGACTAGTATTCATGGCACTGGTGATTCCCTACTGGACTTATAGAACTCTCCTCAGAGGGTTAGTAACATGTTAGGACTACTTCTTTCCTTGCAGAAAAAGTACTATGTAAGCTAAGAAGTTGGAATGTGCCCATTGCTGATTCTTAAGGGGGATCCTGGATACTGAAGGGCCATAAACTTTATGATCTTCTAGCAATAATTCCATCACAGTATTTTGTGTTAATCTGCTGCTTGGGTAATTTGTTCTTGCTTAATAGAATCATTTCTTGTCCCTTAGTGTGTTCATTGTATTCCAAATGCTCCTAGTAATGCAAACCCATTTCATTCAGTGTTCTAAATCCCATGACTACTGGAGCTCACACCCATTGCAGAGGTCATCTTAAAGTAAGGATGCTAGAGAAATCCTCACAGAACTCAAATAAGTTTATTTATTATTTATTTATTTAGGAGACTTCTATTCTGCCCCATTCGCCGAAGCCTCGGGGCGGCTTACAACCATAAATAAACTTCAGAATAGAATAATATAAATTAACAATATAAATTAAGTCACCCTGGCCAAAGAATAGAATAAATAAATAATATTAACAATTAAAATAACATTTGAATAAAAAGGTCTTCGCCTGGCACCGAAAAACAAATAACGATGACACTAGGCGGACCTCTCTGGGGAGCGCATTCCATAGATTGGGCACCACCACAGAGAAAGCCCTCCTCCTAGTACTCATCCTCCTAATTATCTTCACAGAGGGTTCCCGGAGAAGGGCCTCTCCCGCAGATCTCAAGGGGTGGGTGGGCATATATGAATGCAAGCGCTCCTTCAGGTAACTAGGACCCAAGCCATTAAGAGCTTTATATCTTCAGCCCACAGTTTCTGGATTCTTAGAGATCTGAACTCATTTGAATTCTGTTCCCTAGTCTCGCAGATTCAGCAAACTCACAGGGTGTGCTTTTGTTGTTCCTTTCTGCAACGTTATGCAAATATAGCTATAGAAAAATATAGAAACATCAGAAAACACTGCCCACAGACGTGCATTCTCCCCATAGCTAAAGTATGGAAATATGATATTGTTCAGAATTGTCATATGTTGGAGGCTTTATCTGTATTTAGAAATGTGAGTTTTCACAAGTATGTATGAAAGCATTTGTGCAAATTCCAATTCTGTCAATCCAGAAGAAAGGTGCCCAACAATTTGCAAAACATAGATGGAATGGATATTACAGCCTCTCTGTATGTCTCTTTCCAAAACACAGTGCCAATCAGAGAGAGGGCAGTAGCACAAGACTGGGTGACAAATACATGCTGCCTGTTTCACTGCTGTTCACCTATGTTCACACTTCTTATATGAATAGTGCTAGTGCAATCCTAGCCATGTCTTCCCCAGAGTAAATCCCATTTAGTTCAAGGGGATAATTCCAGCATGGATTGTATTGGGTGCTATTCAGTGTTATGGAGGATTCAGTTGCACCTAATACAGCTAGGAGACAAAGCAATGGTTGAAAATATGAAACCCAGTAGGTACTGAGAACCTTCACCATCTTGGGCATTTTCTTTTTGAGGATCACATCTGCCTCAACCACTAGCTAATGTATCTGATTTGGTTTACATTGAGTTTTTTTGTTTTTGGAAATCTAGTCCTAAATTAACCTCTGGCTTTGCTAATGTATATACACCAAGCCATGTTATTCTTGACTTCTCTTATTAATCTCACAAGCAATGTGTTGCTGTTGTTTACACAAGGCTGGAGACAGATGTAATTAACTGCGGGATTTTGTATTTTCAAAACTAGAGAACCAGGCATTCTTTACATCCAAATGTGAAATCTGGAATTCCAAAGGGATGGCAAGGAAACAGCACCCTATCTGACACTGATTACTTGCCTAACATAGATTTGACTCACCTAGAACTTGATCTTCACAGATATCCTCAGAAGCCTGTCTAGCCAGCCACTTCAAATCTTCATGATGATGGACATTGTAAACATCAGTATCTTCTGCATTACAAATTTATGCTGTATCCAGAAATGGCTACAAAGAGCAATGAGTTCCCAATGTTTTAATAGATAAACACTAGATGCCATTTTTCACAGGGTACCCAGAAAGACCAAGAAGGAATGGAGTATATAAACTTGCTTCACTGTATTTTTTTTTACAAAGGGCTTTATCCTCCATCCTGTTTACAAATAATTGTTAGTCATTGTACATTCTTCAGATCCAGTGACAACAGAATATAAATAATTTAGCCACTCTGAAGCGAGAGTCTCCTTTTGCTGTAGTTACTGTAAACATACTGCTCAGCTCTAGCTTAATAAAAGGTCTTTTCATAGTTGGTTTTGGATGACTATTTTTATTGAAGAAGAAACAAATATGCCAAAGGAGAGTTGGATCCAGATTTTGAGGGGAGAAAGAGTTCAATGCAAGCTGTTCTCTTGGGTGTGATGGATTATTATTCACAATTTATGTAGCATTTTCTGATTTTACAGATATGTAACTTAGGCTGAAATGGTGATGGTGATAGTGATGGTGATGATTTATATTATTTCTAAGAGAACAAAAAGAATAGTTGAAGCTTTCTGGGTGGCTTGTGGCTTTTCATCAAGAATACGATAAAAACAGTATCAACCTTTCAATATACAACATGTAAAAGAGCATTTGAGTAGCTAGCAATTAGATTATCATAAAAGTCAAGCTACCTAAAATTTGACGGGTTAAAACCAGCACCTTGGACTGGGCTCATAAAGAAAACTGGAAACATCAAGGTAGCCAATGCAATATTGTCTCAGTTATTAGACTGGCTGCCACATTTTTCACAAGATGCAGCTTCTGAACCTTCTCCAAGGGCAGCCCTATGCAGTAATCTACTTTGGATGCTACCATTCCATGGCTTATTGAACCCTGTCTAGTCCTCTCCAGAGAGGAGCATAGCTGGGACACCTGAAGTGACAGATAAGGATGACCAAGCTACAAACCTGTTTCTTTGACAACCACAAGAACAGATCGAGCACCCTCTGTCTGCCCTTTAACAGCATTGCGATCTTGTCTGGCTTGAGCTTCAGTTTGTTAACGCTCATCCAGTCTATTGTTGCAACCTGGTTTAGCCCACCCACAGCCTCACTTGCTAAAGACAAAAAGGAGAAATATAACTGTTTCATCAGTGAACTGATGGCAATACACTGCAAAAGGCCAGATGATTCCACTCAGTGGTTTTACGCAGAAGTTGATTAGCATGGAGAATATATGGTGACGCAGCTCAGTAGCTCTGAACAGTTAGGCAAATGTGAGGCCAGGATGATGGGTTGGGGTACACTTAATAATGCATCCCTCAGCTGCCCGCTGAGATCCAACTGTATTAAACATCTCATTGCATCTAAGTTTTATTTGTATAAAAATAGATTGTATATACAATACACATATGCTGAATGGGTCAGGGACAGCAAGCATGATTTCAGCAGTCCTCCACACATTTCAACCACACATAAACATATTCAATGTACTAATGGGATATAAATGAGTATCATGGTTTAGCTATCCTTTTGTAGCATGGTTGCAGCAGGTTCTATGTGCAATTCCATTCCTGAGGAGTCACATCTGGATGAGACAATTGTGTCATTTGAAAAGATCTTTTCATTTCAGCGCTGCTGAGCAACACCTCACCTCCAACACACCCTGTACTTCCCAGGCCACATGGTCCCATGTCTGTGAATGAGGATACTAGGCCCCTATAGAAGGGCTAATCATATGGATGAATGGCCAGGAGGAAGGACAATGAATGGCTAGAATTAGCCTGTGTTACTGAGCTGCTCACTGCAGCATGTGTAGATTTTGGTAGTTAGGCTGCTGAGTGGGACCATCTACTATGGGCATGTCTGCTCAGGGAACTGTAGTGGCTGCTAATAGATGGCCATTCAGTTTCAAGGTGATGCTATTGACATATAAGGCCCTAAGTAACTTGGGACCAGGGCTCCTGAGGAACACCTTCTCAACCTACCTGTTCACTGAGATCTACAGATCAGGGCCTCTGGGGTGTCCCATTCCCAAATATGCACTTATGGTAGCAATGAGCTGGTGGGCCTTTTCTGTTGTGATGTTGCTCTTTTAGCCATCTCTCTCCCTGCATTAGGGTAGGTGCCATCCTTGATGGTGTTTTGGCCCCTGCTGAAAACTATTCTGTATACCTAGCTATTAGCTGATAAAAAGGCAAGGTCTGACAGAACTGGAAAAAATAACAAAGACAACCTATTTTGTCATTATTTTAATGCATTTTGTACCCTGCCATACCATTTAATAGGGAACTGCATTATTTAAATGGTGAAAATACCTGAACAAATAAGATGTGACTGGTTTAATGGGAAAATTGTTCTCAGCTCACTTGAACAGATGCCCCTGGCTTATCTCCATGATCATATGGAGGAGCAGCACCACTAGTTTTTACTTGGATTGCATCTCCACAATCCCTGCAAGCATCCTTGGAAAGCTACTAACTGCTGATAGAGCCTTAACTTTCATTTGAAATATTCTGGCTTGTAGAGTTTCCATTTAGCCCAATACAGATCAACTCTACCCAAAAACATATCAATAGCAGTTAGAGCTGGCCACAATTGGGCATGATCATTAGTCATTCAGTAGTCCTATTAGGGCTAATAATCACCAAGAAGATCAGGGGAGGGCTCTAGATCATGGGGATAACCTATGCAGGTCCAGCTGCCCTTTGCATTGCAGACATCCCCAAATGTGTAGACAGCATGGGAGCCTGGGCAGTGAGACTGTTGTCTGAACAGGTGTGAGGACCAGGATGGAGGCAGCTGACAGGGGTGGGCAGAACACCAGGACCAGGCTGCTGGTGCAAGGCTGAGCTCTGTAGTCCAGAGACAGTCCAGTGGCCAAATGCCAGGGAAGCAGTCACATAAAGGTGCAAGGTTCAAGACATGGTGATGCAGAGTGGCAGAGCACAAGAGAGTCACAGAAACCACTTGTGTTGCTGTGGCAGCGGGCAGCAGTGCAGAGAAGCCTCTTACGTTGGTTTCCAGGGCTCCAGCTGCTCCACACGATTGCATCTCAGCTGTTCCCTGCAGGTGCCTGCAAAGGTGTTCCTGGACTGGCAGACCCTTGTAGGGTGAGGCAGGTCCACTAGCCAGGTCCTAGTCCTGACAATAGGGTGACAGGCTCAAATGCACCAGGGATTTCTGATAAACTCCACTTTCAAAACCTTGGGTTCCTCCACTTTTCCTCCACTATCAAATGAGAATTTCTTTCCAGCTTTCCAATAGTATCACAGCTGCAAGCTATCAGTTCTCCCTCTGTTCCCCAGACCATCACCTCCCACTCTCTGTGTTTTAAAGCATGCTAATACGACTATCTTTCAGGTAGAGAGAATGCTTCCCAGATTTTTTCCCCCCTTACAATGAATCAGAAAAGCTCCGAAGAAAACAAACATGATGAGGTCTGAATCCGACAGTGCCTTCAACTAAGAAGCCAAGTCAGTTACAGCTAAAATATACCATTATATTTGCTTTTCATGTGGCAACTTCACATCTTGAAATTGTTCTTTGGAAAGCTCCCTAACCTCTGCTGGTAGCCAAAGTGAGATTGCATGTAAATTTAGATCATATCCCTGTCTCGAAGATTAATGCATTGCCAGAGATTCGTATTTTTTCCCCTAATTAAAACTGTAATCTAAACTTTCTTCTGATGGGATGCTGCATCATAATTAAAATATGCTGGAGAAATTAAATAAAGATAGATGTGATGGATGTTGATTCTCGGGAGGGGTAAATAAGAGGCAAGAAATATGGGAACAGAATAAATGCACTTATCAGCCAGTACAAAAGAAGCACATTTTATATGAAAGTAGAAGTGTACAGTCTGGTTGACAGAGAAATAAATCATGTATTCCTAAGTGTGCATGGATGCAGAAAACTGTATATCATAACTGTGTCATGCGTATATTGCATATCCACTGATAAAGGAACCATGGGCAAACTACAAACTCAAATTAAGCAACTCTGAAGTGGAAAAGAAAATGGATTTGCCTTGCTGAACTCTCTTCCATGAACCCTGAGGCTGAATAATGTTCAGCTAGCCAAATGCTAGATGAAAAAAATAATCTTTTGTACCCATCAGTATGTGATTGCAGTATTTAATACATGATGACTGACAGCACTCATCTGACTGTCATGGATGGCTAGGGAGCAGTAATAGTTGAGCAGCATCAGATAACTGGACGTATAGTAGCCACCATGATGGGGCACACAGTTCCTTGAATATTGCTGGAATGCGCAAGCATTTGGCAATTACTTGACATCAAACAGTGCCACCTGGCCTGATGGAATTCTTCAGGAACTGACAGGTAGTATTAACGGTTTCTCAAGACTGGCATAGCATGGTGCCACCACCAAGAACAACATCCCCAAGGTGAGTTACACAGGTAACATGTTTCTTGTGCCTGCTTCTCCCACCATTCCATATTTTAGAACAGAGCAACAGTAACAACCACTTTTCCAGCCCTGACAGAGAACAATAACACTCTTCGTACATGCGAGTTTGGGTTTTAAACTCAGCTATTTTGAAAACAGAAGCAAAATTCAGTTTGCCACCCCAGATGCTGCATCTTCTGCCACTGCACCCTTTTCCTGCCACTCTCTGGGTTTTGGAGCTTGCTGAAATATTCTCCTTAGTGAAACCTGAAATAGTGGCCCTGGTCAAAGAGGCCTGCAGCATTAAATGAATTTGAATTTGGAAGAAACATTTCTGCAAAGGTCTTAGTGTCAAGTGACATTTGGCTATGATAAAATGTTTGACATCAACAAATATTTTCCAGAGATCATTAGCTAGCATCCACTTTTACATACATGTTAAACTTTAAAGAGATATTTGATGAATATATTTAGTGACATATGGAGAACTTAAATTAAATTAATCAAACGCTGCCAGTTAGCTAGATACACTCCCAGCTTGTAACTTAAATCATAGCATGGAAAAATATAGGCTGATTAACTTGTAAGAGGCCATCAAATGTTAACTACCTGCAAAACAATTTAGGGTATGATTAGTAAATTGAGGGGAGAGGGGAAAATCCAGTTGTGTAATTCAGTTACATGCTAAGAAGGGGGAAGGGTTAAAGCAGTGGTCCTCAGAAATGCTCCATTGTAACTATTCTGGTTCACTTCAATAATGATTGTGCTACACACATGAAGCTTTGGAACACAGGTTTTTATTTGTAAATATTTTTATGAATCATGGGCAATGCAACAGAAATAGGTTTCTGTTGGAATTATAGCAGATAAATTAACCAGAAGATGAGATAAACAGATGAGCTGAGCTTATCATAAACTCACTGTACATTAAATAAGTTTAAGAGTTAGGAAGGAACAATTATTTTGCCCAAGCCGTGTCTCGGAGATCTGTCTGATCACCTTGGCTTTTTCCAGGGCTGAGTCAAAACAGAATTTGTGTTTTGGAAAAACAACAACAACTTGCACCCCATTTTCCACTAGATAAATAAATTCACTCATACAGAATGAGAAGTGGAAGTATTGCTCTTGATCTGATTTATTTATTCATTCATTCCATTTTGATACAGGTCATATACAGCTTTGTGGGCAGTTTACAAGACTGTTTTGTAATTTGGTTTTGTGACATGAAGAAGCCAATTTAGAAGGAGGGCAACACTTCCCCCCCTTACTCAGATTTGGCTTTGAGAGATGTCATGATATAATCAAATCTGATTTGTTGCAGGACAATGTGTAGCCATCAAATTGCCAGCATGGCAACCCTGATTGTCTTGGATTATCTCAGGGAGAACCCTATATATGTATGTATGAATGTCAAAGTTGCAGATATGGGAAACAACTTGTGAACTTGTGAGAATATTTTGTGAAAAAAGATACACAGGTGAATATATATATATATATATATATATATATATATATAACTATATATATAGTTAAGAAACTAGGAAATCCACAATTTTCTTTATTGCTGTCTGAATTTTTAAAAAATAATTTTAGGCTAAAACAGTTGAGTCTTAGAGCTTATTAGTAAAACCTATAATCAATCATAATATTGTCATCAAGAACAGGTTCTTTTTCCCATGCTGCTCCAGCAGATGACGCTCCTCCATATTAGAAACATAGAAACAGAGCGAGTCAGAAGGGGCCTCCCGGGCCATCTAGGCTGACCTTTGGCACCAGCCGGCTCCACTCATGACATGCCCACCATGCCCACCATGTGCACCATGTGCGTGTCCAGCCTATCCTTGAACACCCTCACTGATGGGGCCTCCACCACCTCCCGGGGAAGCCCATTCCACACCCTCTTTCTCATTATGGTGCAATTTGCTCAGACTTTACCACACCGGTAATTCTGTCACTTCACATTGGCTAGCTCCCTTTACATTCATGCTTCATAGGCCTTTTATAGACTGCTGGTTGTTCATTGTGAGATGCAAAACAAGCTAACTGTGATGCCATTATGAGGAGCTCCTCTAGCTATACAGCATTGCAAGAAAGCCTCACAGAAAGTTACCATGTAATAGTAGTCCCTGTTCTGCTTGTTTAATGAAACCAAACTAGCTACAATACTTTAGTGCACTCCCAGCTTTATTCATGTTGTCTCTTCTCTGAAATGCTAAGAAAAGGACAAGAATGCAGCAACATTTTTAATGCATCCTTGCTAGTTATTAATATCAGGGATGAGTGACTTAAAATAGCTGAGGAAAAAAGCACTATTATATGTCTGTATACTGTAATTAGTATACCTGTTTTCTTGCAGTGGTTGTCGCTATGGTTTAGCAGAAGCTTGTGGCTTTGCACAGGCAGTTAGATAATTGCAGCAATACATCTATCTCTTTTACATGATAAATGCAGAGTTCATCTGACAGTGACCGGGTGCACCATTTTTCTTTTTTCCCTTTGTAGTATGTCTGAGCTGAGAACAGCAGGTCACTTGTCGCTCTCTGTGTCCATTTGTGCAAGCAAACGAAGGGCACGATTTGGAGAGTAAATCTTTACCAACCCATACATGCTTCCCTCCTCCTGTTGATGTTAGCACTGGAGCATGTAGAGCCCTTATATCATGTTAACACGACCACACAGCTGGAAGTGCACGGCCGTTCACCGTAAGCTGGGAATTATTCATACCACTTCAAAAACGTGGTGACTGCAAATGGGGTTTTGTTTTCCAGTTAGTACAGCAAGTTGCTTGATCTCGAGACTGAAACAGTTTCTGCACCCACAGATGCCTAACAGCAAACACCTGCCACAGGCAACGATGTGGCATTGTGGAGAAGGCCTGGACATGGATTCAGCCATGCACCCCCTTTTTCTCAGCCCACATCTCCATAGGTGCTTGACGGCATTTTTCTATTTTTAGCACTCTTGTGCCTCGTCTTTCTCCCAAAGCTTTCAGGATAGTCTACATGGGGCTAGGCCATTTTATTTTTATGCAAGGGTCTTACAGGTTATATTAGACTGAGGGATAGTGGCTTGCCCAAATCCACCTGAGCAATATAGGAGGTTGAGCAGAGGTTTCTCCAGTTCTGAATTCCAGCTACTATATCATGCATACTCTCTCAGGTGTCAGTGCTTTAGGAATTAAGAGGCATATAAGAATATGCACTAAATGTGTGAGAAGAAACAATAGATGGGTGCAATTTATCAGACATACATGAAATGGAAAAAGCAGGGCTTATATTGGATGTTTTGATCATTCAGCTCTTCCATGCCAAGTGGGACAGCCCTGCTAATTTAGCTTTCTCCTTATCTGTCCCAGCTTTTATGTTTGATTAAAAATCTTCCATGCAAAAAAGTAATGGCACATTGGTAAGAAAGCTCAGTGAGGCTCTATCAAAAGGCAGCCCCACTTCACCCCGGTGCCAATGAAAATTAGGGTCTGCTCAGAGTCACAGTAATACAAGTCATAGTACAAGTCATAGTAGTTCCATGGCATGCAGCTGAGCCTTCTCATTCTTTTTACTCTAAAGTAGGTACAGGGAGCCCTGATTCAGCTCAGGACCACCAAAGTCCTTGAGGGGAGGATTAAATCTACTCCCCAAGATGTTTGCTTCTCCAAATCCCACCCTCCCATGAGTGGGGGCTTTAAAAACCTCCATCCATGCCAATGGAGGCTCATTCTTTCAACCACTGTAATGGGGTGGGGGAAATACAGGAAGCAAACCATTCTTGTAGTAAAGCATAATTCTGCACTCTCAGTGCCTAGGGGACCCAATCCTGGGCAGGGCAGCACATGCTTCCCTAGTGCTGAAAGGTCAGCTGCACAGTGAAGACTTAGGAACTGCTTCCTTATGCCTTCTTTCCATGCTTTGCCAACAAAGTTTAGATCTGGAAACTGCAGAGAAGACCCAGGAATGTGTTTGCTCACTAGCACATTATCACCTGGCTGGGAAGTAGGGTGCCATTTTGGGTAAACAAGCAAGGCAATTTGCTCCAGCTAATGGTTTCTCAATCCAAATGTACCCAAAGCAGAATGGGAAAAAGAAAATCCAGGAGAAAACAGTCCCAATGTTGCTGCATTACTGTATGACTGTCTGTTTGTTTTTTCCTTCTTTTTCTGCTAAGCTACAATAGATCAGGTTAAAACTCATTTCTTAAGAATAAGGATGATTTATTTATTGATTTCATTTCTAAACCACCCCATAGCTGATGCTGTCTGGGTAATTTGCAGCAATCCATGAAAGAGACAATAGGATACAATCATGTATATGTATATGTCTGTATGTATAATACATATATACATATGTGTATGTGTGTGTGTATGTATATAATCCAAAATATGTTAAAAATTTAAAACAGCTAAAACCAAACAATAACAAAGAAAGACATAGTAAAACACATGATGCCTATGGGAGTTCTCCACAGATGACAATAGCACACTTCTCATGTATTAGGGTGTATTGAGTACCTGCTTCTGCAATCATTGGCAGGCAGAGAAATATATTAAGTCAGTGAAACTCTGGTGACCTGCCGAAAGCACTTCAAACATCAGACTGGTGAGCATAATTGAAACCACAGTACATAAGTAATTGGCAAAGTGAAGGACCATTTCTGTCTGAAGGACAGCCAGCCTCTTGTGCCTCAAACAAGGAAAAATCACTATAAAAATAAACAAATCATAACACAAAATGTATGAATAAGCATTTGATTGTCATTATTCCTCTCAGATGGGAGATGCATAACACTTGCAAACACAACCTGCCTGGCCTCAGGATACTTTTGGCACCTCACTCAGTCAAGAGTCAAAAGCATGCTAAGTCTTGTCCTCTGCCCCCCCGCCCCCCCGCCCCCACTCAGTGTGTGTGTGTGTTTCACTTTTTAAAATTTGCATACTTTTTAAAGCCAGGGGAATTTACATAACACTAGGCCATAAGCTGTGCAATTTGCATACAGGTACGTCACATTCTGCGCAAATTGCAGCCAAAGTTTATGCAAATTGAAGCTAAACTTCATACAGATTTCCCCTGCTCTAAAAGAGTTGTGCAAATTGAGACCTGGATTGAAGGTGAATTACCTTGCTCAGGTAAGTCAGTGGCAGCACTGGACTGATGAGGCAGAATATGGAGGAGACAGGCAAGACCAATCCACCAGATCGTGACCCTTAACTCAATTCCTCATATCCCTACTCTGAGATGTGCCTTTCAATAAACACCTTTCAGAAACGATGATTCTCATAATTACATTATTTTTTCTACTATTGCAGGCATTTTATTGGACATGTGAATCAACTTGGTTCTAATGAGTCTTAGAAAAGGAGAAAGTGAATCAGCTAGTGCTGCTTTCCAAGAGAAAATGCTTGCTATTTAATTAGTTCACTACCTATGTTTTAAAAATATTTTGCTCGTGTAAAATATTTTTAGTCACACACACAATGCTATACAGTAGGTGTTTTTCCAGTAGAGATTTATGAGATTTTTTTTCAAAAAGGGTAGTAGAAGGGACATGGGGAATTACAGACCAGTTAGCCTTATGTCCATTGTAGGAAAAGCAATGGAAAGGCTCATAATAGAGAGAGATCTAGTGATGCTAGATAGGGAAGGGAGGCTGGCAGCCACACAGCACGGCTTCCGCAAAAACAGGTCCTGCCAGACAAACCTTGTGGAATTCTATGACAAGGTTTCGAGACGGCTAGATGGAGGGGATGCAGTGGATGTGGTATACTTGGATTTCAGCAAGGCCTTGGAGAAACTGAGGAGTTTTGGGATAGACCAAAGCACTGTCCAGTGGATTAGGGCATGGGTCCTCAAACTAAGGCCTGCGGGCCAGACATGGCCCACCATGCTCATTTATCCAGCCCGCCCCAGAGCTTTTGGACTCACTGGGAGAAAACGATCTCCAAGTGGCTCTTCCCTCCACATTGCATGCATATAGGAGTGGGAATACAGAGCAGGAAACAGAAGAGAGGAGGGTGGAAGAGAGAGAGAAAGACGAAGATGGAAAAAAAGGGATTTAAGGATAGAAAAATATAACTTTTAAAATCCATTTCTAAGTATGTGAGCCACGTCCCTGGGCTGCGGGCCAAGCCGCAGCTGCCTCACCGAGCCTGGGGGATGCCACTCGACAGTGGCCTCAGCTTGCCCAGAGAAGGCTGCAGCAGAGGCATGGGAGCTGCGGCTTTCTATGAGCAAGCCCCTGCTGCCATCGAGCGGCTGCCATGCTTCTTGCTGAGGTGGGAGGCACCCCGTTCAGCCAGCCACAGCCCCATCCCTCGCCTCCCCTTACCTCAGAAAGAAGCCCTTACTTAAGAGCTGCCCCGCACTTAGCTCTCTGGCCTCCTGCTCCCTTGGAACTGGGTGGCTGTGAGGACTGGTTGTAGTCCAACTCATCAGGACAGTACCAGTTTTGTCAAGTTTGTACTTAAAATCTGGTAGTCGTTAGTTCTGCATCCAAATACAGCCGTTGTGTATTGTGGGAATTGTTCTGGGCTGACTTGCTTCAAATACATTAACAGTATTTATCCTTAGTATTTTTTATTCATTCTTTGTAAATGCCAATTGAAGTAATCAGGTTCATTATGCAAAATATTATATTTAGTGCCTTGGTTGTGCTGTAGCTTGTATATGGACAAGCTCTTCCCCACCTCATCTTGGGCTTCTGCTGCAGCCCAAGGGAGCGGAGCAAACATTTTTTAATGTTTTAATTATTTTTAATTTTAATTAATTTTTAATTAATTTTAATAAATGTTTCAATGTGCAGTGTGCATAGGAATTCGTTCGTATTTTTTTCAAACTATAGTCTGGCTCCACAACAGTCTGAGGTACAGTGAACTGGCCCCCTGTTTAAAAAGTTTGAGGACCCCTGGATTAGGGCATGGTTGACTGACTGAAAGCGATGGTGGCCAGTGACAAGTGGGGTCCCCCAGGGCTCTGTCCTGGGGCTGATCCTGTTTAATCTTTTCGTCAATGACATGGAAGAAGGGGTGAACAGTCTGCTGATCAAATTTGCAGATGACACTAAAACTGGGGCAGTGGCCACAACTGAGGAGCAGGTGCTGCAGATCCAAAAGGATCTGGACAGACTATGGAAGTGGGCAGGAGACAACAGGATGGCGTTCAATGTGGATAAGTGCAAGGTCCTGCACTTGGGGCAAAGGAACGGTTGTCATAAGTACAGGTTAGGGGACAAGTGGCTGGAGAGCAGCACTTGGGAAAGGGACCTCTGGGTGCTGGTTGACTGCAGGCTAAACATGAGTCAGCAGTGTGATGCGGTGGTCAAGAGGGCAAACATCACCCTTGGTTGCATAGCCAGAAGTGTGGCTTCTAGATCGAGAGAGGTATTACTATCCCTGTATACAGCTCTGGTGTGCCCACAACTGGAGTATTATGTTCAGATTTGGGCCCCTCTTTACTGGAAGGATATAACTAGGTTAGAGTCAGTGCAGTGTAGGACCACAAGGTTGGTGAATGGTTTGCAGGGGATGCCGTATGAGTTGAGACTGAGGGAACTGGGTCTCTTCAGCCTGGAGAAGAGGAGACTCAGAGGGGATATGTTGGCGACATACAGGTATGTGAGGGGATGTCACATGGAGATGGGTAGAGACCTGTTCTCCCCTGCAGAGGAAGGCAGGATGTTCTCCAATGGAGCAAAGCTCAGGGAACCAAGGTTCCATTTAGATGTCAGGAAGTGCTTCCTGACAGGACCCTGAGGGTATGGAATGGGCTTCCACGGGAGGTGGTTGAGGCCCCATTGGTGAGGGTGTTCAAAGTTAGGCTAGACATGCCCATGGTGGGCATGTCATGAGTGGAGCTGGCTGGAGTTGGGGGTCAGACTAGACAGCCTGGGAGGCCCCTTGTGACTCACTCTGTTTCTATGTTTCTCTGTTTGTATCATTTAAAATGCTCACACCTTTTTGACTGAATATGGACTCAAACTCAATCTGTGGTTGAATTTTGCAGATTTCTGATCATGTGATATGATTTGCAGCTCAAACAAACAAACAAACAAACTCAAAAGGGTTGGACAGCATTTGTGATGATGAAAACAGGTATCATTTAGGAAAATGCACATGAATGCACTTTAATAAATGTGAATAATTATTACAATTAAAAAGAAATGGAAAATCCCACCATAGTGCAGAAAACTGCATGATCATATGACTTTAAGGTCTGCCTGTTGAAGCTATTGTTTAGGTGCTAATTGTTGATGGACAAAATTCTTATTATGGTTCTATTTATTTGTGCTGGAAGCGGACAAGTCAGCTCTTTAAAAAGAAGATGCCTTCAAATAGAGGATTTAGCCTTTGTTCCTTATCTTCATACTCCTTCAGACATCCAGGCTTTTGTTAGTTAATATGCCCAGATATTCTGCCTTTAGACATGGATGTTCCATTAAGCCATCATGGCTAATAGTTGTTGATAGATCTGGTGACGATAAATTTACCTTCAAATTCCCTTCTTGGGGCAGATGGTGGAGAGAGCTTGTTGCACATGTGGCCTAGGTAGAATTAGATAATTCAGTAACCCAGCACTGCAGGATTTTTCAGAGCAGACTACCCAACTCATAACTGCATTAGGGCCATTAGGAATTTCTCTGGATTCCTCCTTCCAATTGGGAGCAATAACTTAGTGTGACAGGAGGCAGAGCAGGTACAATTTACCCTCTCACAGATGTGAACTAACCTTTACAGGTACTGAGAGTGGAATGGGACTCCAATTCATTTTAAAATGGATGGATAGTGGTGGTGGGGAGAGTATGTCACTGCTTTTAGGCAGCTCCAGACCCCTACCCAGATGCAGAAAAACTCCAGCTCCTTTGGGGTCCAACAAGAAGCAAGAAGAATCCACTGCCAACACAACAGCTCATCGGCCAGCCTTTCAGAAATTCTGGTGTCATCAATATAGGTTGACTCAACACTCCCTTTCAGCAGTGGGCAGAAGTGACCATGAGAAAGACCATTTATATTTACTCCCTATGTAGAACTAATGATCTATAATGTCTACAAAGCATTCCAGGCTTTCCGTCCAACTACCCACCCAAGAGTAGGTTGAGCCAAAGTCAATGGACAAACAAGACCGGGAGAACCAGCAATGTTCAAGCCCACCTGAATTCTCTGCAGTTTTGTTCACTTCCATTTTCATTTTCAGCCTGTATTTTGGCTCCTTGAATGCATATGGAATGCATTGTCAGCTAAAACAATAATCTCCCCCTCCCTCTCTAAAAGGTGCATGTCTACATGCACATATTTTAAAAATATGTATTTCTCAATTGTAAAATGGGAATTTATGAATATTTCTAAAAAGGGGGGATTGCTTTCATTCATGTTTGGGATCATGGGACATGCTTACATGATTTGTGTACAGAAAGAAAATCCTCATATGTCTTTATATGCAGAGACAGTAAAATGTTATCTGCTTTCCTGATCGTAAAATTGCTTGGCTCAAACCAATCCTGACATAAACTGAAGGGACTCAATTTGCTCTCAATGCTAAGTAGAGCAATCTATGCTAAGACTGGAAGAAGCATTAAATCTATTCCTTTGTCTCATGGTTAAGTAAGCAGAAATGTGAATTGTTGTTGCCTTTCCCTGCTTATGATCTTCCTAGAAATAATGGCTTGGCCAATAATGGAAAGACTGTTGATTGAAAGAGGCCCTTTGCTTATATGCGGTGACCACAGAAATAACACTGGGAAGTCATTTTTCAAGCTAGGAACGATGGAACAGATTATGAGATCTGGCATCCCTAGATGAGCTGTTGGGAAAGAATATCAAATGATGGCATTATAGCATGCCAAATTTTGCTGAAGCAGAATGGCTATTATGCTTACTGTTGGAATATGGACAACGAGGGTAAATAATTGTACAAACAGAATAACCAGTTATAAAGTTGGAATGGAATGGGAGAATGGAACAGGAATTTTCCAAAGAAGCTGGTCAACATTTCTTCAGTACGGCAATCAAGATAAAGCAAGCACATTAGTCAGTGTGGCTCTACAACACCGAAGTGACACCTGATATGAAAATGTATGAATGTAAAGACATGTGACAGAATAGGTACTTATTGTTTATTTATCGTTATCCCTGGTATCATCACTGGCTTATGGGGGAGGCAAACACGTCAGGTGGTTCATGTGGGGAGTGGGTAGCAGCAGAGGTCTTCCTCAGGAACCCCTATAAGCCCTCTAAGCCAGTCTCAGAAGTTTTAGAGGATATACTGCCCTTAGGGACATGGATGGCACAGTGGGTTAAACCATTGAGCCACTGGGCTGTTGATCAAAAGGTTGGCCGTTCACATCCGCACAACAGGGTGAGCACCCACTGCTTTGTCCCAGCTCCTGCCTTCTTAGCAATTTGAAAGCATGCAAATGCGAGTAGATAAATAGGTACCACTTCAGTGGGAAAGGTAACAGCATTCCATGCACCTCAGTGTTTAGTCATGCCGGCCACATGACCCCGGAAGCGTCTTTGGACAACACTGGCTCTTCAGCTTACCAATGGAGAGGAGCACCAACCCCAGAGTTGGACATGACTAGCAGACATGTGCAGGCAAACCTTAATCTTTTTCTTACTGCCCTAATACCTACACTAAAGTAAGATTCAACTTCAACTGCCAGCATGGTTGAACACTGTGTATGGAATGGTGTTGCTGGTCGGATAGTATCTTCTCTTTTCTCCCAGGCAGCAACATGGCTGAGACCAGCTCTGTGTAGCTCCTCCTGTCTGAAATCTGAAGGGCAGCCACAAACTAGATAGAGCAGAGGCAGCTTATGTTTATTTTTGAATGGTCTGCCATGAAATAGGCTTATGGCATGCGCACATGAAGTATGGAGGCAAATGTCAAAACTTAGCTGAAGCCTTCTGTTGCATTGATTTGTTTCCCCAAATGCAAAAGGACAGTGGCAGGGGAGCAGGTGGGAGCACAATTTCTCACTTGAAGCACATGCACTAGCTTTCAGAACAAGATCTCTCTCTCTCTCATTCCATATATATAGTTTGCTTCTACTCCATTCCAAACTCAATTTTGTGAATTTGCTGGAGGAAAGAATATGTCAGAACAGAAGCTGCCACACTTTCACTTGCCTTTACAATGAGAAAGGAGGATTCCAAATATGCTTGTAAAATCATTTCTTTGGCATCCATTTGTCTCTCTTGAGTATTAAAATTTGCACATGTGCTTCCATGTAAGATTATGCTTCTCAAACTATCTTACAAACTTATAGAAAAGTACTTATGGACAATACAATTGGTTGCAGTTTACCCAGGCTTAAATGTTGACTTATTCCAGATGATACTTTCTCCTAATTTACAATATGTATATGAATGTAATAGACTAAGTGCATGCAGATACTTTTTTTCTGCCTGACTTTATATTAAAAACAGCCTTTAAATCTATAAATCAGGCCACTTAAACAATAAGTTTGTGTGCTGTTGAAAACGAAGACAGAGGATATAAGGAAAAAAAGGGAAAACTGTTTCATTTGCATGCTGTATGCAGCATAGAAGAACATTCTTGGAAGAGCAATCTAAAGATTTATCTTAACAAATTGGATTATGATCTACTTCGAAACAGCTTCTCCCTAAAGACCTACAAACCCCAGCACTGGATATCATTTATACATTTCATTGGGGAGGCTTGGAGGCAATTAATTTCCAACATTATGATGGTTGTAAAATTTTCAAGTAGTTCCATCATTCTAATCTCTGTGTCTCCTCTTCATTCTAATCCAATGAACTTCCAGCAACTGGAACAATGATAGGATCAATAGGGATTTCAGGAAGATTTTCCTGCTTCAGCAGTACTATTATTCTTAGCATGTGAGGGGCTTTCTTTGTAAGGAATTCCTCTGATACTGTTGACCAGGATGAACTCTGCTGAATTCTTAATGCATTTGTATCTCTAAGCCTCTTTCTTCTGCCTGTGTGACTTCCAAAGACAATCTGCTTGAGTTGATCCCTATTTTTTCCATAAGAAATAGTGCTTAAAGTTCTTGATGTTGATCAGTCCAAACAATATGAAGGGGATTTGTTCTCAGTGAGGGGAGACTGAAAGGGGTAGTGTAAGAGTTGAGAGGTGGGCAGCAAGCCAAGAACTGCCTAATTCAAATCTCACTCCATAGCAAGTTCACTATGTGCTGTTAGGGAAACTACTATATGGGTATAATATTGAGATACTCTATAAGGCATTATTTGGGATCATTGTATGAGTTACTGAAAAACAATGCATATGAAGCAGTTTGAATGCTCTAATCTGCCATATGTGAGAAGCATGCATCTCAGTGTTACTGATCATAAACATAATATTTACCTGTGAAGGGCTTCCGTGTGATCATTTGATTTTAGAGATGGATTAATATGTCAGTTCTAGTTTCCCTGATTTCCATTTTTTCCATAGTTAAGTTCAGACTGTACCAAACTTTGAGATCTTTTAAATTATCATCAGAGCTATCAGAATAATAACAAGTCCAATCCAAAGAGAATGGGATACAAAACAAACATTTTATTTCCACAGGGTATTACACAAAAATAAAATGACTGTTCTGGCAATTTCTTGCAACTCCCCCACCACACTGTATAAGTTAAGTTGTCTTTCAAAGACATTCATGCATTTATTCATCCATATATTAACCCCTTGACATGCCTTTTAGAACAAGCTTTTATCAGGTGACTTACAATAAAAACCTTTTTTGGTAAAAAGAATAAAAACCAACTGAACCATGAATTAGGGAGAATTGTGAGTCTAAATGAAATTAATAACTGAAAAATCACAGCAGGGAAATAAATTTATTAGTACCAACTGAAAATAGCAAGCAACCTTCATGTTTTCTAGGGTTCTTCTTCAGACTGGGTATTAAGTAATATCAGGATTGGGTGCAAGCAAAAATATTGCACCTGAAGAGTCTAAAGTTGGAAACAGTCTTAATCTCAATGGTGGCTGGTGCCCACTGGAGCTGGTGGGGCAGAGTTGGGTCATCCAAGGTTAAACCATGGAGTCATCAACTAGTATTGATGGCCGTTAGGATCTAGTGTACACTTCCCCCTTTACTTACAAAGATCCTAAGCAAATGTAAGCAAATGATTAGTTCGCCAGCAAGGCATTGCACAGAAAGCAGGAATGGAGATAGGAAAGCTAAGCTTGACTTAAAGGAGTACATAGTAGGAGGTTCAGTATTGTCTGATTTCCATCTAGGAACTGCAAGTAAGCATTTCTTTGAGTAAGGAAAGATCTCTTAAAACACACACACACACGCACACACTTTTCAGTTAATTTTTTTGAGGATTTACATTGCATACATTTTTTAGACAGAACATGGACTCAGTGTAAATAATCAGTATATTTCTGAGCTTGCAATATGATTTGTGGACTACAGCAACTTCCGTATTTAACAGGATGTTTACTTTTGGAAAATTGCACATGAACAAATGCATACTTTGGGGGAAAGTAGACAAGTACATTGAATAAATGAGAGAAGAATGGGTGCATTTCAAAGATTTTCACAACTGATGCATACATTTAGAAAATAAATCCACACATATACATAGATATTGATACAGAAAATAGGCAGCAAATCTTTGCATATGAATTTAAGATGGAATGAGGTTCCAGACAAAATTTGGAAGATGTCAGCATGCGCAGCTTTGGCTTATTGTACATCCTTAAAGCATGCATACCCTACTCCACCAGCAGAGCACTGAATGGAGACAGGGAACGGCAGCATGCCATGCAAGATAAATCAGGGGTGAAAAGCGGGAAGATCTAGAACAGGTATAAAGACCAAACAACAACAGTCCTCTTTGCACAGAAGATGGAGAGAAGGGGAATTGAGAAATAAAAACAATACATTATGTGGGTAAAGTAAAAAGAAATGGGGGGGGGGAAAGGGGGGGGGGACTACATAAAAATAACTTAGTGAGGAATCTTTTCCCTCCATCTCTTTTACTCATCCAGGATGCTAGTTTAAAAAAGGGGCTTTCAAAAATTCTACTTAAAATAAATACCTCCAGGGAGTGTGATTTTGGTTTAAAACAAAGTGCACATCCCCCATGCACCTTGTTGCACAACTCTTTGGCGACTCCACTCTTGACTCTTGGTGGTGCATCCAGCACTGTGGTGGCAGAAGTAGAAAAATGAAGGCATGTTGCCCAGTTCTGCTCTGGTGGAAACATGCTTCTCCATCTCCTCACGCTACCTCATTTTGTACACTCAGTTGCACACTCAAGGCGTTCTTTGTGTCCAGTGCTCCGAGTGCCCTTTCATATGCTACTGAGAAAAACTGTGGGATATAGGAAATGGGTCTGGTACTACCAGGTGAATTACAACAGCCAGGTATTTTCAGTGTAGCTGAGGAAGAAAGCACCCCTGAATATCCAATAGAAGAAACTTACCCTCAGGTGCCTGAGAAAACCTTTATTGTGCCTGAAATGTTTTGAAAGGCCCTTTCCTTTCCCAGAGGCTACTTTCTTATCTTTCTCCAAAGGTATTGCAAAAACGCTTTGTAATGCTTCTTCTGTCTTAAAAGGCTCAGAGTTTGAGGGAGTTTATTTTTGCCTTGCTGGCACCTGAGAGCATTTTCTCTTCTATATTGGGACTCATAAACACCTTCCCATCTTGCTATTCCCTTTTCTTCTATACATTTGGTGCTTTGCAGGTGAGAAAATTCTTTTGCAGCATCAAGGGCTGGGCAAGGCAAAAGAGACAGCAAAGCCACCCTTTTCTGTCCAGCATACACATCAACGGAACTGGAGAAATGTTTTATAGCCCGTTACTCATGTTTCCCATTTTCCCTTTGGTGCCTGAATAGTGGAACAACCTGGCCACATTAGACATCCACCTTATTCCTCAGCATAGTTCTGGAAATAGCTGATCTGAAACAGTTTTCCTGTTAGGTGTTGCCCTATCCTATGTATCCATCACATCAGGGTCCGTTCTCCCAAGAAGGCCATGTAACCAGAAGGAAATGGGTGAAGACTTGATTCAATTACATACAGCAACACCAAACATTTCCTAAGTTGACACATGCACTTATTTTAGGCAGCCATCTATTCTCATTGCTCTTTAATCAAGTTCTAACAGGCCC
>NW_025335409.1:17312916-17396811 GCF_004798865.1 Varanus komodoensis | reverse complement strand
GGGCCTTTGCTCCTGGCTCTAGCATGGCTCGAGTGCTTGACTGTAACCCCGTATAATCTTGAAGGAATGTTTCCAGCCATAGACCTTTCACCTTGGCATGATTTCATCCAGATACAATTTCCAGCAGCTTTACTGGTTTCAGCAGAAGAAAGGACAGGACCATCTGAATAAAATAAAATGTCACCATTAAATTGGGGTTTTGTGGCTTAAGGTATAATGTAATGATATTTTTTCCCCAACAGCTGCTTTCAGTTGGATTTGAAGGTTGGAAAACCCCAGTGTGTCTGATCCAAAGTAATAAAATGCAGGTTGTGTTACTTCCTCCTTCCGTGTTGTCTACAATAAGCACAGCCCAAAAACTTTACATGGCAACTTATGGCCATTAAGAAGGGTTACTGCATGCTAACATTAATCACTACACTCAGCAATGGATAAATAAAGCACAGATAAGGAAATCTAAAAAAAGAAGGGAAAGCAGAGGGAAACTAAAACTTTGTTTTTGCAATAACACCCCCACCACATGTACATTCAGAACCTGGGAACGCAATGCAAGTAAAAGAGTTTGCAAGGTGAGATGGTGATTTCCTGATCAAATCACACAAAGAAGGAAATTATGGGTGCATCTACTAGTTGTCTATCCAAAGTCCAATTCATTTCAATGGGCCTACTCCAAGAAGCACCAGCATTAAATACAACACATAAAGCACAATCCTACAATTCCCAGTATGCCCCAGCCAACATCTCTAAACCTACATAGGATTGCACTCAATGTGACCTACTCCAAATAATGGCAATGAACAAAACAGTGGTTGTAAAGAACTTTTCCAATTAGCTGGACTACTTTAATGTCACCACTAACAAGAAGATATAATGTTAGTGGAAGTGATGGCTGATTGTAAATTATGACCACCTGAGAGATTAACCTTTTGCCCAGACATACTAGTGTTCTGTGTGATTACACTATCATCTATCTATCTATCTATCTATCTATCTATCTATCTATCTATCTATATCTATCTATCTATCTATCTATCTATCTATTTATTTATTTATTTATTGAATAGCCCTCAACCATGGGAATTGTTACAGGCCACATACATGTTTACCACTTCATTGAGAACTAGGCCACAGTTGTATCCTTGTAGCCATATCTCTGCTTCAAATCACTTTAGCACAGGTCAGGGTGTCTCTCATGAATTATGGAAAATGGAACTCCGACAGAGGCTGAGAACTTCTTCATTGATTTCTATGTTCCCCACCAGTTACCACCAGAGGCTATTGTTATGGTCTACAACCAATGATGTCCAAAACAAGGACTAGCCCCACAGAGTGACCATGTGTGGAGATACATTTCAGCCGCTCAAGCTTAACATTGTGTCCAGCCCATTTACAGGGTTGTACAATTTGGGCAAAATGAAACACCTTTCAAAAGTTGGGAGCACATAGTGAAGCCACAGTGTTTCTTATGATTCCTCATCCCATGGCACTGAGCAATGAAAAACTGTTATTGCTAGCCTGCACCATTACTTCATGCATTTTCCTTTCCTTGCCCTTAAGAATACCAGGACACTGATGCTGCTGATGCTGTATAAACTGGCATGAGAACTGACCTCCGCTAAGGTACACTGGATACATAGCACTGTTTTTATTTTCTTCTTAAGCAATGGCAACCATTCATATTCTCCCAAGCCAAACACAATAATAATAAATAATAAAGCAGCCCACACTGAGGTACTGAACTCTTTTTTCCTCTTCATTCTCAGCTTCTATGACTCCCTAAACTGCTTTTGAAACTCCAACTGTTATAAATATCTTGTGAATCCATGTGACCTATTACAGCTCAGAAAAGAAACCCAATCACAGTGCATTTCTACTTCAGTTTGTTCAGATTGTTTGGATGAAACCTATTTTTCAAAAAAATATAGCATTCCAAGCTAGAAAGCACAGCCTCTGAAGGTGAAGTAGAAGATGAAGACAACAGGTTCTGAAATGCAAGGATAATGAATGAGATTAGCCTAAGGCATGGGTCCTCAAACTATGGCCCATGGGATGGATCTGGCCCGCCATGCCCATTCATCCGGCCTGTGTCACCGCCCGCACACGCACTCGCCCGCCGTGTGGGTGGGAGATGGTGGTTTGCTCACTCGGAGATGGTTTTGGAGTCACTGGGAGATCTCACAGTGAGTTCAAAGCCATCTCAAAGCAAGCAAGCCACCGCCTGCTTCCCCCGTGCACGCGCACTTGCTGCTGCCTTGCAGCATGGGCTGGAGGTGGTGGCTTGCTCGCTCGGAGATGGTTTTGAACTCACTGAGAGATCTCCGAGCAAGTGAGGTGTCTCTGTGCCTGCCCAATGCCACCTTGCGGACACCCAACGACACCTCACCGGCCCACGCTCCAGACCCTTCCCTCACCAGCCCACACATGTAGCCTTTCAACTGGCCCCCTATTGAAAAATTTTGAGGACCCCTGGCCTAAGGGCTTGCAAGCATCAAGCCACTTCTTGTTTGGGGAGAGACACTGTAGAACCAGGAGGGTCAGAGAGTGAGGGGTGTGAGTTTGTCAACCCAGTGGTCCATCATCAAGCCAAACAAGTGGACCAATCAAGGAATGTCTGGCATTTCCACCATTTAGCTCACAAGTCGCATGAAACTCCATGAGGATGGACCCAGTCCCTTCTGGATGAAAAGAGAGAAGGGTGATTTAGTTTGGAATGAACTGCTCACATGGGCAAGAACTAACTCCACCAATTGGAGTGATCACTACTTTGACAGATGCTACTTGTTAACTTCATTCCTACTATGAATTGCACAACCAGCTTAGCTAAATGGAGGACTATACTTTAGAGGGTTTTTGCCTTGATTTGCTGGAAATAGAAAGGGGGAGAGGTGTGCTCATGATACAGAACATCACAGCAATGCATATACTCTGAAGACTTCAGTGGCAATAGCAGTTCACTGGTTCACTACAGGTCTGACAGAGTACCACTGCTCAAGTCAAGAGCACCCAATATGGCTCTCCATTCATTGGTTAGAGATTCTAGATGTCTATGATACTAGATACAGTTGGAGTTTGTGATACTCCAACTGTCCCAACTAAGAAGCTACTATTTATGTATGACATTTTTGCTTCTCCTTGTCAAATTTATCTCCATATATTTATTATCTTTGCTTGCTTCACACAACACAATATAGTAACAAACTCTTTAAGTCAGTATCTGTCTACTGTTTCTTTCTTCCCTGAAGAGATTTGTGATTTCTAAGGGGGTGGGGGTAGAAACCTATGTACAAAGGGATAACTTCATCCTTCATCCCCAGGGAAGAAGATATTGGAAGCTGCCCGTTAGGGCACAATTATATTACACAGGAGCTTAAGATAGGCCATGAAGAATACCTTATCCAATTGAAATGACAGGGGGAATTTCATGAGGTTCTATATAATTACAGAGATGAAATTAATACCCTGCTTAACTGATACCCTCAATGGGACTCAGTTTTGCATCTGAAAGATGAAACATCCTCAAGCAGAAATACCCTATTTTACTGTATTATATGATTATTAGATACTGTGTTGGAGGAGATTGGATCTTAATATAACTACTACGTTATCTCTGCTGCAACTACTCTGACAGAACTAGCTTAAATACATTCCCAAGCATTCATTTGCTTGCTATGGTAAGGCCGATTCACCTAAACCGAACATTATCTCCAATAAATCCAGTGCATGGCCATGCTGAAAATGGCTCCTGTTCTGTCATAGAGGTAAATCATGGAATCACAGAACTTCAGAGATGGATGTGATGATAAACACATCTGATCTCCTGCCAATGCAGGGAATGCAGCGTTCGTTCGTTCGTTCGTTCATTCATTCATTCATTCATTCATTCATTCAGAGGTATTCCAAGGTATTAAAATTCTGCTTAAATGCATGCATCAAAGGAGAGTTCTCTAATTCACGGGGTTCTCTGCTCCATTGCTGAGCACTTTGTATCACCAGAAAAATCTTTCTAATAGTTAGATGAAAATTGAAAGCACTGGTAGAGATGTACAAGAACTCCATTTCAGATCTCAAATGATTCCAAGACTTTTGCTTACAACCCTGAGCATGAACAGGAATGCTTGCTCTTTGAAAACATTTGAAAATGCTCGAACTTCCACTGTAAAATGTGTACTTGAAAAATGCACAACTTTCCCAACATGTGCAACTTTCTCAGCATGGGTAACTTTTTCAAAATGTGCAACTTTCACAAAATTCACAATGTTGAAAAATGCAGAACTTTCCCCATTCGAGCAAACAGAAACACAGGATACAAAGGGGAACGGAAGTGAGCCAAACTGAGCATTGATTTAATGTTTGGATAATTTCCGTAAACTTGAGCATCTATGGGTCTCCTACTCATAGATCAATGTCAGATTGAAGAATTTTACAAACCCTGATGGGTGACTGTGAGAAAGTATAGAAAGGCATACAGAGGGACAGCAAACGGAAGTAACTTTACTGATAGTGATAAATTTTTCTTTGACAGAGAAATGAAAAAGACTCTTGGCTTAAGCTTGGTTTGCCATCCCAAAAGTTACACATGGCAGATATGAAAAGACTCCCTAACCCCGAGTACAGACATAAGGAAGACTTATGTCTCCAATTTTGAAAAGGTTGAATCATTATAGAAAAGTTAGAAGAGAGAAACTTTCAGTAGTTGGAAAATGATTTGGTAGAACAGTGTGGAACATTTTCAAAAGGTAAGAGCAGATGAACATTCACATAGAGATAATGGAGAACAGTCACACAGAAAAAATGGTGGTAAGTGGAACTGGTTTGACTTTCCATACTGCGTATTCCAGCCACTTCTCAATAAAAGCAGTTCTGCAGGATGTACCTACATGACCACTGCACAAGGCAAGCTTATCTACATTTACCACTGATTTAGTTATGTATCTTGTAGCCCATTCGGTTTCACAGAGCTCTGTGGATAGCACTGGTGTTTGTAGATAACACTGATACTCGCAATTTTGAGTTTGGGTTTTGATCTCCAGCAGCTCACAAAGGGGAATGAGCTAAAACAGAAATACCCCAAGCACCAGGTGTGTGAAAGTGCCAGATTTGATCAGCTTAAAGCTCTTACTGTTTGTAATTGAGTTCAAGAGTTCTTTCAACTATTGTGAGGGGGAAAAGAACTTTGCAAAAGTCTGGAAACCCAAAATGAGTGGTGGTTGAGGAAAGGTGCACAAGTGCTGGGAAACTGTAGAGGGTTTGATTGAAACCCAACCCTGGTCAGATTTGACTGGAGGACCCAAGGAGCTCCTTCTTTCCTCCAAGCCATTTAATGACAATCTGAATTGCAGCCATGTGCCACTTGGTCAGCTGGGATACTAGTGCATAGGCCTGTGCTAGTCCTTTTGAGATCTGGCTGTCTTCGGCTTGTTTGCCTTTCTCTCAAGTTTGGACCTGGCACTGCTGAAGCCTGAGAATGCTTGTAGAACTCCAGTAGCACAACTGGAGACCTTCTTCCACAGCCTGTGCAGCACAAACAAAGGCTGCAAGTCATGCATGCAGAAGAGAGACTCCGCTTGCACCGATTCCATGTAGGGCTCAATTCCCGGCAGGGGCCTGTGAAAACATCTGTGCATTTGGCACCCAGATGGACTCATGGCCCCGGGAGAGCGGACTGGAGTCTGGTGAGCCAAGCCAGGGAACCCAACAGATCGCCATGCCTGAAGCATTATTACATTCTTAATAGGGCATTACAGTGTAGATGTGGAGCCAGTTGCTTTTGGGATTTGGGACCCAAAATTTCTGAACCCTGTTGCCTGTTTAAATGCGTATGTGTACAAGCAAACACACAATTTTCACACTGCAATTTGAACATCATGGTTATTTCTCACATCCCTCAATTTGTAAGAAAAACAAATCCATACTAATATTTCCCCCCCAAAACACATGGAACAAAACTGAACCAAACTGTCTCACTATGTTGACATTACTGCCTGACAATATGGACTTTATTTATAGGGTGTGTGAAAAAAAAAGATCATAGTGCTTCTGCAAAGAACCATCTTTTGTAATGTTAGTAAATGACTCCTGTCCTGCTTCTTCATATAGGTTCTTCCCTCCCCTCTTCCTCACCCTAGAGAACAATGAAGCATTAATGTTTCTGAGTGGCTTTCCAGATTAAATGACTCAATAAAAACCCTTTTCAACAATGCTTTGTCCCATGTGTCTCCGTTACATGATGCAATGCCATTACATGGATTAGCAACAATTCTGACTCATCATCTTTGTACCTATCATAATAGTTGGGAATACAAACCTTTAATGGCTACCTGGGGATCCTGTAAAGAAACACTCTGTGAAACTTTCCATAAGCAGGTTCTTAAGATGCCATTAACCACTGCCGACACATGGGTTTAAAGGTGGCTTAAGTGATACCATGGCAGGAACCAGGAGAGGAAGCCAAAGATTAGGGCTAAAACTTCTAAAAATGCTTCCAGAGTCACACAGGAAGTCTGGCAGAGAGCACATAACTAAACATAGATCACTTAAGTCTCAAGCTTGCATCTAAAGCCCAGAGTCCCCATTTCTCAAACCTCAGAGAACTATTTAATTCATCTCTCACTTTTTTTTTTCTTTTGGCCAAAATATCCTCAACCTAAATAACTTCCATTGGACAAAGAAACAGCAAGTGTGTGTACATACATGAACACTGCAGCCTCAAATTGATTTGAAACAGAGTTTTTCCTGAAAAATACATTATTGACAGATTAATAATATTCCCACAGGCCACTTCTTTGAGTTCACTTTGAATAAGATGATCAGTGGAAACCAATAGTGCCACTGTAATATTTGCTGCATTTTCAAATATGCAAACTAAGGAGACACAAACTGAACTCCTGCATGGCTAAAGATTCCCCTTAGAGTGACTGAGTAGGCCTTGAAGCTGCAATTTAGGTTCAGTTAACTGTAGCTAAAAATTACTAGCTTTCCCTCTCTGCCTCTTTGTGACTTCCAAACCACTTTTCCCCCATACAGAGAGACAGAGAGAAACATAGAGAGTCAGAAGGGGCCTCCCAGGCCATCTAGTCTGAACCCCGGCTCCAACTGGCTCCACTCACGACATGCCCACCATGTGCATGTCTAGCCTATCTTTGAATACCCTCACCGATGGGGCCTCAATCACTAGCTAGCTCCTTCCTTTAAGAATGTTGTACCAATTTTGATGGGTACATCATTCAAACACAAGTGTCCTCCATCTATTCATGGATATAGGTATGGATGAGGATGAGGATGGAGCATGCAGCATGGATGTCTTTTTCTAAGGAAAAACTCATCCAGTTCTTTTATTTTTTTAAACAAGTTTTATTATTTTCCCTATAAATCCAAAACTAAAAACAACAATTATTCAGGACATCGGACATACTGGGTTGACATCGCACTTTTGTTTGTTTTTTTTTACATTCAACAACCATATTCAATTCTACGCATAGTCCCATTTCCCTAACCAATGATAGAAGATATCCCAGGTTTGATAAAAATGTATATCTTCCTTCTCCTTCAAAGACAATCTGTCCATCTCTGCACAGTCCAAAATCTTTTTAAAAATCAACTCTTCAGTAGGTGGCTCTTTGCTTCTCCAATGTTGGGCAAATGCAATCCTCGCCATAGTAATTATAGGTAGAGTCAAATATCTCGGTTGTATTTGAATCTTATGCCACCAAGAGAGATCAATGCCATGTTCCTGTAGTTCTTGATTTGGCTTCAATATTCCATCATTATCTAAAATATCATCATATCTCACAATCACTTGGGTACGTAAGAGCTTCCACTGGAGAGAGCCATCTTGGCAACTTAGTGTAAAGTTTTGTCTTTAGCTTTTCCCAAACTGACATCAATGAATTTCTAACATAATGACTTAAAAAGTAACCATGTGTCTTACATTTTTCATACCACATATAGGTATGCTATCCCATTTATAAATCATGTCCTTCAAGGTATAAAGTTCTTTTATTTCTTAGAGTTATCCATTATTTTAGCCACGTTAAAGCACAAGCTTGATGGTATAGTATCCAATCAGGAAGGCCAAAGTCCCCATTCCCTTTGGCTTCCTGAAGCATTTTTAATTTAATTCTTGCTTGCTGTTGCCACTACTCCTCACTGGCTTGCCCTTTGTCTCTGGACCTAGTTCCTACTGCTGCCCAAAGGACTCCCCCCCTTCCCCGGACATCACACCTCTAGTTTGTACTTTTAAACCACACAATAATACAAACCAGATAAAAACAGTAGCAAGGAATGTGACGAGGTCAGCACATAAAAGCAAATTAAAACCACCAGCAGAATAATTTACTAAAAGCATGAAAACCCACTCTTTAAACACCTGGACAATAGAAAGGAAGACCATAAGATAGGTCACAGGAAAACCTATCCAGAGAGAGTGTACCATGAATGAGGTGCCACAGCTGAAAAGGCCCACCTCTCTCCTATACACCCACCTTGCCTCATTTGGTGGGGGCACTTGAGTGAGGGTTTCACATTGGGCCTCTCCATTTGAACTTAAGGTCTGGAGACCTGCAGCTGCTTCCCTGAAGAGACCCAGGGCTGCAATGCATGGCACTGGCCAAAACCTTCAAAATCATTCCCATATTCCACATCAATGTCAATGCCAGTAGAAACCTACAGGCCCTGTGCTGTCTCCAAAAGAGTGAACAGGGCTGCCTTGACTTCCGAAAGGTGTCAGGTAAAATAATGGCTTCTCTGAAAGTAATTGAGTGCATGCGTTTTTCCTTCTTAGCCCAATCCCAAGACTTCTTCAGTCAGGTGCCACATTCGGGAGAGCCTTTTCATGGCCAAATATGACATATTTTTGCTGACAGCAGTAAATACTGGAGAAAAGTTATAATTCCATTTCCTGAGAAAATTCTGGATATTCCCCATTAAGTTCATTGGCAGTTTTTTCAGTAAACTATTTCTATCATGACTTCAACTGTCCTTACTATTTCTCCAAAAGAATCCAATTCCAGGATAATTCATAGCTAGAAAAGCAGCATCAAGAACTTTGGTATTGACTGAATACAGGATAGCAACTCATGGCTCATTCATGTCCCATTGCATAATGCATTTCAAGAGTTGGCAACAGATACCAAAAGCCAAACTTCTTATTCGACCTTTGAGCCTGTTCAAATGCCTGCTTCCCCTCCACCTCCACCTCAAATCTGCTTAAAAGCTGTTCCACTCTGCAGGTATAGCTAGAAGGATCATAGCATGGATGTACATCCATTATAGTGCTGGGAGGACCACACGTCTTTGCTGGAAAATGTTGCTGCTTCATGCATTTACCATATGGATCTGAGTGAGCATAGTAGCTCAGATTTGGGGGCGGGGAGGGGGGGCATGACTGCTTCCTATAGGCACGTGCATTTCAGCAGCATTCTTGGGTGCTCCCTGAGACTATGCTTTGATGGGTGGGCCAGATAGACAGCTATAACTTTGACAATAAACTTGGAAGATATCACTCCCATCCACAGTGTTACCGAAGAGGTTTGGGGGGAATTGGGGCACTGATTCCTGGCAGTCATGACTTCTACCTCTTCTACAAGCACCAACAAAGCTTCTCTTTCCATCTATATATCTTTTTTTTCTTTATTGAAAGTGACCACTTTGCAAATAGCTAACTATTTATACATAGTTACACAGAAACTTCCTGGCATCTAAATGGAACCTTGGTTCCCTGACCTTTGCACCATTGGAGCGCTTCCTGCCTTCCTCTGCAGGGGAGAACAGGTCTCTACCCACCTCCATGTGACATCCCCTCACATACCTGTATGTCGCCAACATATCCCCTCTGAGTCTCCTCTTCTCCAGGCTGAAGAGACTAGTTTCCTCAGTCTTGCCTCATACAGCATCCCCTGAAAACCGTCCACCAACCTTGTGGTCCTACGCTGCACTAACTCTAACCTGGCTATATCCTTCCTGTAATGAGGGGCCCAAATCTGAACACAATATTCCAGTTGTTGGTGCACCAGAGTTGTATAAAGTGGTAGTAATACCTCTCTCGATCTAGAAGCTACACTTCTGGCTATGCAACCAAGGGTGGCATTCGCCCTCTTAAGCATTGCATCACACTACTGACTCATGTTCAGCCTGCAGTAAACCAGCACCCCAAGACCTTGCACTTATCTACATTAAAAGCCATCCTGTTGTCTCCTGCCCACTTCCATAGTCTGTCCAGATCCTTTTGGATCTGGAGTACCTGCTCCTCTGTTGTGGCCACTGCCCCAGGTTTAGTATAATCTGTATAGACATATTTATAGCCCCCTATAACTGCTGAGGCCTTCCTATTCTGCATAGTCCTTTCTAACTTGAACCTGAAGTTTCAAATTCTGATCATTTTCTCTGAATGAAAACCAGGGGGAGTTTCTATGGCCACAGAAGGGAGATTCAAACATCTCCCTGTGTAGTGTGTATGTGCAGAGATTCTCAGAAAAGCTTAAAGAATGAGTTTTGGCTAGATTCCTGGTTGAATTATGGAAAATAGGGCTTTAATAACAACTGATGGTGTTTGCGTTGTATAATTAATAGTTCTAGAAATAGTATTGATGTAAGTCAAAGTACAGCCACTTTTCTTTTTAAGAAGATGGATTTGTTCTGATGCTTCCAGTAAGAAGGGCTCTGGAAAAGCAGTATAACACCAGAATATTAGTCTTCTGTAAGTTCTTTCAAGGATCCAGGAAGATGCAGAGAAGGGTCTAACTGAGAAGGGTCTAACTTTGGTGTGGCACCAACACTCATCTAGAGGCTTAGAAACTTGTGTGGCTGCTTTATCACAGAGTGAAAGAACTTGAGTTCTTAATAAAGCTGAGTTGGAGCTGGTCCACTTATAAGCTAGAACTGCAGAGGAAAACATTATATGCTTCAACTGCCCTGAACAGCACACTTTATATGCCCATTAACTTATTGATCAGTTATGTTGTTCTGGTGATCAGAGCGGATGGAAAGTGTGCTCCAAAAGATGCAAAGAAACCCTGTGTGAAAAAGATCTATAACTCTAACTTGAATTGGTAACAGACTCTCACCCTCGTTTTGATTCACCTGATAATGTTTGGGGTTTTTTTTTTTTATGACTGTTGTGGATGCTAAATCATGTGCAATGCAAGTGAATAATCCATATAAACTCAACATTTATCAGAAAACAATCAGTCATCATCCTTATGGTTTTAGACATTGTTTATGTATTTGGAACTCAAAAGGGTATCAGATCTAGGGACTAAGTCTCATGGTGCTTTCTTGGTATGCACATGAATGCACAAACTGCATATATATGATATCATCAAAGTGCCATATTGTACAAATAAGCCAAGTTTGTAGGGGTTGGGTAATCACTTTCAAGTAAAAACATAAAGATGACAGCACTCAATCACTCTCTAAATTCATTTCTTCTCATTTATGCACACTAAGTCTTGTATTTACATTTTATCATTCACAGTTATGGTGGATTGAACAATAAAGCCAGGAAAATAAAACATATTATTGAGTAAACAAAGCTTTTAATGCAGTAAAGCCAAATTGGCATATGAATTTGTACAATTTTGTGAACTAGGCTGTTCAATTTATTATTTATATTCAGTTTCCAAACAGCCTGGTTTGGATTGTGTTTTTGTTATTTTTAGCATGTGTTAACAACTTGTTTGTTTTTTCTTCTTTTTCTAGTGATCAGAACTAGGAATTTATAAGAATTTCATTTCACATTGCAATCTCTCAAAAAAGCCTTGCCTGAATTCTTTTTAAAGAAATATTATTTATCGTTACAATATATGTTAATTGTCAATTTCATAAAATCAAAGAAAATCACATAAAAGAAACAAGTTACAGGGTTTTTTTTTTTTTTAACCAGACTTAAAAGAGATCCTTTAAAATAGCTGGGTGTGAATTGTATACAAATATGTGCATACAAGTACAAAGTAATATGGCTATCAGTATTATTGTTATTATTATTATTAAGTAATATGGCTATCAGTATTAGCAGTATTATATCTCCAACATTTGATCTCCAACTTTAAGTGTCTCTTATTAAATAACCAAATAAATTTTGCAATACTGAATGTGAATATGCATGTTCCTGAAAATGTACACAAGTTTGATTTCCCATACCTGCATTTACACTTGCAAAAGTCTCCTTAAAAATGCACAACTTTCAGAAAATGTGCAATATTCTTAAAGATGCAACTTTTCCCCATTTGAAGAAACTGAAAGAGTGATCATAAAGAAGAATAGGAGTGAACAAAGCCAACCAAGCTTTGAAGTATAGTTCAGAGAATTTCAGTGAAACTGAGCCATCCTGGTTTACCTACCCTTAATCAGAATAGCAACTCTGTACTTCATCTATGATTTCTTAATCCCCATAAATTAAACAGGCTATTCATTCTTCCTTTCTGCTTGTACCAAGTGCTCAAAGCAAGTTCTGAGAATAGCCAAGAGATTTACAGTAATAAAGTGATTTAATAGCAATGCGGTTAGCAACATGCAATATTTATGAAAACTTTTATATCATACCTATTAGTTCAGTGAGTCTCCAAGGGAGTTAAAACCATAATTAAGAACCCACAATAAAAGTAATGAAACAATTGCTAATCAAAGGAGGAAAAAACAGCAGAAAAATTAAAAAGAGACTGAGATCACCCAGCAGAGAATCATCAAACAAATGAAAACAAGAGATAACTTCTGTACCTTAGGGAGGACAGAACAAAAAAAAAAAAAAAAAAACTTACTGGACTGGCTCACCTGGGACTAGGGAAGAATGAATCTGAAATTTTCACTTTCTCTCACATTCAGCTATTTGAAATGGGTCTTTCCCAGATATGAAGAAATTTGCAAGTTTGGCTCAAATTCTTATAAAAATGAACAGAATTGAAATCCTTACGCAATCCTTACCCGTCTGTCAAATTTAAGAGGTACCTAGATTGCTTGCATGGAGGGGATTATTATGTACTTGCCTTCCATGTAGCAGCTCCAGATGCAGAGCCTGTCCGGAAAAGAAAATAGTGGCAACCCTAGTTATGCTTTAGCATGGTTCAGTCCACATGGATGCAAGCCCAGACTTTTCAAAAGCAAGAGCACAAAACCCTGGGCTTCAGTGAATGAATCTGTCCATTTAGGCTTCTCCCATATGCAATTAAACAAACAAAACAACCCTCAGGTCCTTTTGAGCTGAGTGTGGTGAACTTGTGGATTTGGGCAAATTCTTCTCAAAACTGAACCAAAACTAAGTCTCAGCCACCTGTAACAGGGACTAACTGCCATTTGGCTTCCCCCTCTCCCAGAACTGTCTCCTCATTGCCCATTCCAGCTGGTCAGTATATGATTAATTCTATTATACTGTAAATCTCTGGGAAGAAACTGTCTTCTTTTAAATCACTGTAAAGAATTTTAGCTAAGTTTCATAATTAGTACAAAAATAATAAAAGAGAGAGAGAGAAAAAAACTAAACCAACCAGGAAAAAACCCTCCAAGAGTAATAGCTAGAGTTTTGAAAGAACATCTGGGAACATCATCATCACCACCAGCCAAAACAGCATAAATACCACTTCTTCAGATGCCTAAAGACCGACAATGAAAGAATGGGGTACTCTTCCCAGTTGAGGGAGCTCCAAAGCATTGATGCTGCCATTGAGAACGTATCCTCCAATTGACCACCAATTGTATTGATTATGGTGGATGTGGAGCATACCCTCCAAGGAAGTTCTCAACATGGAAAAGTCCATGTCACATCCAGAGCCAGCCAAAGGATTTCACTGCCCAATACAGAGCAGCAAATGATGCCCCACACCCACCCAAGTCAACATTCATATTATCAAAGATAGACAAGCTATTCTGGCAAATGTGACAGAGATGCCCATAATCAAAAATAGCTAACCATCTGCTTCCCTTGCATGACTGTTGGAGTCCATGGCCTTGGCTGAATGTTGCCCAAGATGGCTGCCTAGCCTGCTCAAACCAGCAACAGTCAAACTCTGCCAACACCAGGAGGATAATCAAAAGGCTACTGAGAAATGCCCAGGAACCAGCCATTATGGTCCTTGCTCCTAGCCTCCACTTCCCAAACAGCTGCCTCATTCTGCGTGATACTAGCATTCTGTTTCAGATCAATTTTTCTCCGCTCCCATCCTCTCTGGCATTACCTTTTCTTTGAGCCACAAAGAATGAAATAGTCACCTTGATGCTGAGTGTTTTTCATTCTGAAGAGACACAGCTGGTGTCCTATTCACACTTACTTGGAGGTAATTGGTCCTACGTTCCACCTTCATTCACAGTCTTAAGCACTGAAGTTCTGAGATATTTCATCTTGTGATACAGTATTTGTGTAGGGCAGAAGAGGGGCCACTAGCGGTAGTCCTGATGTTCTAGCTGACACACTAGCATGCCCAGTTGTGAAGGAGGGTGGGCAAGTTGCTCACATGGATGAAGACTGTTTAAGGCTTGCAGCAGGGATGAGAATTTAGTTATAATAGTTCATTTAAACCATTTTTCATACTTGATGCACTGGAAAACAGAGATTGGGATATCTTGTCTATATATTCTTGACCATCTTGCTGTAATTAGCTGGAGTTTTGTGGGATCAGTTCAATCTGGAGTGGCCAACCTCATGCCAGGGTTCAGGCAGACCTTGCTCATAATCTCTGCCAAGATCCCTACTCCTCCTGATTTTTATTTTATTTCCTAATATCTCTTTTAATTAATTTTATGGATCTGGAAAGCTGCCATGTTGCAAAATGAAATGTCATCATCCAGCATCCTCTTCATTTGTGTTATGGAGAATGACTTTGGGTTTTGTAGCTCAGAGCCCACCTTTTTCTAATATTGTGGCCTTGAGCAAATTGCTTTTCCATTAGCCTCCTGAGTTTGCCCTGAAGGAAATGAATATTCCAAGATCAGCAGAGCTCATTACGGCAGCCATTTTGTGGCAGCACCCATGAACACATTTAACATTCTACTTGCACTTATCAACCCCAAGATTCTGGAGTCCCCCAGTATAGTTAGTCATCCCGTTCCCAGTTTGAGCATGTCATAAACAGTGGAAATGTCTTCCAGATATATTGTCATTAAAAGGTTGCACTGTTAAATTAAAATCAGTAACAGCACAGAAAATATTTTTGTACCACTGTCTCTGTTTTAGCAGTGAAGTTCCTCTGGACAAAATAGCTAAAACATTTGAACATAACCACTAATAATCAGCACTTCAGTATAATGTTCTTTTTTCTATATACAAACTTTTAACAACTGGAGGAAGAAGAAGAATGAATTTCACTTGGGAATGTGTGTCAGTGGGAAATCTATTTCATTTGAGCTGGATGGGTTTCTGCAGAACTTCTGATCCAGCAATCAGAAATAGGCCATGCCAGGTTTGATTATCAGGTTCCAAAATTCAGTGCAGAATAGTTGTGTACATTGAGAACTGAGATCTACATGTTTGCACAAAGTATAGTTTGGTGCCTGAATCTTTAAATTTGGGTGTTTGGGTGATTTGATGGATCTAATTACATCCAAAAGTTTGTTATGTAAGCCTTGTTACAACATTTCATCCTTTCACTACTCCATCATTTACTGCCATCTATTCCTTACTTCACAAAGAGCTTGTCATTATCAATTTCGTCTATTTCTGCATTGCCTTTATGGTTTTTTACTAGTGTTGCAGGATTTGCACACATCAAATAGGCACATTTTAAAATTATTATTTGCAATTATTATTTTTTCCATGATGTGTGCAAATGTGGTCATGGTCTTCTAATGTTTCTCCACAATTCAGTATGTGTATAATATATGATTTCTTCAGTAATGTATATGTTTTTGACAAGTTCTGTATTCTGTGTTTATTTGCTTAGGATTATACTATTGTGTGTGTGTGTGGCTCCTATTTGTGCAGCTTTGAGATATGTGCAATTTTAAGGATTTGCAAAATTCCTGAGCCTTTAAAATAGCTAAATGAAGGTGTGTAGCTCATTTTAGAAGCAAAAACCCTCATGTTCCACCAATTCACACCCAAACAAGTTGGTACTAGTGTGGGAGAATTGGGAGGGCTGAGTTGGGAAAATCCATCAGATATTCACCACCCAAACAGATTGTTCAGACAACCCTAAACTTACTAAAAGGCAGTTTGGGACACAAAGAAGCTGGCAACAATGACAAATTATCTAAAGTGGCACTTAATATCTCTGCAGTCTCCAATGCGGTGATATAATTTCTTCATTTACAAGAGATTCAGTCATGTGAATCACATTAGATGCTATAGTATTTGATTTCAACAGATAAAATTTGAATCTCACATAATATACTTTGAGAAGGTTTAGGAATTGCTAAATTCTTACTTTCCAGAAAATATTGTGTTCTGTCTTGGTTGGCCAATTCTGTATTTAAATGCATGAAACCACTGAGAAGGATGCAACCCAGAATCATACTTCCACTTGTACTGGGGCATTTTTGTGCAATATTCTACGCATGGTTGTGCATGCACAATAAATTGCAATTCAGGACATCAGAAAAACAATAATGAGTTGTCAGGATTCTTGTGCACTCTGTGAAAAGTTGTTTGCTTTTCAGTTGATAAAGTCAAAACAGAGTAGAAAAGCAATATCCCAAATGAAAAGTGAACAAAAGAAATAACCCATTTCACTTTGCAAAGTTTGTTTGTTTTGCAGTCTGTTTATATTGTTACATTTTTTATCATTTTGCAATGTAAACCATTTTGATTGCTTTTGAAGAGTGTCCAGATATCAACTATTTAGGGGGAAAAGTACTAAAACATGTTTAATTAGACTACAGCTGAAGGCAATTGGCATACTCATAAATGAATATAACAATCAGTTGCCCTGTCTTAATTTCAATAGGCTTTTCTCTGTTCAGTTGGACAGGTTATCGATTACAATTATTGATTAGGGAGGGTCCCAAGGACAAATTCAAGAGTATCTTCTCCAGTTCTCCTTCGACCAACAAGAGAGGGGTGTGGAAGAAAACTGGGGCTCTCAGTGGCCTTGCTGACAGGGTTTTTTTTTTTTTTTTCCAGGATAAAAAGGCCCTGACCAGCACTTCTGATCCAGTACCAAAGTTCCCCTGCCATAAACTGGTCAAACCTATTGCAAACAATTCAGTTCAGCTATCTTTTAAAAGCACAAGAAAGTGCATGATAACAGCACTTCAGGCAAAGAGTTGAGTCAATAGGTCAGGCCCTCCTCTAGTATCATACTAGTATATTCATCCAAAATATATCTGTAGGGCTTTGTAGCATCCTTACATGTCCATCACTACCACTAGTCAAAGTCTCTTTTTGGTAGTGACACTATCCTTGGCAGCATGGTTGATGTAACCTGAAGTTTGAACAGCAGTTGTTCTTTCAAAATCATTATCCTTGGATAACAAAGATTCCATCGTGATTGTAAAAACAAACAATTTGTGAAGAATGATTTATGTTTTGAGGCAGCTCCCAATTTGTATGTAACTGGAAAAAAACAAAACATGAAGTAGGGAGAAGCAAGAAACCCTTAAAGCAAGCAGGCAAGCAAGCAAAACCCCATACATTTCTTGAAAATCTTTACACTGTGTGTGCATGTTTCTTTCCCCATAGAATTCAAAATGTAATATATTTTAATGAATGGGAATTAGGAAGCTGTAGAAGCCCATCCCCTGCCTTTCCCATAGGTACAAAAAATGATTAAGGTAGACAGGTTACCCAGCTCTTGCACGTTACATTTCTTTGATTGTCAAGTATGAAGAAAAGCTAAAGGTCAGACAGAAGACTAGAAGGAGGGACCTTCACTGAGGAATTAATAACACACCCCTTCCCTAAATTCGTAGTATGGACAGGTTCATTTTTCAGGTGGAATTTAAAACTTAGATTATCTTCTCCTGGATTTGGCTTCACAGCCTCTGCACCAGTGAGTAGTGAGGTTGTTGGGCTGGTGCTAGAAACCATAAAGTTTATCCCACTAAGAAATGAGAGCACCTCTCCTTACAAGGAAGGTTGGATACAGGGTTGAGTCAAAGTTGTGACAAGGTTGTGCCTAGCCACTTCAGAGTCTAAGTGTGGATAGAAACAGTTCTTATGGTTACTTATCTTTAAACCAGAAACAAAAAGTGGAGCATCTCAAACAGGGGATGAGTTCAAGTACAGAATGGTCCTCAATAGGCCTTCAACAGAATATTGTAAAAGAACACAAATCCACCCTGAGAGGAACAGCTACATCCATCCATCCATACATTAATGTCATCTTCACTTTAGAGGCCAGCTCATCAGGTCTATTCAAAGTCTGGGCAAGAGGGAAACAGCAGTGCTGGTAGTTACTGTGTTCAAGGCAGAAGGGGTCAGACAGGAGTATGGAGGTAAGACCATTAAAGTTTCTCTTTAGCACCATGCAAAACTGCTGAAATAGGAATGGAAGTGGTACAAAGACTACAGAGAATCATGCCAGTCATCTGTAATTCTGCTTTAAACAAAATTCTGAGATAATTACAAGAGATTCCCTCCCCCAAACAAGCATACATAAAAACAAAATTTAAACACATGCTTTCCTGCTAGTTTGTTGAACCAGTTTGCTTGAAGGATAGACATCCAAAATGCTTTCAAAGCAGAACTACAGCCAAGTATGAGCCATATCCTGTTCGGTGCTAACACCTTGTCAATCAAAGCCAGCTTTAAGCTCTCAAATGTGTTAAACAGGAACCATTTCATTGCAATGATCTACGGCCAAGGCTTTATATAATTCCAGGGCATAAGACGAAGGGTTGCAACACTGAAAATACAGAGACAAGAAGAAGTTAATTCTGAAAATCCTGTTTTCCCCTTCAGAATTGTAGTAGTTCTTATGGAAGATCCCTAATATTCTAGGCAAAAGAGAGAGATTATGGAAACTCTGGGCTCTAATCAAGACTTTCAAATCAACAAATAAGCTGTTCAACATCAGCCATATCTACTAGGAAGCTCCTGCTGAGAATCTGGCAACTCTGAAAAAGACAGATGCAATCAAATAATCAATTGAGAATCTGGCAGCTCTGAAAAAGATTGATGCAATCAAATACTAGGTAGTCAATTGACAGTCTTTGTCTTGTCAATCCATATTCAAAATGCATAATTAATCAATTATTTTGAAACAAAATGGAAAAATGAATGAACTATTGCAACAGATAGGGTATCAGCAGTACTCTGATTTGTTTGCAATCCCATATAAAAATAATCAATTATATTTTTCTTTTAAATTTGGATAGACTCAGAGAAGGATGGTCCCTACTGCAAACTTGAAAACAAGCTGATCGGGTCAACTTTCAACTCCCTCCAACTTTCCTTTTTACTTACTACCTATGGACCTTAAATTCTCCTGCCCTCCAGTATTTTTATTCTCAGGGAATCTAACAAACAATAAAAACATTCAAACTAGGAAAATTAAAAGGTCTAAGGCTGGCTTTGAAACTATCCGTTGGTACCACTCTGGGGAGAACATTCCACAAAGAAGTTCCAAATTAGAAAAGGCCAATTTCTTTAATTATCACCCACCTAAACGCCAGGGTTGGAGCACCTGAAGGGCCTGCAGAAAGGTCCACTGTACACATGCAAGTATGCGCAGAAGAGGACAATTTTTCAGGTTCCAAATCATATAAAACTTCACATGGAAGCACCAGTAAGCACGTGTAAGAACTGTGCTTGAAAATGGCCCAGCAGCCAGTACAGTTAGTTCAAAATCAAAACTGTAAAGATGTTTTTCCCAGCCCAGTCCTAGCAGTTGTGTTTTGAAAAGTCTGAAATGTATGAAATGTCTTCCAAAGCTAATACAGGCATAATGCACTTCAGTAATCTAACCTAGAGGTTACTAGAATGTGTGGCTAACTGGCCAACCTGGTTCTGTTCAGAAGTGAAGAATGTGAAAGCATCAACCAAAGTTGGTGAAAGCTGCTCTATGCCATAGAAGCCACCATAGGCCTCTAATGGTAGTGCTATTCCCCAGACTGCAAATGTGATTCTTTCTTCCTTTATTTGTTTATTTGCTTATGCATTTATATGATGCCCCTCTACTCCTAATGCAGTCTTTATGAGGAATGTAGTTCAATGTCCAAAACATGTTGAAATATGTAATAATTGTAACTCCATTTCATGTGTCTCTTCACTGCCCTTTCTCTGATCCATAACTAATCCTAAACACTTATTCCACATTTCCACTGCCTCACCTGAGTCAGATAGTATTTAGATAGGTGGAGTTCCATACCTCCTGCTAAACTCACTAAATATTTTCATTTAGATGTTCAATAGCATTGATGTCAAGGTGGAAACCTTTGGGAATCCATATTGTGGGACCGTGGAGTAGAAGAGAATAGCCTTCTGCACTACTTTCTGAAACATGTTCTCAGGTAGCAGCATTTACCACTGAAATTTAAGAAATGCTGCAAAGGAGAATACAAGAGTGCATAGTCCAACTATCTTTTTGGTTAAGGTGTGATAACTAGGCTGTCAGAAGTAACCCTGAGTATGTATTCTCACTAGGAGACATCAGAAGTACTTTGATGGATCAGGTCAAGTTTCACCTTGTCCAGCAATAATATCAAACTTCTCAGAAACCAGTGGGGATAAAGGTATCCCCTGAAATTAGTCCACTAGGTAGGTTATGTTCTAACTTCTGCCCAGTCCTGTTTTACTGAAAATGTTCCCTTCAATAAAACTTGAGTTAGGTCCAACTGAGGGTGAGAGCAGGTGGGGGACAGAACACAATGAACATCTCCCATGGCAGTTTTCTGAAATTCCTCTTTTTCAATTTGCTAGCTGTTTTTCCTTCTACTTTCACTTAATTAAATGTTAATTAAATCCATCTAATTACTGACCTCCATTTCATTACAGCCTTTGCACCCTGACAGGATAAAAAATGGCCTGTGATTTTTTTTTTAAAGGGACAAAGTATTCCCTATTTAGAGCACTGGGTCTGTCTTTTGATTTTTTTAATACCTGGAAAATGCTTCACCCATGAAGGAAAAATTAACTCCAAGAATCAATGCCTTAATTTTTCAAGAGACCTGAGCAACTTGAGACTTTTTAATTAAATGCTAAGGTACAGTTTATTGTATTGACTGGAGGTGGTTCTTTGTCTCTTTAAGAATTGAGATCCTTTTGAACATTTATAACATTTCTCCATACGTTTCCCGACAGTGAAGAGGTGTTGGCTTAGCCTGTTTATATTTAGCTCTCGACAGTTGTTAACAAATTACTTTTGCTCAAATGAAATATGCCTTTATAACCCAGAAAATCTACAGTGTATGTATAGATATTGCACATAGGATATAATAAAACTGTTCATGCTACAATAATTATAGCCGTGTCAGCACTTTCATTACAAACTCCATTTTTCAAGACTTTATGGCCCAGCCGTAAAAATTTATCCTGGATTCTGGCCACCATATATATGAAAGCAAATAGACACATAAAGTATTTTACAAGTTTTGGGCACTTATTTTGCAGCTGGAGAACTTTGAAAACAAATTTCTGATAAACACATGGAATTTAATGAACAGCCAGGGGCATTCTGAAAGCAGATCAAAATTTTAAACACCTGAGATTATCACATTTAAAGAAACGGTACCTATAACAGTGAACCTGTCTTCACTCAGAAATCAAGCAGCATGTTAAGCCTGGATCAAACCTCTGAATGTTTCTGTTCACTGTGGTGAATGTGTTTCCAAGTGGTTAGGGTGGTCGGCATCAGTTCTGAAGGGTCCACATTAGGAGCAAAGTGAATTCAGTGATTCTGCATGTGGAGGAAGGCGTTCTGCAGAGTGGGGAACACTTTGGAGGAAGGGCCTCCTAGGGGACATCACAAGCAGTGGGGGGCACAGATTTATCAGGGCCGCACAGCACATGTACCATGATCATCTAGCAGCTTTGCCCGTGGATTAGCGGCAGAATTAGGCAACACTATGGTGTTTTCAGGTTGAAATGTCAGGACATTTTGATTAGCGGTGATGATGTCACCTGCCAGTCCCATGTCTCAAGATTCCCTTTCCCCTTTGAGGTTAACTGCCAATTTTGTAGCAGGATTGTAAATGTGGATTTCCCCCAACAACAACTTTTATGCAAAGTATTTGGGGACACACAAATTTCTCAAAGGGGAGGTCTTCCTCTCCAGGGATACATGGTGCTGAGCTCAATAACCAGTTCTTCCAGAAACTGTGGCCCTGTTCTGTGATGCAAGCAGTCTTTTTTTAAAATGTAGTTACAGGAATAATTATGCAATTCCAAAGCAGCATTGCTGCAGTTCAAAACTGAAGCCACACAGGAGCTGTATTGTTAGCTGTTGTAAGACGAGGCTGGCAACAAAGTGAAAAGTTAAGTCTAGGCTGCTCAAAACCTTATTAAGCATAAGCATGCCTCTTTGTACTGCCAAAGACACTTCCTGCAAACTTGACAGCTACCCTCTAGAGACACTTTCCCCACCTTGGTGCCTTCCAGATGCTTTGTACTTCTGATCCCATCATCCAATGATCCAGAATGCTGGGAGTTGTGGTCCAAAACATCTGGAGGAAGCAAGGCTGAAGGTGATAGGTGTGGAGGATGCCTACCATCCTTGAAAGATGAAGGGAATAGTTCCAGGCAAGTTATGTGAAACTGTCAGTGTTGTAAGAGTAGTGATGATATCTGATCAGATAGTTTGAAGAAATCTATACTGTGTTTGTACATTTCTCCATTCTTTTCCCTTTGTAATCCTGTTCCTAGGTCTTTCATTTTTTAAACCCTCTCTCCAAATGAAGTTTTGCTGCCATTTGTGGTGCTTTTTAAATATGACACTTTTGCATTAGTGCAGTTTAATTCCCAGGATCTGGGTAGGCTTCTAACTGTCATGGAATGTGACATTAACAACAAAGAAAACAGAGAAGGCCAATGCATAGGTGTGTCATCACTGTGGTATATACAGTGTTCACAAATTGCAACCACAAATGACTGTATATTGCAGCTTGGTGCTGCTGAAAAATTTCTGCTGATGCTAGAAACTGCGCAGCATAGTAAGTTCACACAGGGCTCTCTCAGATCTTTGCCTTTTTAACAATGCAAACCTATACATTAATATTTTTCTGGCTTGCAGCCAAACTGTAACCAGAAAAAGTGGACATCTGGACACATACACAACACAACTTAAGCAAGCAATCAAATGTAATATCTCTTCCATGCTATGTGTTCACGAGCCAGATGCTCATGTCTATTTGCATTCCTCGAAAAATCAAACAAGTGAGAAAGCCCTGCAGTAGAAACCTCATTGTGAAACTGTACATGTTTCTTTCATTTGCTCAAAAGCAAATGTGATGGTAACACTAATATTATAATATGACGCATGTCTGGTGATATGCACCATGTGATTGTACTTTGCTGATATCTGAATGACTGTTTCAAATTTATTGGGCTTTTAAAGTCTGGAAATTTAACATGCACATGTTTGACCTCAACCTCGGACTATATCCAGGATTGTTGGCCAATTTGTCCAATTGTACAAGTTTTATTATGCAGCACCTACGCAGGACAGAGCTCTTAACTTCTTTTTCATTTAAAGGGAGAGGAAGAGAAGAATAAAAGCAGGAACTCAAGCATGTATTTCATGATAAAGACATACCGCCTGGCTGGTCAAGAGAAGTAAGTTTCTCCTCCTCAACCACATGCATTTTAAATTCCAGCACGCTTGAATTTATGGTGTATATTGTCACCTTTATTTCCATAGGCCTGGTGTAGAGATTCTCCTACTTGTTTAAGTGTGATGCTCTGTTTTTCTTATTTATGTTGCTCCTATGTAGCTTCATCGATGTACTGGCATCTGTACAGGACTTATGGTCTTTCCCTGGAAAAGCTACCAGCACCACTGCATCTGCAAGCATTACAATGATACAAAAATCAACCCCCTTGTTAATTCTTGGAATGAAATGCCACCAGTTCTTCTACAGCAGCAAAATTATGTGTGGCAAGGGATGAAGATCTGTAGACATCCCAATGGTTCTGCATTTATGGGGTATGGCAGTTACAAGAAGAAAAAGAAATGAGCAAACCCATATCGCAGAAGGGCACACCACAAGGTTCAAGAGGAAGTAATTCCTGGCCTTCCTAAATGAAAGTCCAGTTTAAATGAGGCCATACCAGCCTAGGAATCAGCAGTCCTGTGGTCCTCCCACATCACTGAGGTCATGTAAAAACCTTCTGTCTGTGTGGTTTGAATGGCTTCTATGATTCCAGACCATGTATTTGGTGGTGGGTCTTAACCATACAAACCGTCCAAAAGATATGGATCAATGTTTTAAAAATTAGATTAGCAAGCATGCTGTGCTGCCCCTTCCCCCAGATCTTCTTTTGCATTTTGATTTTTTATCTTTATTTTTCAATGCTGAATTGTTTATTTTTAGAGAAAGACAGTGCATAGTTTTTGTAAAATAATAATATTAATCTGCAAGTAGAAGCCTATAAGGAAACCTGATTGCAAAGGTGGATTAAAGACCACTGGAGCTCTTCCCCCCTCAACACAAGGAAGCTGGACTATGGGGTTGGGATAGTGTACATAGGGCAGGGCCAATGTTCATGGCCCCATGCCCCTTACAGACTGATCTACCCTGTCCTCTGCTGTCAGCCATAAGAGTGGTGCGCCCCACCCTGGTGATGCTGATATTACATTTTTTCTTGATCATATTGAAAGGAACCCATGATGGATTACATGCTCCTCCACTCCATCTTAACATAACCACAACAATTATGTGATGTAAGAAATCTGTAAAATTTCAGAAGGCTAGGTTCAGAGGTCAGGGAGGTTTGATGAAAGAAAAAATGGTTTAGGATTATGTTTGCTTCATTCTCTTTTCAGCTAACCTAAACTTCAAGTGTGTCATCCTTGATAAAGTAGGTAGATGGTGGTTTGTTGAAGAAGAGATGAAAGACATATCGTAGAGCTGATGAATGCTATATACTGCAGGCGGACCCTTTAAAGCTTTGGATGTTAAATAGGATTCCTTCCTTCATTTTAACCCTGTGGTTAAACAATTTGCTGTGTTCCTTGGCAAATGTTTGTGCTTCTCTCTCTCTCTCTCTCTCTCTCTCACACACACACACACACACACACACACAATATAAGTGCAACCATGCAACATATACTTGCTGATTATTATTATTATTATTATTATTATTATTATTATTATTATTATTATTATTGCATTTGTATACCACCTGTAGCCCAAGTTGTCTGGGCAGTTCACAATGTTAAATCATTCATTCAGACCTGACCCTGGTGATGGTGGTAGGGTTCTCTTTACTTTCCTACTTTTTGTTTCCAAAGGAGAAGTGGAACTCATCACTGGGATTACCATTAATTAATAGAAGAGGAAGCAGCAGCAAAGGTGGCAAGAAAAATCCCCCCTTCCCCTGTCTATGTACAATGAATTCCTGAAACCATGTGAGCCCATCTGATTAGCTGCAGGCACTGTCTTTATTAGGAAGACCATTACTACTAGGCTTTCCCAGGACCAGCAGCTGTGGAAGATGGGTAGGGGAACTTGACTCAGATTTTGGGAAGAGCTTGGGGAATTCATGCCACCCTTAGCCAGAACCATCCCAAGACGTTTTGCTGCCTGAGGCACAGGTCAAAAAGTACCTTCTCCTCATTTCACATGCAGACGTTAACTAAATAGGCAGAATCATGCACTGATGGCAGCAGAGTAGCTTACGGGGTGCAGAGCTGGCTGCATAACTGGGGATAAGTGAAGAATCCAATGGGCTGGACGTGAAACCCCAACACATTTCTATGATTTGGCCACCCAAATTCTGGTTTAGCCTCCCACACTGGCACCTGCTTGCTATGATGCAGGTTGTGTTACCAAGGAAAAGTGCACTGGACTGACACAACTAATTCAAATTTCCTCAAAATGCAAACCATGGACAACCTTAGAAGTCCACAGATCCTGCCTTGGTCCACTTCTGATCACTAGATCAGAAACAGGCAGCAATTCAGTCCTGCTCAAATGAGCCATGTTGCCAGCATCAACATATCTGTATCCTAACCTTGCCTGTATTCTGCATCTCTGACTCAAGGCAAATGTCTGACTCTGGCTAATGGTAAAACTGACAGCAGCTACACACTGAACATGTGGCAGTATGTAAAATTAGTAAAAATGTAAAATCTGAGACCATTACCTCTAGGCCTCAGATACACAGATACAGAATTCCATAAATCAAAAAAGAAAAAAGTTTGCTGGCCATGTGCTCCACTGGCTGGTCCACTTTCACAGCTTCCTGTACTTCCTGGAATGCCAATGGAAGGAAGTAAAGATGTAACATTCTCCCATAGACATTGTGGGAGGTACAAGACACTGCAGAGCACTGGATACTTTTCAGAAAATGTGTACCTTTGCTGGGTTTTGGGATAATTGTTTTCATCCTCATCCTTCCAAATTGGTTTACCCCGTAAACTGGATCAAATTTTAGGAATAGCCTTAGATTTCTTGATGACTCCTGGCACATTAAAAACCACAAACATTCCCCAACAATTCCATACAAATAATTAAAAACAAACACTATACACAACAGATGAGGCAGATTTTTAGATCTACCCTACTCCCTTTTGCGTTAGTTCCTACTTGTAGGGTGCTTTCTGGGAAATGTTTAAAATGGCACTCCACCTCCAGGCTCAATGATGCATTCCATTCTTTCAGTTCACTTCCATTTCCTTCTGATTCATGTGTCAGCCATGCTTTATTTGCTTTTTCTACCATCTTATAGGCATGTTTCCTTAAAAGCCAAAGGCATTTCAAACTAACAACCTTGAAATTTAAAAGGGAAACTTCCGGATGTCTGTAAACTTGGTCATGTTTCATTTAGAGATCATCAAGTGTTTGGCTGCCTATCCCCAAATATTTGTTTGATTATCCAAATGTTAACTGGAAATTGTGCAGGAAAAGCCAAAAGGACATCATCCCCCAAAGTGATTACTCTGTGATTATAAAATCAGTAACAAAAGATTCCAGCCAAGGAGTGATGGGAGGAAAAACTGTGTACAATTCTTGCATAACCAAAGACAGGTCAAGTTTAATGCTGGCATAAATTCCATTTCTATATGCAGAGCTGAAGGGAAAAGGGATGCTTCCATGTGCTACAAACAAGACAGCTATGTATTATTAAAGGTTTATCTGCATGAAGGGGTTTATGGGTCATAGATGCACCCCAGGGCATTTGTAAATATCCCATAATACCCAAATTACAAATGTAGGGAAGTCACAGACTGAGCATTTCTGGCTCAGCCCAAACTGGATGGAGTGCTGTTGGATGCAGAAATCTTCCATGCAACCCAGTACTTGGTCTTCCAGATTCCCTTTCCTGGATGTCCTTTTTGGTCCTGATGCATTGGTATCCTCCCCTCAAAAATGGGGAAGGAAAGGTAAACAATATTTGCCCAGTGGTATTGGATGGTACAAGTAACTCTGGATTCTTTGCTTTTTTCTAAGCCAGTCTTCCCCATGCTGTTGTTGTCCAGATATGCTGGACTGGACCTCCCAGTACTTTCAGCTAGCATGGCTGAGGGGTCTTATGCCAGGGAATGATGGGAATTAACAGACTGGGGTGGGGGGAGTTCTTCTAAGCTATCAACAATTTGATCCTGATATAGTAAACCACCTCCACAGTGTTCCAAGCTAATTAAGAAAAAGTCTTAGTATAGCTTTGTATAACCAAAATTTTATTATGTTAAAGCAGACCAGCTAGGCTGGCTTTGTAGTACAAAACTCAAATGTTGCAGAAAAAAGTAACAAAACAAATAAGCAAACTTAGATCAGTGGCCATTAGGGAAATGTGGCGTGATGATGAGAAATTGATTCCAAACCTCTGCTTCCTTCCAAACTTAAAAAAGCTAACTCCACCTTCAGGAGTTAGTTTAAAGGCTCCTCACCTAGAGCACGTGGTGCTTTTCAACTGTTCTGCCTTCTCAGCATGATGCCATGCAATTGGGCCAGTGATGTGGGGCCTCTTCGTTCCATATCAGCTGGCTCTCTAGACTTTCCCTCAGGATCTGAAACTCCCTGATTTTCAGCAAATACATACCTGGGTCTGTTGGCCATGGCAACTTAACTGTGAATTCCATCTGCTCTTCTGCTTCTAAATTCAAATCAGATTCGACATACTTTGAAGGGCCTGTTACAGAGGGGAAAGGTCCAACCTTTATGATTGCAATCTTGCAATACAACAAGTATTCATTTATTTAAAATACTTACATTTCCCCCCTTTGGCTTAAAAGCCACCAAGTGGGTTCATGACCACAATCGCATTACAACAGCAATGGCTGAAACTGGATTATGTAAAACTGAACTGGGTAAAAGCAATTGAAATAGCAAGTGTGAGCATGTGGTTTAGATTAAAAGCCTGGCCAAACCAGTACAAATCATTTCACCATCCTCTGTCCCAAGCTACCATAAAGGGAGTCATGTCCACCTGGCATGCTCAGGCACTTCAGTGGGACCTGAAAACATGCATTGACTGTGTCACATCTTCAATGCTCCATTAAGAAACATAATTGGCAAGATCCTGGGCTGGAAGGCTATAATACTGTGGCTATTGATATCTCTCCCAAATGCCAACACAGCCATTCATGTGTATTCACATTATGCACAAACATATGCACATTTTATGCATTGTAATATATGCACGTTTAATTTAATTTTTGGAAGCAAACCTAGGTTTGCCTGTTTTCTAAGTTCACAAACTGTATAGCCTGAAACCACTCCAGAGATCATTGAGTTCTGTACCCTCCCCTTCAGACCTCTCTACTTCTAAATTTCCTTTCTGTTTAGTATGGATCTTCCTCCTTTCCAAAACAAAGAAACAAAAAGAAGCAAAAATAAAGTTAAAGATGGAGACACATGTGTGAAACAGCTTCTGTCAGTGTTATCGTAACCAAACGTTCTACACAGAAATTAGATTGTCTCCCTGTAGATTAGTAATGCATCAGCTACTTCGGAACACCAGCAGATACAAACATATATGCTCCTTAGACGATCCTTGATCTGCTATATTTCTTGTAGAGAAATCTGTCCTCTTCAAATCACTGTGCAATTAAATGTTCCCCATATCAGTAGCAAGGATCAATGGTTACTTCTCACACACAAAGGAGCCTATATCAGCCAAAGGCCACAATTTGTAGAAAGCACTGCGTAATAAGGTTTGATCCAAGATCAAAGGGTTGGGGAAGGCTCTGAAAAAAGAGATGAGCAGTTAAAATATTGCCATTCAGATTCCCTTCTTCCACATCAGTGGTTGATAGGCACACAAAACTAGAACGTTGATGCTAAACATTTTCAGCCTCTCATTTTCAATGCAAATATTATAGTTCTTAACATGGTGAATAGATGGTGGTACATACCAGCAAAAGTCCTCACACAACACACAGACATATGCCCCAGAATATTTCAAAATACATAAAGTCCAAATTGGAAACAAAATCTATTATATGCCTCCATATCACAAGATAATATAAATAGTAAATCATGCAAGACATTCCAGCTTGCTTTTGCCTTTTTCCACACCTGCATATTCAGAAGGTGAACATGTCTGTTGAGCCAAAGAATCAGCTAAGGTGGAACACATGCATTCATAGATGTATAGAAACAGCCATGACTGTATGATGTATAGCTAGTAGTAGCATTCTTCCCTTCCTCCTACCATGTATACCAAAAGAAATTTAAACTACAATGCTCAAAGTCCATGCACGTTTAGCTCAAATCTTGCATTCAGGTTCAAACATAGTTTAACAGTGATTCTACAATTGTAAATGCAAAGTAAATGCAATTTAAAAGCCGCTTGAAACCAAGCATGAAAGCTGAAAGAGTCAAAGTTGAGATTTTACACAGCTGGTTTTAATGTGCATCTCTTTGCTTCTCGGACAAGTGACTTTTTATTTGTTGTATTTCAGAATTGATGATTAGCGTATTCTCTGCAACCTATTGCATCAGAATTGTTGGGATATTCCAATTATATAGGTAGGGATAGCTGGTTAGAAGCAACAATCAGTTGAAATAATATCCCTTTTTTAAAGGCTAAAATCCCAAACATTTGGAAAGATGGTTGCTCCCATCATTCTTTCCAGAAATCATTATTATTAATAATAATAGGCATTATTATAACAACGTGTTTGCTTCATTAATTCTGGCTACTTATTAAATTGATGGAATGGAGACTTAATCGGCTACAGAAACTCATTGAACTCTATTACAATCACTGCCACATTATGGTTCACAAACAGCCCTGTCAGACAAGGAACTTGGTCTGAGCATTTTCAGCTGTAGCAGTTGTGCCAAGCCACTGTGTAAATGAAACAACGAGAAACCCACTAGGGACCAGCGATGCAACCTTTATTCCACTTCATCTTGACTACAGTCTTCAGAGGTTTCAGTTCAAATGCAAACACCTTTAATTAATTCCCAGGTAAAAAAGAAAACAAAACAAAAGAAAGCCAAAGTGGCAAATTTTCTACTTACTGTATGTGCTGGGTTTGGTGCTTAGCAGAAAAGGCAGTTCTCTAGCTCTCACCTACATCCAGGTCGTGCTCTAAATTAGTCATGCATATGAATTGGATGAGGCTTATTGACTTTTGCAGAGAGAAAATCCATGACACCGCTGCTAGACAACCATTCGGCGCACAGTGCTGAACTTCAGCATTAGAGTACAGTAATGTATTTGATTCCCCCACCCTCCCAATGCCCTGCCATTTCACCTACACCTGGGCGGATCTATCAAGCCTCATCCCTATTAGAATGATTTGACTTTGTGGTTTTCAGTGGGGCAGGGGGAGGCTTGCTGTTGTCACACTTGTTTCCCATTAAAGAGCTTTACGATAGATTGTGTAATTGTGTACGAAGGTAGTCTGGCTGGCAGATGTGCGCAGCCCCAGCGGAGCACACAAGATTCAAGGCAGATGGCTTGTAGCAGGGCACAAACAAGATGGCGAAAAAGCTGATGTGATTAAAACCGCAGGCCTCCTGGTTTATAGCGGGGTCACATTATAGTCCCTGGGAACAGCAGTTACCAAACTGAACTTGGGTGGAGAAGAGAAGGCAACAGAAAGCAATAAATAACCATTAGATGGCCAGGTTGATCAGCCAAGGCAGTACTTGAATCTTCAGCACAATCATTATTGACAATAAACCTTTCCCCTTCTTGCATATGTGTATGCACTTAAAACGCTCTAGCCTGGATATTCTTAAGAGGCATCCATTGAAACCAGAAGCCCACCCTAGCATAAAATGCAAGGTGACTTTTGGAAGTATATTAAAAAGCACTTTGAAGAATTATTCACTGCAAGATTGGACGCATTTTAAAAAGACAAGGAAGGTACTTGAGTAGCACCAAGGGTGAAGTCTGCCAATTGTTTTCAGAGTGGATTGCCAGAGAAAGCTTAGAACAGAGTTTTTTACAAATATGTGTGCTTCAGACTATGGAAAAAAGAGACTAGGCCTCCATGTGCTCAGCCCATGGGACATAATTGCAGGACAAGGCTAGGTCTGTTGGTCCCAGCATCAACAATGGATTGTTTGGCAAAGTTCTGAAGGGGAGCCCTGTACTTATACACAAAATTACCCCAGTTGGACCTCCTGAAACACACAGAAGTTGAAGGCAGAGCCAGAAGACACTAATATTGGCTGCTCCTCCTTGAGTTCACTGAATAAATGCATGGAGGAACTTCTACAGAAAGCTAATATTTATCCCTGCTGATAAAGCACACCATGTCATGATATGTCATTCACAGCTGCTGGAAGAAGAGGGCTGGATCCTGGGGTAGGAAAAATGGATTGAATTCATTCTTAGAATTCAAGAGAAAAAAAGAGTGTCAGGATGAAGTTTCGCAGGAATGCTGGGCAGCAGTTGTAGCATCCTCCTTGCTGGGCAATTAGCCAGAGGTGATATTGAAAGGGAACAGTAATACAGGAAACATGGTCCCCATTCTGAATTGGCTTGCTTTGCTTTTAATGCTGATGTTGTTGTGTTGTGGTGATAAATAAAATAAAAAATAATCATGTTCACTACATGATCCTTGACTGAGGATTTTGAGGAACTAGTGCAAGTCCTAATGAGCTTGCTTTGGGTGCAATGGCTGGGGAATGCCTACGATTTTTCTGCCTAAACATGCATAGAATTACACACTCAGGGAAATGGATGGGATGCAGCTGCAGAGCTGGGGAAACAAATAGTGGGTGTGAATTTCCATGACACGAGCCAGCTCTCATCTGTTGCAGAAGGGCTGGGTATGAAGATGGTGTGATGACTCCCAGCCCAACCAGCCCACAGGGTTGTTATTGTGAAGATAAGATTGGGAGGAGGAGAATCATGTAAGCTGCCTTGAGTTCCTTGGAAGGACAAAAGGTGGAATATAAATATAATGAATAAATAAGTAAATTTGGTCCATCATGCTCTGTGTGAAGATATCTATCTTTTTTTCCTAATATCTTTTTTTTTTTTTTTTTCTGGTGCGGGATCAATTACTTAAGGGGAACATGGAAATGTTCTTGGATAGTTGGGGATCCCTCTCCAGTTCAAATACAATTCTACCAAATACAATTCTACCAAAGCTTGAGAACTGTGACAGTTTTCAGCAGGTAAGAGAGTGAGGGATGGTGAGAAGAACAAAGCAATCTAGAGCCATTCAGTCCCAGTGTGGATATTGGGCATTTGAGCTGGAGTTTGCTGAAACTGGGGTGGAACTGCACTTTATGGGCATCAAATTCCAGTTTTATAATTATGCTCCAGCAGCTTTTAGGAATGCATTTGCCTTTGCTATTTTCTCTCTTGTGTGTGTGCATTTTGCTGACATCAGTGCTTTCATATCCAAATGGAACTGAGTACTGTCATGCTGTCCTTAGGGATTTCTCATTGCTTAGGCAAGTGTGGCTCACTTAACAAGAACGTCAGTGATGTAAAGGGACTGAGATAGCGTTTCATGTGATCTTTTTCTCTTTGGAACTGCTGCAGTCCCTGGACAAGCAGCATTGCACATTTTTGAAGCACTGTGAGCATCTGTAAAATCTGTTTGAGCTGGGCTATAGAAGGGTAAAAGTGTGCTTGTTTGTGTGTGTCCATGCGTACAATAAACACGAACACACAGGGACATATTTTCCTGTAGAAGGCTCTAGTATATCATATTCTTCCTTAAAAAGTACAGTTCTCTATAGATAGTGCACATAAAGCTAGTGTCAAAGTATTCATTAATACAATTAACATTAAATTGCTCATTAATATTATATCAAACAGCAAGGAATCCTAAAAATAATGCTTTTGTTCCTCCTGTGCTTTTTCCCTGCACAAATAAACTCATTTTTATGTTACTATTACTGGGTCTTATGGGATTTGCCAGTTTCACTTTTTCAAATGGATTTTCTTTTTGCTGGTATATTAGGAGTGTTCCATCTTGACAAACATTTCAGTCCTGATCAGTGTCAAAATACTAGTAAATGGCTCCACACTTTTTATTTTAAGAGAAATTTTGAACATATTCCAGCAAAAGAACCAAAAGTTCCATGGTAGGTCATAACCAGTCTCATTTCTTATTAATCTGAATAATTTACCCATAGTTGCCCTATTTTATGGCAAGACAGCTTCAGTGTATGTAACTAGCATTGCTATATTCACATGTCTAACACCTCATATTTATGCCATATAACCTATTCTATTACAGTTTTCCTCCAAATTAGAGGTTATTGTATATTTAGGAACATGCCTAAGAGTATATTGCTGTTTGGTATCTGAAATGTTAAACTTGCTTTTTTTTAATCTCATTTGTCTTTGATTTAAAAAAGTTTAAATAAACTTGGCCAAGAAAAAGCTTTTATATAGAGAACTTACTAAGGCCTTCATGTCACATGTAAAGAGTCATATTGCAAAAGGTACCATTTCAGACTTAGGAATAGACTAATCATTTATTTCAAGTCTGTGTCACTTAATACATTAGTTATGTCCATTTCTACATTCATCCAATTTTTCAGAATAATGAAATGATTATTTAAATAAAATTAAACATTTTAAAACATCTTTTCTGTCAAAATAGTCATTTTAATTGGATTTTCCAAACTGTGCCAGACTATTCAATGCAAAAACTTCAAAACCCAGTGAAGAATGAAGGGTTCTATCTTATGTTAGTCCTTCTTAGGGTAGACTGATTAAAATGAACCGGATAAAAGTTGGGCTAATGGTGGATCCTAATGTTGATCTGAAGGTCCACTCTGGCCAGCTCCTACTTTAGTTCACACAGGTAGAATTCTTCAAGCCTCTCTGCCCAGGTCCTCAACTAATCCTCAATGAGGTGGTGACTCTAGCTTCCTACTGGACAAACAACAAGCTTGTTAACGTATGCACATTTAGGAGTAATGTTTAAACAAGATGGAATGTAGGAAGAGCCCTTCTGAATCAGACCATGCTTTTTCCCCATAATGGCCAACACCCTTGAAGTCCTCCAAGTTGGCGGCCATCACCACATCTTGCAGCATCTTGCAGCATTCAACATGGAGTCATCCTATTTGACTTTTGTTCTGTATGACAATATTCCAGTTTTTCAAAAGTATTTATTACATCCAGCACTTCTTCCATGAAAGAGTGTCCATGATTTGATAATGCGCATGGCTTTATTCTCACAACAACAGTGTGAAGTAGGATAGGCTGACAGAATGGCTGGCCCAACAATATCTAGTGCGCTTCAAAGGCTAAGAGAGAATTTGGACCTGGTTCTTCTAAACTTCTAGTTCACTAATATGCTAAACCTCAACAGCATAACATTGCATAATAGCATAATGAATCTTATCTCACAGTCCTGTTCATGCCTACTCAAAAGTAAATTGACAGATTCAAATGAATTTCCTCCTATGTGTACTGGAATGCTCAGTCTATATTAATCACTTCCATTCTCTAATGCTATTGACTCATAAAATAAGGGTGGTCAATTGTTTCCTTCTGCATGGAAGAAGAAGCCATCATCTCCATATCTTTAGGTTATTTTTCTGCACCTTTCCCAGAATTCTTTCCCTTAGTTTTCAGTAATTTATGAGACAGGTGACCAGAACAGGCCCTGCATTGCAGGTGAGGGCATGCCATCAAATTACCAAACAACGTTATATTTTCAGTATTGTTTCCTAGAATGAACGAGGTCAGGCTGAGAATTTATGAGGCTTCAGACCAGAAAAATGTCCTTTGTCTTTTTACTGCCCCAGGGAAAGCTGACACCCCCACCTGGTCTTAGACCAGCTTTAAATCTGCAGCCCTGTGTAAGCACACATATTTGGAGGCAAGATTAATTGAGATCAGTTGGACCTCCAAGCAAAGAAATGTACTTTATGCTGGAAAATTAGTGTTTTAAATAAGCTCCTTGTATGGTCCATTATGCCCCAATTCTTTCGTTTCTCTCTTTTATTCTGCTCTTTCTCCACTTGCATTCATGTTCAGGAGTGACATTGCTCACTTTCGTCAGGGCCAACTTAGATTGTTACTGCTGCTACAAGGTGGCTTACAAGGTTCTGCACTCCACTTTTATCCTCCCCACAACAACCTAGCAGCGTAAGTTTGGCTGAGAGTGAGGGACAGGTGCAATGTCACCCGGTGAGCTTTGTGGCTGAGTGGGGACTCTCACTGCTATGCCACTCTGGCTGCTAGTGATGTTAAAAGTGCATGAAACCATGGGGCATGTTTAGCTTTTCATTTTTGTAGGTAATAACCATGGGAGAACGAAGGGAAAGGTTATTCGGGGGAGGACAGGGGAAGAGATATTAGACCTTTCTCTGATCATACCCCGGCCCATAGGTGAATGGCAATATCAGTAGATCAGGAAAGGGTGGGGCGGGGGCTATAGACTGTGAGCACCACATAATGCATTTACTGCTAAAAAGGCAGAGAAAATTATTTCAGTAAATGGCTGAAATAATTCTAAATGCTCTGCCTCCCAACTCAACCCCTGTGTACATAAACCCTCAAATGAAGAAAAAGCAGCCCACCTTTAATTTGAAAGAGAAGCAGAGAAAAGGTCACCAGAAAATTCTCACAAACATAATTTATTAAAAAATGAAAGACTTTAATTTAGCAGGAAGAAGTGGGGAGGAATGCTGCTGAGAAACTGATTACTTGAGGGGTTTTTGTTTGGTTATTTTCCTTTTTCAGATAGCTGAAAAAGGAAGAACATCAACAACCAAGTTCTAGAAAATCACATACAGCCTCTTCATTCTGAACCAGTGTAATTTAGGCATCCAGGGACTCCAAAGCTGTGGAGGAAGTTTAGAGGGGCACTGAAAGAGCTACCAAGTAATAGTAAAAGTCTCCAGGCAAACAACGCAGAGTTTCAATGCTGTTTCCTTTCCATTGAGAACCCCCTGACAGGAAGCACTTCCTGACAGGACCTCGAGGGTGTGGAATGGGCTTCCACAGGAGGAGGTTGAGGCCCCATCGGTGAGGGTGTTCAAAGATAGGCTGACATGCACGTGGTGGGCATGTCGTGAGTGGAGTTGGCTGGAGCTGGGGGTCAGACTAGATGGCCTGGGAGACCCCTTCTGACTCGCTCTGTTTCTATGTTTCTAGCCTACATCTTTCAGCTGATTCTTTTACTGCAGTTCAGATCAAGCTAGAGGGAGAACTCTATGTTTGCGATACCTACTCACTCTTATCTGTTTGAACAAGAAAACCCAGTCCCCACCCCCTGAAAAAAATTATCATAGCAAAATGGCAAACTTTTCAAGCCCAATTGCTCTGTGTGTGTGTTTGTGTGATGTCTGAGAACAGAACTATCTGTATGACTGTATGTATCTGTGGACTGGAAGAAATAGGTGCAGGGTGACCCTTTTGATTGCCAGCAGCCAGGTGGCATTTGCCTTTGCCCAGAACTTAGGCTTCATATGATGCAGCCTGCAGCTGAAAAGGACTGCCACCTATGAGGAAAAAATTGTCTATTTCTTTGTTGACCTGTTCTTCAGCCAGAAAGTGATCTCAAAGCAGCCTTCAAAGATCATTAACAAGATAGTGTCTGCCCTCGAGTTTTTCAAGCTAAAAGGCATGACGCAAAAGGAAAAGGGATTGGGAAGGATGTGGAAGAAAGCAACTCCAAGCCCTTGTAGGCAGTGGCCCAAAACATTGCCCAGTTATCTGCAGAGGCTTGCTGGCTAGGCCCACAGACAAAGCAGTATTTCTTCCCCTCCATGCCACACACAAATTCCAGTCTTTTTCTTGCCTGCCAGAGGTAGCAATGGGGGTTGCTAGCAAAGGTTTGAACCCAAAATCTCTTCTTTGGAGTCCCAGTTCTCTAGAAAGCTATTTGTCCAACCACTGTCCTCACCAAGGGCACTTGCTGAAATAAAGGGATAGGGGTTCTGTGTTGTATGTAATCTCCCTGGATTAGATGGCTTTTGGACCACATGTGCTTCATCTCCTGCTGTTCCTCACTTGAATCTTTCTGCAGAGATTTCCTTCTGAAATCAAATGCACTCTTCTCCGCTCTTCATATGTCACTTTTTACAAATAAAGGTGTCCTTGGGATACAGCATCCTTTAAAGAAAGACGGACAGACACGCACACACCCACACTTTAGAGAACATGCAAATCAGCATATGCAAATCTCTATTTTAAATGTTTGGTTCTGTGGGTCTGAGTCCCAGATTTGACTTGACTTGACTTGCTTGTATGTTATTTTATTTGTGGGAAGGAAACTAGCATCTCTCCTCTTCTAGAGTTGCCTCATATTTGGCTCAAATTTAATTCTCAGCTAGCTACTGATCTCCATTTCTGTATGCACACAATATGATACAACCATACAAAATCTGCAGGTCAGTGGTGAGCCCTCGGGGGGAAAAAATAGTCCATGCACCCAGTGAACTCTGGTGAGTGGAGGTTGAACTTTTTCCTCCACTATGAAAACAAATTAAAATTGGGTTCAGAGCTGGCTCCAAATCATCCCTCACCAAAAGTTGCTTACAGGGAAAGTGAGAGGTCAGCCATTTTGATCCCCTCCCTGCAAATGTTCCTATCCTGAACATGTGAAGTTGCTATCATTTGTAGAAACTTCGTTGACCCTTCCCATTCCCAACCCACGTTTGTGCAATCCACCTGACAAACAAACAGACTTACTCCTAAATGGACAATGGTGGTATGTTGGCTCTCTTTCTAACCACCTGCTTAACAACCGCTGCTGTGGTAAAAAATGACTAATTCATTAGAGAATGTGTTTTATAGCTGCATTGGAGGCAGAATGGAAGAGCTGCACAGGATGAGAAAACATTTTCATTAGCTTTTACTACTGTCTCTTCATGGGGTACATTAGGGAATTACATCATGGAGTAAAAATTTCAGAGTAAACTTATGTCAGACTTACCCACTGGAATCACCAACAGTTTAGTGTACAATTGGTACTGATTCTAGTCGTTTGTTTCAATGCTTGATTACCAGGTATACATTATTTCCATGAATGTGTTTCTTTTGACTATGTCAAAAGAAAACGTTACTTTTTCTGTAAGTGAGATAGGGGATCTTTGCATCCTAAAATATGCTTACATGATTGCTTGCAAGGGTGCAAATTGTCTTGTACTTTTATCGTGCTGGAATTTATGTTTTACCTTTCTAAATGCATTCACTCTATGGATCTCAACTACCTTGCTATGACCATGGTTGCTAGATGAAAGTATGTCTACATTTGCACCCTTACAGGAGAAGCAAGCAAGGAAGTAGGTGCACATATACGTTACAGGCACACACTGCTCTCAGTGCTCTCAAAATTCCTAGCTGGCTGAGAGGTCTAGACTTGGAACTTTTTCCTCTGTCTAAACATGTATACGCTCTCACCCTAAGTGATTTTTCCTCTTAAGTAATTCACTAAAGGAGACAGAAAATCACATGCTAGCACCAGCAGGTCTCTCCTGGGTCTTCCCACACAGAGTGCGCCAGCTCAGGCTGGGTCTTGGAGCTGAAGTCCAGGGCTCCAGAGAAGCACCTACAGCCAGCATGGATATGCCAGGCCAACAACAGAGTAGGTTCTGCTCAGTACAAGCTCTCTTTCTCCTCCTGAATAAATACATTTTAAAAAGATGGGTAATGGTTACAGATGCTCACCTGATAATGTTTGAAAATGTGTAATCCTTTTCAATAACAAGGTCAATGCTCATGTGAAAAAATAAATGGGTTTTGCATAAAGGCTGCAGCAAGAGACACTATTTCATTTGCTGTACTTATAAAATGGTGTCATGGTACTTATATGGTTTTAATAAAATGGTGCATTTTAAACTTTAGAAATTTAAAGTGAATTTAAAATGTGATGCTGAATGTGCTCAAAATATATCACTTTTATCAAGTTAGCAAACAGTTCTAACATATAAGGCATGTAGAAGTGGCTATAAAGCATGGAATTGCTGGTAGGGAGAATGGGAGAAAGTGAAAAGAGAAATTAGTTGTAGTCAGATTCCCATAAGATAATGTGCTTCCGATTCCCATGTCAATTTGGTACTTAATGGAGGATCAAGATTTGCCACTGCAAAATGTTGCAAACTGAGTATGTGATTAGAACAATGAAACCAAATAAATTATTAGTAGTTCTCACAAATTTACAAGGCTTGAGCAACTTGGCTCTCACTCTTCCTAAACCTGTACAATTTAAAATAATTGGATTATGATCTGCAAATCTTCTTCTTCCCACTCACACAAGTCCTTGGCAAGAGCTTTGGGTTCCAGTTCAACAGACACATTTTGCTTTGCTGCCCAAGTTCCTGTTTCTTTGGTTCGAATACACCTGAATTCTATTCTGTCACGCTTTGGACTTTAGTTTTAAACTTTCTGAACTCCTATAAGCATCAATATTCATGCCAAAGAACTTTGATTATGACCATTTGGCAACTTGCACTCAAAAGCCTGAAGCAAGAGGGGAAAACTAAAGCAAATGTTGAGCCCCTTCCCAACAGGAAGTTGCCATGGCCCTAGAAGCTGTTTCTCATTGTCCACATTCTCATTCTACAATAATTCCACATTTCACAGTGGCATATTACATGTGTCATTCCATTTATGTCATGGAATCTTACAAGGCAAATTTAACTTATTTAGTAGCTCCAGACTGAGCTGGGAACATAATGTAAAAGCACAGGAAGTTCTTTAATACAAACATCCACCTCTGTAGCCATCCATATTTATGTCACCTGTTATTACTTGGGTCTCTGAACAGCTGCCTGCCACTGACTTACTTTCATTTTGATTGACCTTGGAAAGTACTTTAGAGCACAAGTGTCCTGCTTAGAAGCCAATGTTTGTTTTCTCCTTTGTGATCATGAAGGCCTGCTATGATGGTAATTACTTTCATCTGAGATGAGCCTCTGACATGGAAACAAGTAGGGAATCAATTAGTTTCCACAGAATCCATAATTCTATAGCCCAACAAGCATCATGAGCAAAAAGCAGGTATAATACATTGAAAGCTAGCCACAGTTCAATCCCACTGACTTCAGATGGACATATTTTTAGCTCTTCCAAATCAGTGGGAGAGAGGAATGGGTGGCATTGTAAAGTTTTGAGTCTGAGGTGAGATTATTGTTCTGAGTTGTTGCATATGTAACAGGAAGTGGGAAAGGTGTTTTGCATGTTGATAGAAAACTTTAAAAATGCACACTTCCCAAACCAATGGGAATGTCCTCTGCAGCCTGTGTATTGGCAGGACCCAGTGCAAGCACCATGTTGACTAGCAGTTCCAACAATCCAGGAAACAAATGGAAACACTAGTTTGCAGAATACAGCACGTCAGCACAATTCATAGAATGTAGCCCTGCTGACCTGTCCGTTTCTGAACCAGGCATTTCTGCTTGTTTCTCTGTATTCTCTGAGCACTGCTAGTTGCTCTAGTGGTGGATCCTGTGGGTGATACAATGGGGGTACAGTGTCACTATTAGATAATGACCATCATATGAACTAGATGTAGAGTAAGGAGGCTGCCTTTCTCAAAAGACAGCATTTCCCGTTAGAAAGCCCAGACTAAGAATGTGACGTAGTCAGAGGATTGGAATGTGGCACAAAAATGTCAAAGTTAATGAGTGAGATTTATCAGCCAGCTGCTGAGAACCAAATCACCTTGGGTTCAGGGGAAGCCACTGTAGAACAGGAAAGGTCTAAGGAGGTGGGGTATGAATTCATTAACCTTCAAGTGAAATGAGTCGCACAATTGAGGAATGCCGGGCATTCCTGCTATCTGGCCCATGAGCAAGGAGAATCTCTCTGAGGGTGAAATCAAGCCTTTTGGGAAAGGCACAGAAATGAGATACAAATGATGCATGTGAAAGTCACACAGGTAGGAAATCATCTAAATCATCCATTCTAAATGCACATACCTAGTTTCTTATATCCAAATATGTCAGGATGTGTGAAAACAAGGGCCTTTCCTATGAAGGAAGCAATAAAGTTGAAGTGAAATAGTATCCTAAATGGAAAAAATACCAAACCGCCCTCACAACAACTTGCCATGGAAATTTATTGAAAGATGTATATTCTATATCTGCCCAAGCATATCACCACCACCATTACGCCCACATTGGATAAGGAATATTATGTGGAAATAATTTGAAATAAGTGATCTGCAAATGAATGCTAGATTATATACCATAGATTAGGACAATGCACATGCCATCAGTTTGACTGACTACCCTCCTCCTCCTCCTCTGAACTAAAAGGGCTGTTCTTGGGAAAAGTTATTCATTTCTTCATTGGCCTACCTTCCCAAACTTTAACAGAAGTATAAATACCTTATGAACTACAACAAAGTCACTGTTCAATCTTTATTGGATAGCTTAGGAGGCTCACCAAATTTCTTTGAACAGCATCTTGTCCCTTGGGTTCCCCCACTGCTAAAAATTGCATCGTTATCTATATCTAGATATATATAATTCCAGAGCTTCATGCTTGTATGACACAGTCACATTCATCACTTGTTGACTGCATGAGGCTCAGGCTCTTTATAGCCCATCAATTCCCAATTACCCAATCATGTTGGCCCCTTGGGTTTTAACTCTTTCACTCCTCATGAAAAAGCCACTGCATCACAGACAGCAAGGGCTGGGGGAATCAACCCAGCTACTGCAGCAACCTGGATGTATGCATTTTTAACTGTCCACCACCCTGTTGAATCTCACTGATTAAGGGGTAGCTAAATGTGACAGTTTTTGCTACACAGGACATTTTCTGATATTAGATTCTCAAGTATATTGGGGACAGGAGGAATAGATCATTCTAAGAACATTTTCTGCAATTGTTATACTAAAGATAAATAAATAGTAGATAAATATAGATGAATGATAAATAATAAAGATTGGGCCATTAGGAAGTGCACAACAATGCTTGTGCAGGGCAAGCCAGGGTTGTGGGGCTTTAACATACCATTCTAGCACGTGGATCTATTTAATTTATAGTGCCAATTCTTCAGTGTGCAGAAATGTCAAGTGGCCAGTGATAAAGGGATGCTGATCAAGGCATTATCAGAGGTGGTCTGAACTTGCTGGAGAGAAGGGAATGGAAGGCTGCCATGCTACCTCTAGAGGTGTGCATTGAGCTGCAACAAAGATGGGAGCAAGATCATGGCATTGGTGGTGGTTGGCATCATCAGCATCAGCATAGTTGTTTCAATTTAATGTTTAATATTTATTTATTTATTTATTTATATCCTACCTTTTTCCTACAAAGGGCTGAAGGCAGCTTACCTCCTCCTCCTCCTCCTCCATCTTATCCCCACAACAACAACCCTGTGAGGTAGGTTGGGCTGAGAGTCTGTGACTGGCCCAAAGTCACCCAGTTGGCTCCATGGCTGAGCGGGGACTAGAACCCAGATCGCCTGAGTCCCAGTCCCATGCTCTTAACCACTATGCCACACTGGCTCTTTTTAAGATCGTTTTATTTATTTTCAGAAAGTCCAATAAAAGGAAAGAAGTATATAGGAAAGAAGGTGCCAAGAGTCATTTCAGAAATTTGGTATGCAACATCCTCATTTAAACACATTTATAATAAACAAAAGTCTCTATCAACCATCTTGGCCTCCAAACCATACAATTCTCAATCAGAAATTTATCCGGTCTATAAAATTAGTTATATTTTATGACATTGCTTTGGTTTAGAATGGTAATCGCTGACATTTGTAAAAATTATGTTTTCTCTAATGATTGTTTAAATTGCTGAAAATGGGCTTTCCATCTTTGAGTAAATTCTTTAAATGCTCTTCTGTTGATACCGTTAGTTAATTTTGCCACTGTTGTATACTCAGCAAGCATGTTTTTCCAATCTTTGACAAGTAGGCAAGCTTCAGCTTTCCACTCTTGCCGCTGTTAATGTTTGCAGTCTTCATTGCAACATTTTTAAAATACTGAATAATTTCAAAATTCTTAATTGTCTATTTTATATGACACCTGATATCTTCTATCCCCCCAACACATGTATCCAGTTGCCAATAAAAGCACATGTCAGCATTCACAGCACTCAAACAGCACAAACATTTCTGCATATACCCAATAAAAGCAAAGACAGGAGGGAGGGTGGGGAAAAGGGAAACCATTATCCCCTAGTTGCTACCAAAGCACTTGAAGAATGGTGCCCACATGCTATCCTATTCCATTACCAGAGCATGGTGTCTTCTTTGGTTACACGACCTTCATTGTTTAGCTACCAGCATTGCCAATTAGAAATTCAAAGGAGGGATTCTTCAACCATAGGCAAGGTACTGTGGATAACCTGTTTACTAAATGGTTACATGGATACAAAGGTAATTTATCATGTTTGCTTACATGGTAACTTCATTTTGTAGCATGCACCTGTTAAAGTACCAGAGAAGACTCATCTATCATGATTTAGCTCAGGGAATGACTCTCACAATTAATTCTTAATTGGCTAAATGGCCATGTGTGCATTTTTTATGTATTAGATTTCTATCCCACCTTTTTCATTTGAAGAACTCAAAGCTGCTTCCATCATTCTCCTCCTGCTGCTCTCAATCTTATCCCTGCAACAACAACCCTGTGAATTAGGTTGGGCTGAGAGTCTGTGACTGACCCAAAGTTGGCTCCATGGCCAAATGGGGACTAGAACCCAGGTCTCCTGGCTCCCAGCCCTGTGCTGTTAACCACTGCACCACTCAGCAAAACTATTGTAATTCCATTTATTTATTTAAAACATTTCTATGCCGCCCCCATCGCAACAAAGCCTTGGGGCGGCTCAGAACATAATTAAAACAGATAAATAACAATTAATATAATTAAAGATTAAAAAGCCCGGTAACATCTCGGCTTAAAAATTTAAAATCCTATAAATACATAATAAATTAACAATTAAAATAAGTTGTAAATAAAAAGGTCTTAGCCTGGCGACAAAAAACAAATAACGACGGCGCCAGGCGGACCTCTCTGGGGAGCACATTCCATAGGTGGGGTGCCACCGCAGAGAAAGCCCGTCTCCAGGTACTCACCCTCCTAATATCATTCACAGAGGGTTCCCAGAGAAGGGCATCTGTTTCTGATCTCAAGTGGCGAGGGCATATATGGACACAGACGTTCCGTTAGATAACCAGGTCCCAAGCCACTGAGGGCTTTATAGGTCATAACCAACACCTTGAATTAAGTCCGGACTTCAATCGGGAGCCAGTGAAGCTGACGGAGAACTGGGGTTATATGAGAATGCCCAGTCCCCGTCAGCAACCTGGCAGCTCTATTTTGTACCAATTGAAGTATCTGGACCATCTTCAAGGGTAGCCCCATGTAGAGCACATTACAGAAGTATAATTGGGAAGTTACCAATGTGTGTGTCACTGTCGCCAGGCAGTCATTCTCCAGGAAGGGATGTAGCTGATGGATCAGCCGAAGCTGAAGGAAGGTGCTCCTTGCTACTGCCGTCACCTGAGCTTCTAGTGACAGCTCAGGGTTGAGGAGCACTCCCAAGCTGTGAACCCTGTCCCTCAGAGGGAGTGCAACCCCATTTAGGACAAGGTCCAAGTCCCCCAGCCCGAAGCCCGAACCACCCACCAACAGGACCTCCTCCAACTCCCAATCCCGCTAGCCTATTCAGAAGGATACCATGGTCGATGGTATCGAAAGTCGCTGAGAGGTCCAGGAGAACTAACAGGGATGCACTCCCCCTGTCTCTCTCCCTGCACAGGTCATCATACAGGGTGACCAAGGAAGATTCAGTACCGTACCCGGGTCTGAAGCTGGACTGAAATGGGCCCAGATAATCAGTTTCATCCAAGAGTGCCTGGAGTTGTCACACCACCACCTGCTCTAGCACCTTGGCCCAGGAACGGGATGTTGGCCACCGGTCTATAATTGGCGGCCACCTCTGGATCCAGGGATGCCTTCTTTAGGACTGGCCAGACTACCGCCTCCTTTAAAGGGGAAGGTACCGGGCCTTCTCTTAAAGAGGCGTTGATCACCTCCAGGATCCAGGTCCCAATCCTGTCCTTGGCTTCCTTGAGTAGCCAAGATGGGCAAGGGTCTAGTAAGCAGGTGGTAGGACGTACTTGTCCAAGCACCTTGTCCACATCATCAGGCCACAACAACTGAAATTCATCCATTAATTGTGGACTCGACAGTGTCATTGGCACCTCCCCAGTAGAATCTGCTTCAATAGTAGAGTCAAGCTCGTGACGAATCTGAGCGATTTTCTCCCTGAAATGCTTGGCAAAGTCGTCACAGCAGACCTTTGAGGGTGACACGAGATATCTCTTTGGGCCCAGATGTACCAGCCCCTGTACCAACTGAAAGAGCACTGCCGGATGGCATTGTGAGGAGGCAATGGAAGCGGAGAAAAATTTCTTCTTTGCTGCCCTCACCGCCACAGCATAGGCCTGATAGTGGGCTCTTAAGTGTGTTTGGTCAGATTCATCCGGTGAGCTCCTCCACCTACACTCTAGATGACTCCCAACCCGCTTCATCGCCCATAATTCAGATGTGTACCAAGGAGATGAACGGGCTCTGCCAGGTGAAAGAGGACGCTTGGGAGCTTTCGTGTCAATAGCCCTGGTCATCTCCCCATTCCATAGTTCAACCAAGGCATTGACAGGAGCACCAGCCTTGTCAACTGGAAAATCCCCCAGAGCCTTCAGGAATCCATCAGGATCCATTTGGCTCCGGGGGCGGACCAACACAATCGGACCCACACCCTTACAGAGGGAAAGGCCGCTCTCGAGCTCAAACCTTATGAAGAAGTGATCTGACCTTGACAAGGGTGTCAGACTTAAGTCCCTCACCCTCAGATAACCCTCTTCCTGCCCTGTCGAGAAAACCAGGTCCAGAGTGTGTCCACACTCATGGGTCGGGCCACTGAGGTGTTGCGACAGCTCCATGGCCACCATGGAGGCCATGAAGTCCTGAGCCACCCCGGTCAGAACCGTCTTGGTGTGGAGATGAAGTCCTCCAGGAGTCTTCAACACCAGGTCTGAGATGATCTCTGTCAGCTCAGACAGGAAGTCTGTTGGGCAGAAGGGTGCACGGTACACCAACAGAATCCCCAGTCTGTCTCGGTCACCCAACACAAAGTGGAGGCACTCTAGACCTGGTCTCGAGAGGACAGGAAGCCTCAAAAGGGAAATAGAAGCTTGATAAATCAGAGCGACCCCCCTTCCCCTCCCCTCCAGGTGTGGTCAGTGCTGGACCAGGTACCCGGGTGGGCACAGTGGTGAGAGGGCGACATCCCCCCTCCCCCACCCGGGTCTCTGTGATACAAGCCAGGTCAGCCCTCTAATCCACAATCAAATCATGGATGAGTGTTGCTTTGTTTTGGACCGACCTGGCATTAAGCAGCAGCACCAACTGGCCCTGGGGGCAGTTGACAAGCCTACCTGGAACCTGCCGACTGGGGAAATAACCAGAAAGAGGAACAGGTGTTAACCATCTGTCCCTCCTTCTTCTATGCAGACCCATTAAACCCCCAACACCATAACGTCCATTGCCCATGACCACCCCAATGGCGGCCCCCATGCGTTCCCCAGGCGACATCATACTGTAAGCACAAGATGCACCATTAAAAACAACATTAAAAACAACTTAAAACCAACAATTAAAACAGCTAAAAGCGTACTCACCTTAACCCCTCACCAGCCCACAAACAAGACCAGAACCAAAGCCCCTGGCCAGCCCCTGGCCGGCGCTTTCTAGGCTACAGGGCCCCTCCCCCTTGCCCCGCCCCATCCTGGCGCATCTCTCACTCATGCCAGGGGACGGGGGCCGGAGCAGGGTCCTCGGTGGTGGTCCTGGCAGTGGCGGTGAGCCTCAGCAGCAGCAGCAGCGAGCCTCGGCGGCGCGGGTTTTGGGCGGCGCGGGTGGTGGTGGGCCACTTGTCGATGATGATCGCTCCTGGGGGCCAGCCCGGCCACCGCTTGCGCTTTCTAGGCCGCAGGGCCCCTTCCCCTCGCCCCGCCCCATCCCGGCGCTTCTCTCACTCATGAGTGACTATTATATGGAATTTGCACTGGGGGTGATCTTGTGATCATTTTGTGTTACTACTATCACTACCACTACCACCACTACTACTACTATATTAAATTTCTATACCATCTGTAGCTGAAGTCTTAAATGCATGGTATAATTTAAAAAGTCCTAACTATCATATGACAATATGACTGTATTCAAATAACAGCAAAAGATGGAACTTTGTTCTTTACACAACAGTTTCCAAGGAGCTAAGGATCAAGAAGCTTCAGGGATGTCATTTATGTTTATGATGATGGTTTCTACCACTGGGATTTGTATATTTGCAATTTATCCTACATTTAGCAAAGGTCAAGAAAGAATAACATTTCCAAGAGGTTACCTAATACTATAAAAGGTGCTTTCTGAATCACAAGGGATCTGTTGTAACATTTTACAGTTCCACAGCTACATTTCACCATATGTAGATTTATAGAAGCATTTTCAAAATGTCTCCAAAAACCAAGGAAAGGAAAGGAAAGGAAAGGAAAGGAAAGGAAAGGAAAGGAAAAGAGAAGAAGTGGAAGAAGAACAAGAAGACAGGAAGGAAGGAAGGAAGGAAGGAAGGAAGGAAGGAAGGAAGGAAGGAAGGGCGAGCAAGCATATGTAGTGTAAAATATACTATTGGTCTATCATTCCCACTGAAGCGAATCAGAGATGGGATAGCAGCTGAAGTCATTACCTTCTTAACCCTGGGTTGTTTTACCTCATGTGGAAATGGCAGTTCATTACAAAGGAGTGTGTAAATGTTATCTGGAGTTCATAAAAGGTTCCACCTAATATGGCATATCTGAGTTGCATGATATTGGAAGCACTGTCAGAGCAAACTGGGAAGTAAAATCTGTCTCATTGGGTGAGCTTGCCACAACAGTATCAACCATGGGCATTTCCTGTCTAAGTGGAGATCTGAACCTGGAGCTCCAGGTTCAAGACTAATTCTCTGCCCAGCAGCATAGCAACCCTCAGCAGCTTTTTCAAAGCATGAAAAAATGAGGGGGCAATATTCTACCCATGTAACTTGGACCATGCCTTATTAAACCTTACGGGCCATAATTCTATAGTCTGATTCCCCCATCCTAGGTGCACATACACCTCCCAACCTGGAAGCTTATGCCTAGAACAAGATGTTGTCTCTGTAGTTTCCACTACCATCTTACCTTATCCCATGTGTTTGATTTAGATGTCCCCTCTGAGCTGTCTAGATAAAGTATCAGGGAAGAGACTGGGGTACAAATAGGAACTGGAATAGATAGATGTCCCCCTCTTCACTCCCATTCCTTTTACCCCTCTCTCTGAGTCCCCTTCCCTTCCCTTCCCTTCCCTTCCCTTCCCTTCCCTTCCCTTCCCTTCCCTTTCAGAAGCCTTGCCTTCCCTCTGTTGCAACATGAACCTATTTACCCTGCCACATGGTAAGCCCTCCATCATTAAAAAATATAGATCACAACTCACTTGTAAAAAAAATGTAAAAATCTCAGGTCAAGTCACTTGCTTGTTCTTGCCCAGTCAAGTTTGAGTTGAGTCGTTGATTCAGCTTGAGTCAGACTTAAGATGAGTCCCCAACACCGCCACCCTCTGTTCATATTTTAATGCACATTTTTCCAAATTTGAAACATTGAACCAATATGTGAACCATAACTCCTGCCTTTATCGCTATACCATCAAGCTAGCACGTTGAGTCACGTTTGCTAAGATGGAAAGGTATGACCCTGTATCCGAAGAGAAGCAGAGCAGTGGGTTGGACTTGATGGTCTTATAGACCCCTTACAACTCAACTATTATTCTATTCTATTCTTTCTAAATTCATACTCTTTGAATTTTGCAACAAAATTCTGTAATTTAAAGGAAAATGCATGGAAAATGTGTCTATAAGGGAAAAAAATATCCCAAATGCAATATATTAGGTGAAGTTCTCATAAGAATGTGTATATTAGGAAAAAGCATTTAAAAACATGCATTGGGTCAAATGTGCACAAAATGTTTATGCATTTTCATGCAAACATTAAAACAGTTGAAAGTATAAGCAATTTTAATTTAAGGCTAGACAAATTCATAAAGTCTGACATTAACTAAATTAAAGATTGGAAGTGGTCAGAAACTGAACCTGACAGATTCATCCATCCCTATTTCTGAGTAAACATCTTTGGGATTGTGCTGTTTGGCACAAGATGTGTAGAAATGCCTCAACTTATTGAGTGGCATTTCAAGATCTGGGAGAGTCAATTCAGAACCCCAAATGTATCCCAGATGTGGATGGTGTCCTGCCTGCCTTCCCCACCCAGCCTTCACATGGCTCATGGACACTGTGTAGTCCACGCAGCTTCCCAGACACACCATAGCAGTGTGGACAACGGAATGCAATAAAGTGCAGGAGAAATTCTTCTTATGTTAAACCAGGAAATCACTGTCTGGATCAGGTCAAGGGATAGGATATATGCAGGCCAGCTAAGCATCAGAAGGCCTGTGTTTGGACAGGAGAGCTGAAAGCAATCTCATTTTGATAGAACTATATATGCAGATTCCAAAGCACATAGGAGACAGGACTACTTGGGAAAGAGAGAAATAGACAGGAAAATGCAATTCTAGTGAGCAGGCATTTTGCTTCTTCCACTGTTCTCCCTCCCACCTCTCCACACCACAGTCCTGGTAATCCATTCTCACAAAAATGTGGGACGTAACTATCATGTACAAGGAATGTCTGCTGCACAGCTGTGTGGCACACCTACCACCTTTTCACGCAGATACCCAGGACTCAAAGAAGATCGCCCACAGATGTTGTGGAGACAGTATACTCACCTTTCTCATTTCCTTCCCTGTCTGGTTTATAGGCCGAGGTGTAAATCAGGCAGACAGGTAATGAACTTGAGCTCAAAAATAGTTTCCAGATTCCCTTTGAAGAAAAATTCACACTGTCTGAGCGGAACGGCATCTCTCGGAATGCCACCAATCAACTGAAAAGTGCATTCACCACCTGAGCACATGAAAAAAAAAGTTCTGCCGGTAGGTTTAGGAGAAAGTTGTAAGTGTTTTCTCAGCTAATTTAAAATGTTTTCAGGGGAAATAAAATGTTGAGAATAGCAGCAAGTGAGACTAAGTCTGCAAACTGATGGACACACACATGGGAATAACCCCACTGAACTCAGAGGGATTCGCTTTTGAATAAATATGCACAAGTGCTCTCAAACATTCACGGTCATCTGTCTAACATTCATAGTTATAGAGTGTCATTTATAGAAACTGAGCATACAAGAGGAACAAAAGTAAATTGTTTTACTTTTGCACCACAAATGAAGACAAAAGTAAATATAGACTTGCACAAGACTTGCATGCACTAGTGCTTCTGTATGGATGTAAATTTACAGATTGTTTTTATAAATTGAACAGAAATGCAATACATCTTAGCATAGTGGAGAAAATGCTTGGTTGAACCTGTTCAGGGGCTGACTGCTGATGGCCATGTCAAGGCTTCTGCTGTCCATTCTTATGTTGTCTTGTCTTCTAGCTGGGCTTGGATTGGACAGCCTATCATATAAAGGATAGCTTCAGACAAAACACTCTCCTATGTAAGGTGGGGCACAGGGACTTCATGACACTTCATATCACTGTTGTTTGTCACCATGAATCTAAATGCACTTCTCAGCCATGCTTGTTTGAAAACAGTGAAGTTCTTAAAAGGCTAAGGTAAAGGTAAAGGTTTCCATGTGACATTAAAGTCCAGTCATGCCTCACTCTTGGGGGCGGTGCTCATCTCCATTTCCTAGCCGAGGGAGCCAGCATTTGTCTGCAGACAGTCTCCGTGGTCATGCGGCCAGCATGACTAAACACCGGAGTTCACAGAACACCGTTACCTTCCCACCGAAGTGGTACCTGTTTATCTACTTGCATTTGCATGCTTTCGAACTGCAAGGTTGGCAGGAGCTGGGACGGAGCAACGGGAACTCACCCCTTTGTGCAGATTCAAACCAACAACCTTTTGATCAACCAGCCCAGCAGCACAGCAATTTAAACCACTGCACTACCTGCATCCCAATTAAAAGGGTACCAGTATGTAAAACCCATAAATACACACATGTGTATGCACACACACACACACACACACACACACAGAAGGAGTTTGCCATTATTATTTAAAAGTTGTATTTTGGAGGATGGACCATGAAGCAGACATGCAAATGCTGAAGAAAATCATTCAGAAGGCAAAATTATGTCAGCCTTCTCCCACCTGGTGTACATCAGATGTGTTGGATTTAGGGATGTCAGAGAGATGTAATGGACTTATTGAGTTCAAATTTCTGGCCCATAGGTTCCACAGCAGTCTGACTTTTCATGAGTCATGTCATTCTTCATATTTGCAGACTATTTTTAAATTAACATAATTTAAGCAAATTTAGTGGAAATACATATATTAGACCAGAATTTGCACTTCCCCCATAAGCCAAAATGTAAAAAAAATGCATAGGGGGAGGAGATTTGTATAGTCTGGGGATATTTGTATATTTTTGGGAATATTTGCACAAATGTGTCTGGACTCATTTGCACAAAATCTGATTCCATCAAAATCTGAAGAGACAAGGAACAAAAGGCCCCTGAAATATGTGAAAAGTACACAGAATAGATTCAACAGCATCCATGTGTCCCTCAGTTTGACTATAAGGTCTTATCATGTGTGTTATAGTCCAGCACACCAGAGGTGAGGTGAGGGGCCAACCTGGAAGGAGCTGAGCTATGTGATCAGACACTAGGCTGCAATGCCTCAAGCTTACTATTTGAAAAGTGAATAATGAGGAAACCTGGTCAGAATCAAGGGCTTGGTTATTAAATGGCAAGACATTAGCGCAATTACACAGCATATTGTATATTTTTAAACAGGGGGAAATTGTTGCATAAAGAAGAAAGGAAAGAACATGTGATCAAAAGCAATGCTGTGATGGAACCATGATATGGGTATAAAACAAAGTGCAAGATCTGTTTGGAGGGTAAAAATCTGGCCAAATGGTTCAGCTTGGACTCCTGGATTCCACCCAGCACTTGTGAATCAAGCCAGTACATGGCCCAATATTTTCAAATTCACGTATTAAAAAACCCCAGGGAAATTTGCATAAACAGTACCCAAAATTTACAAAAATTGCAGCTCAAATTTACACTAATGTCCCTGGCTTAAACACACACGCATCATACAAACTGCAGCCCATTTAAAGTCAAAAGCCATAAGCCCCACCCCAGTGACTTAGCCTTGAGTCGTTGAGGTGCAAGAAGTCCACCAAATGCGAGAAGGATCTTTTTCAGTGTCACCCATCCTTACATAAGACTAGACTGTGCTACAGTAAAAGGTGTTGGTATAACTCATATCACACTTCATAAGGATGTAGGGGGCTGTGCTCGCAATGCATAGAATGCCTATACATTCGGGGATGTATAAACCAGCCTTTCGGCCCAATGAGTTCACTGAGATTGGCAAAGGCTTGTCTATCCAGTGCTATAGAAGAGATGGCAAAGAAGGATCAAAGCAGCAGGAACAATGATGGTTCTTCCAGAAAATTCTGAGGAAGGTGTCTGGCCTCTTTTCCTCTTCTCAGCCCCACCATGCTTTCCACCTGAAATTTCTGCAGCTCATGTGAGTCCAGGAATGGAAAACTGATACCAATAAAGATGGGGCGAGGAAGGTGTCACAATCCGCATTGTCTGTGTTATTAAATTCAGCAACATCGCTGAAGATGAGTTCAGCAGCACTGTTAATTAAATGTGCAGATGATACTAAGTTAGGAGGTGTGACAGACGCCAGTGAAGACAGGAAAATGGTCCCAAAAGACTCTGAAATGTAAAAGATATAGGCAGGAAGTAGCCAAGGGCCACTTAAATCTCAAACAATACATTCCAATTCCCTGAAGTAAGAAGAAAGACAGATTTTTCACTAAGAAAGTGATTCGTGTGTGTATGTGACGAACCCTTGTAAAGTAAGTAATGGTTTTTAGAGCAGCAGTCAATAAATAGGAACCAGCAATATATCAGAATCACAGAAGAAACCCAGAATGTAACAAATAAAAGAAATCACATCACAGATGAATAGCAATGTGTATACCACGATGGCTCCTGAATGATGAGTCCCAACCATTAATACTACTGAAGATGGTTCTAGTTGAAGTCTAATGACAGTTTAAGCTCTTTGAGTGGCTTTGGTGATCAGGAACACCCCTCTGGCTTGCATTCTCTTTTCCCTTTGCATCAGTATTCACATTACATATGCACTGGCTTTTTCATTAGATGTATAACATTAGCCAAACTACAGTTTGCAGACTGGTTTGAAAAACTGCCACATGGTCATAATGCTAGCCATGATTACTACTCTAAAAATGCATCAGGGAAATTCATCTTCTTGATTTGTGAAATGAAGGTTCTCTGATCAAGCAAACCTAAAAGCAGGATGCCAGATGCTCCCATATTTAAAGAAGAACCTGCTCACACAAAGCTACTCTGGAGTGGAAGCCACCAGGCTCACTATGTCTTCAAATCCAGGTCCTCACTGAGGGGTGGCTTCTTGGTGGCCTTGCTATAGGCTTTCTTTGCCACTCGGGTCTGCTGTGTTGCCTGAACCCAGGCAACTCAACAAACTCAGATGATGCTCTGAAGCCCACAAAACTGTTTGGCAAGAGCAGTATGAAGTCTTGCCACCCTGGTCAAGTGGTTCTGATACTGACCAAGTAATACTTTGGGCAGCTGTCATTGTCCTGTCTGCTGCTGCATGTCACCACCCAGAGACCCACTCAGGGGCTGAAGATGCAAAACCTCTTTGTGTGTGGTTGTAGCATGTTCTGCTAGGCTACCCCAGAGGAGGTCCAGCAGATGTTCCTACTGCTAGTCATGGCAAGTTGCATTGGGTGCTAGGAAGAGGGCCAGGAGAATGCACCCCTATTGCACACAGCAGCTCCCTCTGAACGGCCACAGTGGCAAGTGGGGGAGCGGGGGAGCTGAGCTGCACGGTACCCCGGTCTGCCTGAGCATGGCACAAACTGCCTTGTCCCGACAGCAGCTTCTTGGTGCTGCCATGATGGACAGCAATGGGCAGCACCACTGGCATGGGGTGAGGGAGTGCTGTGTTCAGCTTCCTCAAAAGCAACCCAAATGCAACAGGCCCCACCCTCCAATGCTGAAATTGGGGCCTTGGATATTCAGTTTTGTTATTCAGCAGTTGGCCCTGCAGATAGATCTATTGGCCATTCATTTTAGCAATCTGACCAATGTTCATAAATCTATGATCCAAACAAGCCCTGAGGTGGAAAAATGAGGTGAAAATGCAGCCTACAGCTCTTGCCAACACAGCCCCATTTTAACAGAAACCCTGCACTGTCTTTAGCGGCTGCCACAGCCAATCACTATGCTTAGAACAGCTTTATTTTTTCATGTATTTCTTATTAGATTTATATCCCAGCTTTTTTTCTTCCAGGGAACTCAAGGTGGTTCACATCTTTCTCCTCCTGCTCTCAATCTTATCCCCGCAGCAACAATATCCCATCTGGCTAGCAATGGGATATGGAGATCTATTACCTGAACTTTCAACCAGGTGCCATCTCCAGCAAACAGTAGCACTCATGTTGTATGAGACAGCAAAGGGCAGTAGATCCCACAACCCCTCAGGCTGGTTTTGTTCCAGAACTGAGGCCTGAGCACTGCACAGGGATCATTTCCTCTTGCTTTCTGGAAACGTAACTTCCAGGTATGCTCTGGTATAGTAGAATAGCCTACATGCACAAGGGAAAAGGCATTTTATTTTGCTTTTGCAAGTAATGCCATATTTTCTAAATCCTCACAGGTCTGCTTTGAAAACAAGCAGAGCAACAAACCAGCATTTAAAAAACCTGTAAAAAACCAGGAGCAGGCAACAATAAGGGACCACTAAATGCTTTGTGTACAATAGCCTGTGCAACTTGTCATATTTTTCATTAAGACTGCTCTCTTTGATCAAAACACAAATGTAAAGGAAGTAATGTTACATTTGACTTTATAGCAAGAATCATCCCCACTTCATTTGGATGAATGGAAATCACACCCACATATCTGGGTTAAAGGAAATGCTATTTTAATCCTTTCCATGCAAGAAAAAAATATCTGAAGGATCTTCTCCTACAACATAATTTTGCCCAGGCCCTAAGATTATCTACAGTGAGTTGTACTTCTATGCGAGCCTCAGCCAAGAAAGTAAGGTGGATGGCTACTAAGAAGAGGGCCTTCTTAGTTGTGGCACCTGAGCTATGGAATGTACTTCCCCAAGAGGCTCACCTGGCACCTGCATCATTTTTTTCCCATGCCAGGTGAAGAACTCACTTTTGCAGCAATGTTAGTTTAAATCTGTTTATATTGCTGTGTTGTATTTTAAATCTCTGTACTGCTGCTAGATCTCACTTTATTCTTTACTTTTATTTTGTACTGTAGTTTTAACCATTTAGATCTTTAGACTATATTTTGCTTAATTTTCTGTTTTACTTTGTTCTAAATTGTTGTAAACCACACAGAGAGCTTTGGCTATTGGGCAGTATAAAATGTAATAAATGAGTGAACATTGTTAAAGATTTCTAGAACCCCAAAATTCTTCATTCACAGGAAAGATAAGTGTACCTACTCATCCTTTTTACTCAGATTTTACTTCAAACCTTGGTTCAGCTTGCTTTCAGTCTCATTCATGACCTGTTCTGTAAGTGTGTTTGAACAGGAAAAGTGCCCAATGTTTTCAAAGGTTTTCCCCTCATTAATTGAAGTTTGAAGATAATAATTTTTAAAAATGCACACATTTATTATTATGCATATTTAAATACACAATTTAAGGCATGCATTTTAAATGCATAAAAATGTGAAAAGTTGAAAGCATATGTGTTTAAGGTTTGCATTTTTAAAAAATCAAACTTTTAAAAATGTACACTTTTAATGGTTCAGTTTTAAAGCTGGGTATTGTTAAACCGGTGTATTTCTTAATGTGTCTGTTTTTAAACTGGGACAATTAGTTGTCTGGAAGGCAAGTTCAGGGATTTGCAAATTTGTTTTGACAACGTTTCCTTCCATTCATGTTCAGGATTGTGAATGGGACTTTTTCAAGTGACTGAAAAACAGTACAATGCTTAGTGTAAGTGCACATCACAAGTTGCATCTATGAGTGATTTACTGTTTGTCTCATTGGGATAAGTCCACCATGCTTCTACATCAGCTGAGGTTGGATCAGTTACCCACAGCACAAAGCCGTTCCAGGACTAGCATCCTCAGCAGAGACTGTCCACTGTGACCCATTATGAGTTACATTCTAGGCTTGTCTGGGAACACATTAATCTGTGTCCATGCCATACCACTGGGACGCATTGACTTGTAAGTCCTCTCAATTTCCACATTTAAAAATACATATTTTGTTATTTTAAAAAGTGTGACAGCGTTCAGGGAGGTGTGAAATCTGGTGGATAGCTAAGTTTTGCTCAGCACATGAGAACAATAAGAGTTGATCAGGCAAAAACATTTTTGGGGGGAATTCACAAAGACTGATTTCCTGAAGGTGCTCTGAGCTTGCCAACTTGCAGTCAGTGACTCTGGTTTTCCTCCTTCACAGAAGACACCTCTTGGTTTGAAGGGCTGCCAGAGGACTTGCCCCTACATGCAGGTGTCCTTTATTCGAAATGCTGTCCAATCCAAGATGGTTTTAAAGATTAAAGAACTATAAAAAGGGAGAGCCAGAGCCTTGAAAACACCTACCAGCAGTTAGCACTGGATAGCAAACTGTGTTGGAGTCCTGAATTTAACAGGTTAAGTACAAGGGTATTTTTGACAGTTCCCAACAATTTCTGGGAACTCCTACCTGGAAAGACCTGCCAGGGATGCACATGTGTTTTCCGTGACTCTTTCCCTCACGGTTGGCTTCTGTATGCCTTATTAATCCCATGTAAGCCACTCTGGGATCTTTTTGGCTGGAGAGAAAGGTATGAATACAATTAAAGAAACATTCATTCATAATAAATATAATAAGAAATAAATTCTAGAAGCATGGTTTTACCTAAGAAAGAAATGCTCATTTTGTATTCATTACTCAACAGAAATTCAAGCAACCAATGTCATCATAGGTTGCGTAATCTTGGCGATGGGTGTGACTATGATGGGCGTGTGGCTTTGATGGGGGTGTGCCTCTGATTATCATGAAGGGGCATTCCCATTTTTGCCACTACACCACTGGTTAGAATCACCACATTTGTGTGAGCACCGGAATGTGGGGGGCTGATGGGAGTGGGCAGAATGCCAGGACCAGGGTGCTGGTGTGAGGCAGGGCTTGGTAGGTCTGTAAGGCCAGAGGCTGGCCCTGTGGCCAATGGTCTGACATCAGAAACAAGACAGTCTGAGACAGAGAGGGAGAACACAGTCCAGAAACAGTCCAGGGGTTAAATGTTGGGAGAACAGTTACAAAATGGTGGTTGAGACTGAGGGCGGAAGTCATGTGAACTTCCGCCCTCAAGTCAAGAGCTGGCTGGAGCACAGTGGCAGTGAGGCAGGGACAAACTGGAGCAGGGCATAAAGATGAGGAAGCCAGAGAACGAGACGTTGTAGGTACCGCTTGCATTGCTGTTGCAGAGAGTGGCAGTGTAGAGAGGCCTTTTATGTGGGTTTCCAGACCCCCGCTGCATTGCCTTGCGTGGTTGCCTCTCAGCTGTCCCCTGCAAGCAACTGTGAAGATGTTGTTGGTTCTGCAGGCACTTTCAGGGCTAGGCACGTTCTGGTCCTGGCAATTTGCATCTCAACATGTAGCACTTGCATTTTCTGCACATCTTTGCCCACTTCTTAGGCAGGCGCTTCTCTTTTTATGGAGCACAAGTGGCTGCCATAACCACAAGCAAGGCAAGGTTGGCCCTGCGAGTAGGCAGCATGACAGGCAGATGAAGCCTGATTATTGCAAGGGTTAGCAAAAGGTTAGCCATTTCTGTTGCTGATGTTGGATCTTTACTCCTGGTCAAAGGCTTTTCTTGCGTGGGTGCCAAAACCACTCAGCTTGCCATGGTCCTGTGAGCCCTTGAGCGGGAAAATGCCAGGAGTCATACCTGGATCAGAAACTCAGGTTAAAACAAACAAACCTAGGAGTAGGATGGTGTCTCCATTAACAGTAAATGATTCTACTTTTTAAACAAAAAGGAAATATATTACAGTATAAGACTAAATTGTGCTTACGGTTTACTTGAGAAAGTATTGAATAAGTGAGAAAAATGTCTGAGCTGTCCACTTTTTGCTTGGGGAACATCACTCTGCAAAAATCAAGGCACTAGCTTCATGGTCCAGTTGAGCTCAGACTGGGTTTATGAGCATGGGCATCCCTTTCTGACTGTGCTCGCTGCTAAATCCTAAATCATGAAGGGTTTCTTTTATGCTAACTCTTTGCCAGAGAAATGAAAGACTTCTTCAAAAGATCAGCAGCAGCAATAAAATAAAATAAAATGAAAATAAAATACACCACAGACACCATGCTGTCAAAGGCAAAGCCAGGAAACTCCCAAAACTTACTCCAGGAAGAGAACAATTTGCCAAGACTAACTAAAGCAGGAGGTTCCAATTTGTTTGGACAGTAAAATGTATGCTTAAGAGGGTTTGGACTGGAAAAAGAGGAAAGACGGTGCAAATCTTATTTTTATTTTTATTTTTTTAAGTAGAAAGTATATGACATCCAACCACCAGAATTATAAGAGGGGCTTATGTTACAGATCTGATCCTTTGGAAACAGTGGGAGTGCTATGAGTCAAGGTGACCATGGGAGGCTTTTGTATAAATAGCATCATGTCCTCACCACCTCCTGCTTGAAAGTGAAGGAACAAAGCTTCCCTCCACAAGTGCCAGCTCCAGTTTTGTTTTTAAGGCTTGAGGTTAGCTCTTACATTTATATTTCCTCAATGGGAACATTAAAGTGAGGCACATCAAGACAAAAAGGGGGCTTAAATGATCTTAGTTGCCAGATTGTAGTTGGAAGGGCACCTTTTATATTGGTAGTAGATATACCTTTATATCTACTACTGATGAGGCCCCTTCCACACTCTTTCCACTCTGCATAGGATGCTCAGGATCTCCAGGTTTTGAGGGTTTGGACATTCCTTCTGGATCCTGAGAGCTGATGTGGTTGGTGGGTACAAAGGACTGGGCACCTGGGAGATCCAAGTTCTTGACCCCACTTGGCCATGAAGCTCAAGGGTGACTTTGGGCCAGTCACTCACTCTCAACCTACCCCACAGGGTTGCTGTTATGAGGATAAAAAGATGCTATGTAAAGCACCTTGAGTTCCTCTCAAGAGAAAAATAGATACAACAAAAACTGCTACTACTACTACTACTACTACTGATGATGATGATGATGATGATGATGATGATAATAATACTGCCCTACATGCATACATACTACAATGTAGTGCCAGAAATGTAGATGCTAAAGTGTCATCAGACTTAAACACACAAAACATTACAGAAGAGACTTTCAAAATGTAACTTAGTGATGCTTAATGAAGCTGAAGAGCTACTGTATTTTACCCTGGCAAATGTTAAAGAATTGCAGGATATATCCAACTTTCATGTAACACACACACATACCCATTGAAAGTGATGGGAGAGGTATGTCTGCAGTTGTGCAAAATTATTCACATAATTGGCTTCTTTTACCAGATGTTTGGGTCACGTAATTGAAAATAATGAAGCTGAAACTGATGTTGCCTAGTTGGAAAGAAAAAAAGAACAAGTGGAAACATTGGGTCTGACAATTTTTCAGCTCAATGCAAGTGTAACTGAGCAAAACTCAAGGTGGATAATGGAAATAGGAAACAAAAGGTTTGGGAGCCTTATGTTTGGGAGTCACTTTGCTTTGAAACCCTAGCTCACTGCTCATTTCACAGTCTAAAACTTCCGTCACTTGGCAGTCTACAAACTGAGGTAAAGCTGATTGTATTAAATAAATATTGCAATGGCCCTCCCTTTATGCTCATTATGGGGCCAATGCTTATTCCAGAAAAAAATCTGCTACCCATTTGCCTGACAATGGCAGCTACAAGGAGTATTGATTGCTTTTACACTCTCTTACACCTGACAAAATGCTTTCGCAGCACTATGAGCAGAGTAAGAAGAGAGAAACATATGATCTAATCCACTAGGCCTCTTTTTATACCTGCAAACGATTTTGTTTACTTCTCAATTAGGACCAAAAAAAGTTGCAGGCTGGGGGGGTTGAGAGAAAGGCATGGGCAGGAGACAACAATATAGAAGCTGATGAAATTTCTTTTAAAATGCTGGAATTCTGGTCTGTGAAATTATATCACCTGGCAATAGGTACAGAACAGTTAAAACAAATCGGTGCAAAATGAACTAAAGACCATCTTTGATAAAGTACATAACTTCTGTGATTCAGAACACTGAAACTGCAATAAACTTTTAAAAATGAAATCTTTCCAAAATGAAACCTATCAGAAGAATTTGAATTTTGAAGACATGCACCTTATCTCTCCAATGTTAGGTATGGTTTGATAGAGAAAGCTATGGTAAATTTCAAGTTTTACATGGAACGGGTTTTTTCTTCAACATCATGCACCATGCCACTTCCTCTTATATCTGATTGCAACAGTGCTGTTCCAATTAATGAGTCTCATTTATTTCAAGCAGTCATGCAGTACATTTTATTATGAGATTACAAATATTATTTTTTATCAATGTGAGTAGTCCTGAGTCCACACTCCTTTAAATACATACAATCTGCGAATCAGAAGATAATGTATATGACCGGCAACTATTCTCTCTTCATTGGGACATTGGATTGGATCCAGACTTAATCATGTTCAGAACATATGCAATAAAAGAAAAGGATCTTTTCTAATTATGAACAAGTCTGAAACAACCCTAACCCTAACCCAAACCACTAGGTCATGCCACATCACGCATCACACAAATGTATAATTTATTTAGCCTAAGCTTAACCATGGTTTTCTGCACTACCTGAGGTCCAGCTAGCAGATCCTGAAAAAAACCCTTCCTTGCTTTCTGCTTGTGAATATAGAAGGGTATCACCTTTTTAGGAAGGACAGGAAGGGAAAGAGGGGTGGGGGTGTGGCTTTATATGTCAGGGAAGGGATAGGATGCAGTGAGATAGAATGCAGCGCAGATGGGGATTCGGTAGAGGCCGTCTGGGTGAAACTTAGGGGTTTTGACAGGGAAAGAGACCTGACAGTGGGGGTATGTTATTGCCCTCCAGGTCAACTTGAGACCCTGGATGATGTCCTGACAGGCCAGATTCTAAGGATATCTCGGGGGAGAGACACAGTAATTATGGGAGATTTCAATCTCCCGGATATTAGTTGGGAGACTCACTCAGTGGTGACAGCCAGGTCACGTCGCTTCCTAGAAGCTATAGAGGGAGGGTTTTTCACACAGAGGATCCAAGAGGCGATGAGAGGGGGAAGCATCCTTGACTTGGTCTTGACCAATAGGGAGGAGCTGATAGATCAGGGGTCTCAAACTCAACTTACCTGGGGGCCGCTAGAAGTAGAGTCTGGGTGAAGCTGGGCTGCATCAAGCGGTGGTGGTGAGCCGCTCATCCCGCGTCACTCCCAGAGGCCGGCCCGGGCACCGCCGGCTCTTTGAAGGTCGCAGAGCTCCTCCTCCGTGCCCCACCCATCCCGGCAATTGGCCCACAAGTTTGGCCACGAGTTTGAGACCCCTGTGATAGATGAAGTACAGACTAGGGGAGTTCTGGATATGAGTGATCACTCCATCCTTTGGTTTTTGCTCAGGGGACTGGGGACGTGCAGCAGGTCGAACACTAGGAGCTGGGACTTCAAGAGGGCCAACTTTGGCCAACTGAAGGCCAGGCTGGGGAAAGTCTCCTGGGATAGGTTACTGGAAGGTAAGAGAGTTGAGGAGGGGTGGATGGCCCTCAAAAGGGAGGTTTTGGAGGTGCAAGCCTTGACGATACCTCTAGTTAGGAAGGTGGATAGGAAGAGGTGAGCACCGCCATGGATGCGAAAGGAGGTGGTTAGAGGGATTAGACGAAAGAGGAACCTCCATAGGAAAGGGGTACTGGGGCAAATAGACAAAAGGATATACCGGGAGGAGGAGGCCCATTGCAGGAGGATTCTTTGCAAGGCTAAGGCTGATTACAAGCTGAGACTTGCCAAGAATATCAAGAGCAACAAAAAGGGCTTCTTTCAGCATGTAGATAGAAAGAGGAAGGGGAGACGAATGGTGGGGCCACTGAATAAGGAGGAAGGAGATCCAGTGACTGATATGAGGGAACAGGCACAGATGCTAAATGACTATTTTGCCTCTGTGTTCTCCCCAAAGCAGGACGGGGGAGATTCGCATGGGAGATTGGATGAGGCTGGGGACTTAGGGGCACAGATTAGAGTCACCCCCCCTTGAAGTCGAGGGGCTCCTCAGGGCATTGGACATTACAAAGGCGCCAGGCCCTGACGGGTTGCACCCGAGAGTACCTAGAGAGTTGGCAGGGGTTCTCTCACGCTCGCTGGCCTCCATTTTTGAGGCCTCGTGGAGAATGGGTGAAGTTCCAGAGGACTGGAGGGTGGCATCAGTGGTCCCAGTTTTCAAGAAGGGTAGTAGAAGGGACATGGGGAATTATAGATCTGTTAGTCTTATGTCCATTGTAGGAAAAACAATGGAAAGGCTCATAATAGAGAGAGATCTAGTGATGCTAGATAGGGAAGGGAGGCTGACAGCCACACAACACAGCTTCTGCAAAAACAGGTCCTGCCAGACAAACCTTGTGGAATTCTATGACAAGGTTTCGAGATGGCTAGATGGAGGGGATGCAGTGGATGTGGTATACCTGGATTTCAGCAAGGCCTTTGACAAAGTGCCCCATGATATCCTGGTGGAGAAACTGAGGAGTTTTGGGATACACCAAAGCACTGTCCGGTGGATTAGGGTCTGGTTTACTGATCGAAAGCAGAAGGTAACCATTAGTGGGGAATCATCGGGATGGTGGCCAGTGACAAGCACGGTCCCCCAGGGCTCTGTCCTGGGGCCGATCCTGTTTAATCTTTTCATTAACGACGTGGAAGAAGGGGTGAACAGTCTGCTGATCAAATTTGCAGATGACACTAAAACTGGATCAGTGGCCACAACTGAGGAGCAGGAGCAGGAGCAGGAGCAGGTGCTCCAGATCAAAAGTATCTGGAAAGACTATGGAAGTGGGCAGGAGACAACAGGATGGCGTTCAATGTGGATAAGTGCAAGGTCTTGCACTTGGGGCATAGGAATAGGTGTCATAAGTACAGGTTAGGGGACAAGTGGCTGGAGAGCAGCACTTGTGAAAGGGACCTCAGGGTGCTGGTTGACTGCAGGCTAACCATGAGTCAGCAGTGTGATGCGGTGGTCAACTCCACCCTTGGTTGCATAGCCAGAAGTGTGGCTTCTAGATCAAGAGAGGTATTACTACCATTCTATATGACTCTGGTGCACCCGCAACTGGAGTATTGCGTTCAATTTTGGGGCCCCCATTACAGAAAGGATATAGCCAGGTTAGAGTCAGTGCAGCGTAGGGCCACAAGGTTGGTGGCCAGTTTGCAGGGGATGGGGTATGAGGAGAGACTGAGGGAACTGGGTCTCTTCAGCCTGGAGAAGAGGAGACTCAGAGGGGATATCACATGGAGATGGGTAGAGACCTGTTCTCCCCTGCAGAGGAAGGCAGGACACGCTCCAACAGAGCAAAGCTCAGGGAGCCAAGGTTCCATTTGGATGCCAGGAAGCACTTCCTGACAGTCAGAACCCCGAGGGTGTGGAATGGGCTTCCACGAGAGGTCGTTGAGGCCCCATCGGTGCGGGTGTTCAAGCATAGGCTGGACATGCACATGGTGGGCATGTCATGAGCAGAGCCGGCTGGTGCTGGAGGTCAGACTAAATGGCCCAGGAGACTCCTTCTGACTTACTCTGTTCCTATGTTTCTATGTTTCTGAGTGCTTGATCGACTGTTTCCCTCCTCCTTTGCCTCTCCTTTGTGTGTTCCAAACACCCTTGCAGTTCTCCAGTAGTGCTATATAGAACAGCTGGTGGTTGCTGCTTTTTGACCATTCTTGCTTGCTGTCTCTGTAGCCAGGTGGAACAAGATGTGCTGGAACTACCCAACAGTTCCAATCACCCGACTTAGTGGTAGTAGATTGCCTAAGCTGGTTGCATGTTATATGAGGAAATGCTTCCTTTTGTCATTGTTGGGTTTACTACTAGCCAGTTTTATTGATTTCTAGTATTATATGAGAACTATAGTATACGTAAGACATTGTTTGGTTTTGAGAAATACTGGCTTTTTCTTTCTATCCATGACGGAATCCTATTATTGCTTTGCACTTACATGTTTTGATCACTGTTAAGTGCCCCAGTTGATCAAAGGCTTGGCATTTGTGGATCCAGGAAGGCAGGAGATGTTGTTCATTTTGTTGACATTTATCAAAGCAAACTAGTAACAGATTTCTCACCCATCATTTCTTTTCTTTGCCAGTGGGCCAACTCTGGCAGTGCAGAATGGGAGGGAGATATGTGCTCTCTTTGAAGTCATCGCTGTGTTTATTGCAATGCTGGTTGCAAAATTGTCCTGGCGACTAGGGAGACTTAAGTTTGGTATTTAATGATTCAGTTTGTTTATTTTTTTTATTTTATTGACTTCATTTCTATACCACCCGATAGCCAAAGCTCTCAGGGTGGTTCACAACAATTAATCAAAGAAAAATAAATGCACTACAAATACAAATGCAGTAAAACACAGTATACAATCCCAATATCCAAACTGAAAACAGCTAAAAATTAAAATATACAAAAATATAAATCCATTTAACATCTAAAACAATTTCCATTAAAAACCAGACCTAATTAATATCAGCTGACATAGCTCATCATATACCATTAAATGCCTGGGGATAGAGGGCAGTTTTAACCTGATGCTGAAAAGATGACAGTGTTGGCAGCAGGTGCGCTTCAGTGGGGAGATCGGTCCACAATGGGGGGGGGGGCACCACTGAATAGGCCCTCCTCCTTGTTGCTTCTTTCTGGAGGAGATTAGCAGAGCATGGATTAGATCACGGAGCACCTCCAAGCTATGAAGGAGGAGTGTATTCCGATCTGGAACAGGTTGAACACCCGCCATCGGGTCAGAGGGACCACCCACCAACAGCATTGCAGTCTTGTCTGGACAGAGCTTCAGTTTATTAATCCTCATCCAGTCCATTGTTGCAGGCAGACACTGGTTTAGCACATACACAGACTCACCTGATGAGTAAGTAAAGGTGAGATAGAGCTACATGTTACAGAATAAGGATGATAGTGTAGTCCAAAACTCTGGATGGCCCCACTCAGAATTTGTATGTAAATGTTAAATAGCATGTGGGGGGTGGTGGTAAAACAAACCCCAGAGGAACTCCATACTGGAGAATCCACTGGATGAAGCAGTATTCCCCAAGCACCACTCTGTGGAGCTGGCCATCCAAATTGGAGTGGAATTACTGCAGTGCAGTGCCACCCACTTCCAGCTCAGACAGTTGCCCCAGAAGGATACCATGGTTGCTGGTATTGAAAGCCACTGAGAGATCCAAGAGTATCTACAGGATCACACTCCCCATGTCTTTCTGCAAACACAGGATGACCAAGCCAGACCTGAACCCTGATTGAAATGCATCCAGATAATCAATATCATCCAAGAGTGCCTGGAGCTGGTTGGCTACCACCTGCTCAAAACCTTGCCAGGAAGGGAATGTTTGCCACCAGCCTAAAGATGTTAGGATCTTCTGTATCAAGAGAGAACTTGGTAAAGAGCTGTCTCATCAGTGCTCTTTCAGATGATGCAGGACTGCATCTTTTCTCAAGGAGGCATTAATCCGTCTTGCTGGCCCAGCCATCAGTTTCCTCTCTCTGCTGCTTTTTATTAACCACGAGGGACAAGGGTCTAGAATAGAGGTAGTTGCACAGACTTGTCCAAACACCTTGTCAACATCCTCAAGCTGCACCAATAAAACTGAACTAGGTTGTCCCCTGGGAAATCTCCAAGAATCTTCTGGAAACTACCTAGCCTCTGCCCATGGAACATCTTAATTGGTGCCCCATGCTTGCAGAGGAGAAAAGCTGCCATCAGTCTAACCTCAGCAGATTATCTGACCACGACAAAGAGACTGAATCAAAGTCTCCAAATTCATATTACCATCCTCATGTCCAACTGGAAGCAGAGCAGAGCAGAGCAAGTCTAAGCTGTGCCCCTCTTTGTGTGTTGGGCCAGTGACATGTTGGGATAGTGTCATGGTTGTCATGGAGTCCATGAAATCCTAGGCTGTCCCAGACCAGGTACCCTCAGCATGAATATTGGCATTCCTCAAAACTAACAGCCTTAGCATCTTAGCATCACTCCTGAGACCACCTCTTTCTGCTCACACAGGAAGTCTGTTGAGCAGTGGTGTGATCAGTACACCAATCTGTCCCACTAACCCAGTGTAGTGTGCAAACACTCCAGAACATTAGTCAGCCATACAGGGAGCATGCAGAGGTAGATTGAATCCTTTTAGACCACAGATTGCTGTCCCCAACCCTCAAGTGTACCCTGATGCTGAACCAAGGACCTGGATAGATACGACTGGGAAAAACTAACCCCTTCCTGTTCACTCACTGAAGGCTTGGTTACACATGCCAGATCAGCTGCTTCATAAGAACATAAGGAAAGCCATGCTGGATCAAATCAAAGGTTCATTTTGTCCAGCAGTCCATACACATGGTGGTAAAGCAGCTGCCCATAGGATCCCTCAAGCAAGATGGGTGTAAGACCTGCTCCTGCCCGAGCTCCAAAGGAGAAAACACATAGCCAGAAAGGTTAGTTGCCACTAATAGAATCCTCCCTCAGTCCTCTATTATACTGATGTAACCTGAAGGAGTGGCACCCAGAGACCTGAGGACAAGTTGACATGGCAACCATCAACCTGTGGGTGCAACAAAGGCAGAACACAACACAGGCAATAACTATCTAGAGTATATTCTCCTTGCTGGCTAACCCTCCTTCCAAAGCCATCTCTCCCTCGACCGTATGCTGTTATCATCAATATCCTCCATTCCAGGCATGCATTCAGGCACCAAGGGATCTTCACCTTTAGGCTAGCACTGCAGACTTGTGCCTGCAGCAAGCTGGACACTGTTACACCTGTAGAAGTGGCAGGACAAACAGTCAGTGCTGGTCCCCAAATGGAGCCCAGTGCTGTTTCCCACTTCTCACTTCCAGCAGGTCCCGGCAACCTTCCAGCCATTCCCCAGATGTTACCATTGTTCCTATGACTCCCGGGCCTGCTGATACCTCTCTGTTGGAAGTATTTTGCTGTATAAGCATCAGCACTCAACACACAAACAACAGAAATAGAGTCTGGGATAAACTCAGGCCTTAACGTGTCATCTTTGCAATGCTTGCATATAATACTGGAATTTATACCCATAAGATGCCTGGTAGAAGCTTGTATACATGTATAAATTCTTCTTTTGGCAGCAGGCCAAAACCTTTTCATTTTCCCATTTTCCCAGGACTTGGCTGTTTTAATTGGGGTTTTATTGTTAGTTGAATTTTTAGGACACTGTGTTTTATTTTTACATTTTGTATTGTTAAACCATCACAAGACTTCAGTAACAGGACAGTCTAGAAAAGTTTTAAATAAATTAAAAAATTAAATTAAAGTCTGGACTCTGTTGGAACTTCTCTCACAGAAATCAGTTTTTCTGTATCAGGCAGTTAGGTCATCCCCCCTCCCACCCACCTTGGGTTAATAGCTCTATGTCATCTTAATGCAACAAAAAGAAAAACCCCCAAACATTATAAAAGCAAAAATAGACACATTAAACAGAGATCAAATGAACTGATCAAAAATTCAGGGCTGACAAGCTAACAGAATAATTTATTTATTTAAAAAAAACATTTTTACCCCGTCCTTCCCAATAAAATGTCTCAGGACGGCTTACAATATAAAGTATAACGTATAATTTGTATATGTTTTGTTTAGAATAGCATTCAGTCATATGAATGCAGTCTGATATGGGGTACCATAGACATATCTAGGCACTACTCTAACTTGAACTACAATGTATATACTCCAGATTCATGTATACTGAGAATGCAATCCTACATGCAATTCCTTGGGAACCAATCCCATTTTACACAGAACTTACTTTCAAGGAAACATATATAGGACTGTTCTGTATTGGCGGTATGTTTAGTGATATACATAGCATGGCCATAATCAGCAATACATAAAATAAAACAAAGCCTTCAAATATCTATCATCTTATGGCAACAGCAGAAGAAAGCCCCTAACTATTAGGGTCTTATCAATTCGAAACAACACTCAACCTTAACCACGGGGTTTGTTAACTTAGTAGGGTCCTTGGCTAACAGAATTTGGCAATAATGAAAACAAAGTAGAGCTTCTGTTTTTCATACGCGGCTGACAACATGGGATACATCAAGATATACACTCAATCTTAGCAGCACAAAGTTGACGTAGCTTTGGGGATGCATTAGCACACTAGGAGCATTGCAGTTTCTCTGAGAATGCAGTTCAAAGGCTTTTCTGACATGTACAAGACGGAGCAGACTGTACTGTTTCCCAGCATACTGTTTTGGTCAGCCCAGTACTTCTGTTTGAGTTATTTATGGTCCTCCCCGGCCCTGTGGGAATTCACCCCTGCCTCTCCGCATTCATGCTGTAGCTAGGCACGCTACGCTCAGCCAATAGTATTGTAATTTACCAGCCAATAGTATTGCAACTTACTCAGCTAATAGCATTGTACTTCACCTGTGTAACCATATAAGGCTTGTGACCATATATAGCAATAAGTACGCTTCCTGTTACCCGCGCCTGCGCATAAGCAATCAATAAGCCTTTGTGAATCCTGCGCTTGCGCACAATCAACTAGGGTGTTCACTGCTTTACTCGATGGCTATTGGATTACGCAAGTATAAATGTATCAATCTGTGAAATAATAAAAAGGGCTGCTTGTGTTGACGCAGTAGAATTTTCTGCGAAGATCTTGTTTGTTCTCCCGAACAACCAACCAAGCATGCTTTGAAACTTTATCTCTCGTCTGCAGTGTTTTATTTCTCTCTCTGAACTCTCTCGCGCCGGTGACCTGCCAGGGCCAAAAATAGTGGTGAAAGATCATCAGTAGTAAGGGCTAAAGATGGCCTAGCCCAGTTAATATTCCCCAGCAATATTTGAAGCTGTACCAAAGTCAATGATTCTGGAAAATGAAACTGTGGCAACACTGGTACCGAGGCTTTTTCTGAGAGCTGATGTCCCAAATATTTGAAAGGAGGGATTTCTTGGACCTTTTCTGGTGCTACATAAAGTCCATATGCTTCCAACGAAGCAAGGAGAAAGTCCAGATGACATCTATCAACATTTTTCCCTGCTATTAAGATATCATCCATGTAATGATACACCATTAAGTCTGGAAATGCTGATCGAAATGGTTGCAGAGCCAAAGCAACAAATATCTGACAGAGGGTGGGAGAATTTGCCATGCCTTGAGGCAAAACACACCACTCATATCTTTGTGTAGGGCGATCGTTGTTCAGCACTGGAACTGTAAATGCAAATTTTTCCTGATCTTGAAGAGCTAGTAATGTATTAAAGAAACAGTCTTTTAAGTCAATAATTTTCAGTTTATAATCTTGTGGGATCAAGTTTGGATTTGGCATCCCACATTGAACTGGTCCCATCACTTGCATACATTCATTCACTTTTCTTAAGTCTTGTAGTAATCGCCATTTGCCTGATTTCTTTTTCATCACAAAAATTGTTGTATTCCATGGGCTGGAACTAGGTTGAATATGACCCAATTGCAGTTGCTCCTGAATAAGGGCCTCCACTGCCTGGAGCTTTTGTAAAGGCAGCGGCCACTGATCTACCCATACTGGTGCAGATGTTTTCCATTTGATGGGCAATGCATGGAGTGGCGCTGATGTGGAGGCCCTCAGGATAAATTTGTATTGATGGTAGCTCCTAAGGATGAAAGCAAGTCTCTGCCCCATAAGGTCAATGGAATGTCCATTATTAAAGGATGTAAAGTCACAATGCGGCCTTCAGATTGAAAGGTAATCTGCTGTGCACTCCGGGAAGCAGCTGTAAAGCCTCCCACTCCATAGACAGGAGAAGCAGGGACAGTAGGGAGCTTTTCAGGCCAGTCCTTTTTTGCTATAACAGTCACATCTGCCCCTGAATCCAGCATCCCTTTTATACAGCGTCCTGCCATGGTGACAGACAAGTAAGGCCTGTCTGTTGTCAATTGGATAGTTGCCATTGCAATGGGTGTAGTCTGCAAATTGCTTGGCATAGGCTGGCAAGCCTGCTGAGAGTCCCTTTCACTTGACAATGGTATAAAGAGCATACGAGCCACAGGTGATTCTGCCAGAACTTCCATATGCATAGTGGACCAGAGATGCAGAATAATGTCTGTTGAACCAGACGACTGATATAATCCTGGAGCCACATGGCAAAGGTCCGGGCCCATGACTGGGAGCAGTATGCCAACATGGCCTGCTGGTATCGGATAGGATACTCTAGCAAGCAAAGGCACAGCAATTCCCGGATTAAGCACAACCAATGATGTAAGAAAAACAGGAAGTCCAGAACAACCTGGGTTGTGCTCACGTGGCTCATGTGGCTTCTCATCATCCCCTATAGTATGAAAGCTAGGATTTGTTGGGCTGCAATACGGCCTCTCCCCACCAGGGGGTGGCTCAGGGCACAAGCTCTCCCGGGGTTGGCCCTCCCGCTCGTTTCCCTGGCTACTGTCGGAGCCTTGTTGTTCCGTCTGGGGGGGTGAGCGACACTGATCAGCCCAATGGATACCTTTTTGGCAGATAGGGCATCTTTTCAAAGGACGGGCTGTGCTTTTTTGAACAGAATGGCATTGTGCTCTGAAATAGCCTTCTTTGCTACAAAAAGAACATTTCTTGCCAGCAGCAGGATTGTTAGACTGTTGAAATTTTTGTACTGCAGCTGCGAGCAAACATGCCTTATGGATTTGTGATCCAACATTAAGGCACACCCAAAGCATAGATTGTATATCAGTCTCTGGATTGTTATAAATGGGTGTGAGGGCCGTCTTACAGTCCTCATTTGCATTTTCAAAAGCTAGCTGCTTGAGTAACAATTTTCGGGCCTTGGGACTGTCAATCTGGCGTTCTACAGCCAGCATCAGCCTGTTGATGAACTCTGTATATGGCTCTGTAGCACCTTGTCTTACATTAGCAAAGCTGGACAAAGAATTGTCTCCAGGGTCTGGGATCTTTTTCCAGGCTTTTATGACTATGCTAGCCACTTGAGTTAAGGCTTGGTCTGTTAATGCAACTTGTTGCACAGCCGTTGCAAAGGCTCCCTCTCCTAGCAGCATATCCTCCATGATATTGATATGTATTGCATTTTGCACTGCTTGTGCAGCTGCTCTTTGCCGCCAAGCCTCCATGCAAAGAAGACCTTGGGCAGGGGGGAGGAGAAAGCGGAGAATCATTTTCCAATCTGTGGGCGTTAGTCTCTGGAGAGACATGCCTTCAAGCAGAGCTGTGGTATAGGGGGCATGAATGCCCTTATCGCTAATGGACCGCTGTAACTCTTTCAAAGTTTGCAATGGGGGGGGCTCATGTCTATCCGGAACGGCTTGCATGCCTCTTCCCCCGGGGGCCCCTCTGAGCACCGGGAACGCTGCTGGGAGTTCTTGTGATCCCGGATCCCCGTCCTCCATAATTGCTGTTTGCAGAACAGCGGCTAGGGAAGTTACAACTGGCACCTTATCTGATTCCATATCGTCAGGCGGTTTTGACGGCGGAAGGAAGTGGTGCCTCTCATTTTGAGGAGGAGGAGGGGCTCTAGGAATCGGAGCTGGCGCGGGCAGCAAGATTTTTGGCAAGTGAGCAAGTGAGGCGGTCCCAGCTTCCAGTTGCTGATTGAATAATATATTAGTCGGCGTTAGTCCTTTAAGACAAGCCTGGACTTTACACCACGTGGATAAAATCCTGGAAGTCATTCTGGGATGATCCTGAAAGCAGCTGCCAGTTTTACACCAATCCTCAAGTTTCATCGTGCCTGACTTTGACAGCCAAGGGCAAATATCATGAATTGCTTTAATTAATGCTTCGACGTCACTTTCAGTGACAGAATGCCCCTCTTTAGTAAGTAAAAAATGAATGTCTCGTTTAAAAGCCTGTTGCTCAGTAGACAAAGAAGAGCCCATTGTGTTCTAACTTGACCAATCACACTCACCCGGGATCCGAAGATGCGTGGCGCCTGTAGCCCGTGCCGGGCGTGGGGAGGTGACGACCGCGGGAACCGCCAGCTAGCAGCCGGGGTTGAATCAAGGCAAACCGCTTGCCTTACAAAGTTGCTTCACTGGGAACCGCCAGCTTGCAGCTGAAGGTTGAAATCAAGGCAAACCCTTTGCCTGACAAAGTTGCAAAACTGCCTCACAAAGTTGCAAAATTGCCTCACACGGGGCACCAGCTTGTCGGAGTGCCTGCTCCGACAATCGGCGCGAGAGAGTTCAGAGAGAGAAATAAAACACTGCAGACGAGAGATAAAGTTTCAAAGCATGCTTGGTTGGTTGTTCGGGAGAACAAAGAAGATCTTCGCAGAAAATTCTACTGCGTCAACACAAGCAGCCCTTTTTATTATTTCACAGATTGATACATTTATACTTGCGTAATCCAATAGCCATCGAGTAAAGCAGTGAACACCCTAGTTGATTGTGCGCAAGCGCAGGATTCACAAAGGCTTATTGATTGCTTATGCGCAGGCGTGGGTAACAGGAAGCGTACTTATTGCTATATATGGTCACAAGCCTTATATGGTTACACAGGTGAAGTACAATGCTATTAGCTGAGTAAGTTGCAATACTATTGGCTGGTAAATTACAATACTATTGGCTGAGCGTAGCGTGCCTAGCTACAGCATGAATGCGGAGAGGCAGGGGTGAATTCCCACACGGCCCCCTCCTGTTCTCCTGCCTTAACAATATAGCCCTTCTGAAGGTTTGACTTACAGTTCCCATCATCTCTCACTATGTTGGCTAGGTCTGATGGGAGTAATTAGACAACTTCTGATTAAGTTAGTTTTTACCCCTCGTTGCTTGATTAACCTATTATTCATATGGTTTGGAGTGTTGTGTGTGTCCATCCATTTTGTTGTTAAAACTTGTTTCTATTAACATTTTTCTTCAGTTATGGTTTCCATGTCATTCAACCCATGTAATCTAATTTGGATATGGTGGCTAGCTATGGTGCATCTAATAGCCAATTTCTGCATTGCTAAGGTATATATACAGCATCCAGAGAGTTTTCAGACTGATTTGGTGGAGGCAGCTAGTGCAGTAGGAAAGGTTGCAGGAAGGGGAAGAGGAAGGGAAAAACTGTCAAGATTTGAAGCTGTCATGCAGCCCCCACCCCCCCACCCCCCCAGTGGTGAGCTTCACCATGCAGGTGCCTACAGGACAGGAAGCCAGCCTGTGGAAACTTGCAAGAACTGGAACCTGTGTAATCACATAATTCAGCTGGGAGCTCTGAAAGGCTGTATCAAAGGCTTCCCTGCACTGCTCAGTTTTTCCACAACACCATAAACCCCCGCGGTGGCTGCTTCATGTTCCTTCAGTCTTGCTAACTCCCCTCCGCCCCAAACACAGCTTTTGCTTCTGGCCTTCACCTGCTTTGATAGGTACTTGATCCATGACTTCACCTCTGGTTCTGCCACACCTTGTCAATATCTAATGTTGCCTGTACCGGGGTCTGGCTATATCTTGATGGAATCTGAATTGCTGTGTTCCAACTTTGACCTTGTTTCCCTACAGCATCATGCCAAGAATCTCCATCTATTTCCATCACCCCTGGTCTTGGTGCTCCAGCATAGACATGTGCTGCATAAGTCCCGAATCTGACAAGCAGTGAGAATTTTGTGCCAGTTTTGCCTTAATTGTTCCATTACAGAGGGACTACATATTTGCTGCAGAAATAGTGGTAAACCTATTTGACTGGACATTCTGATCTTAAGATTTAACACCTGTGGAACAACTGTATTTACAATATTGAATAATTAGACCATCTTTCTGCCCATGCCACTGAAACTTGCTAAGAGACAAAATAAATTGCATGGCTCAGTCATCAATTCAGATGGAGGCTGCAGCCAAGTAATTAGAAAAAAACAGACTTGGAAGGGCAGCCATGAATGAACTAGAAAAAAGCATCAAGTATAATGATGTTTCACTGGAGACCATGGCCAAGATCATCCACACTATCATCCAATCCATAATAATAATGAATTGTTTCCATTAAGGAAGCCACAGCCTTGGGTTTACAGGATCCGAGCTGGGCTGTCAAGGATAGGATATTTTGAAAGGCATTCTTTCATAGGATTGCTGTAAGTCAGAGAAAACTTGACAGCACATCATCCTTATCACTATTATTATTATTATTACTACAATGTATTTATGTCCTGCCTTTTTCCCTTCTTGTAACCAGCTGCCTAGAGAGGTGGTGGGCTGTCCCACACAAGAGACATTCAAAAATAACCTGGAAGCCATCTGAGTGGGATGGTGTAACGTAGTGTCCTGCAACAGCAGGGGGTTGGACTTCCAATTCTACTATTCTATGATTGTATCATTCTATGACCCTGGGAGGAGATTTGTGCTGAGAGTGAGTGACTGGCCCAAATTCACTCAATGTACTTCATGACTTAGTAGAGACTAAACTATGGATCTCTCAGATAGAAACATAAAAACATAGAAAACAGACCGAGTCAGAAGGGGCCTCCTGGGCCATCTAGTCTGACCTCCAGCACCAGCCGGCTCCGCTCACGACATGCCCACCATGTGGACGTCCAGCCTATCCTTGAACACCCACACCGATGGGGCCTCAACCACGTCCCGGGGAAGCCCATTCCACACCCTCGGGGTCCTGACTGTCAGGAAGTGCTTCCTTGCATCCAAATGGAACCTTGGCTCCCTGAGCTTTGCTCCATTGGAGCGCGTTCTGCCTTCCTCTGCAGGGGAGAACAGGTCTCTACCCATCTCCATGTGACATCCCCTCACATACCTGTATGTCGCCAACATATCCCCTCTGAGTCTCCTCTTCTCCAGGCTGAAGAGACCCAGTTCCCTCAGTCTCGCCTCATACGGCATCCCCTGCAAACCGGCCACCAACCTTGTGGCCCTATGCAGCACTGACTCTAACCTGACTATATCCTTTCTGTAATGAGGGGCCCAAAACGGAACACAATACTCCAGTTGCGGGCACAATAGAGTCATGTAGAGTGGTAGTAATACCTCTCTTGATCTAGAAGCCACACTTCTGGCTATGCAACCAAGAGTGGCATTCGCCCTCTTGACCACCGCATCACACTGCTGACTCATGTTTAGCCTTCAGTCAACCAGCACCCAGAGGTCCCTTTCACAAGTGCTGCACTCCAGCCACTTGACCCCTAACCTGTACTTATGACACCCATTCCTATGCCCCAAGTGCAAGACCTTGCACTTATCCACATTGAACGCCATCCTGTTGCCTCCTGCCCACTTCCATAGTCTGTCCAGATCCTTTTGGATCTGGAGTACCTGCTCCTCAGTTGTGGCTACTGCTCCAGTTTTAGTGTCGTCTGTGAATTTGATCAGCAGAATGTTCACCCCTTCTTCCATGTCATTAATGAAAAGATTAAACAGGATCGGCCCCAGGGCAGAGCCCTGGGGGACCGTGCTTGTCACTGGCCACCATCCCAATTATTCCCCACTAATGGTTACCTTCTGCTTTCGGTCAGTCAACCATGCCCTAATCCACCGGACAGTGCTTTGGTGTATCCCAAAACTCCTCAGTTTCTCCACCAGGATATCATGGGGCACTTTGTCAAAGACCTTGCTGAAATCCAGGTATACCACATCCACTGCATCCCCTCCATCTAGCCATCGCAAAACCTTGTCATAGAATTCCACAAGGTTTGTCTGGCAGGACCTGTTTTTGCAGAAGCCGTGTTGTGTGGCTGTCAGCCTCCCTTCCCTATCTAGCATCACTAGATCTCTCTCTATTATGAGCCTTTCCATTGTGTTTCCTACAATGGAAGTAAGGCTAACAGATCTATAATTCCCCATGTCCTTTTTACTACCCTTTTTGAAAATTGGGACCACTGATGCCACCCTCCAGTCCTCTGGAACATCACCTGTTCTCCACGAGGCCTCAAAAATGGAGGCCAGCGGGCGGGAGAGAACCCCTGCCAACTCTCTAAGTACTCTCGTGTGTAACCCATCAGGGCCTGGCGCCTTTGCAATGTCCAATGCCCCGAGGAGCCCTTCGACTTCAAGGGGGATGACTCTAATCAGTGTCCCTATGTCCCCAGCCTCATCTGATCTCCTCTGCGGATATCCCCCGTCCTGCTTTGGGGAGAACACAGAGGCAAAATAGTCATTTAGCATCTGTGCCTGTTCCCTCATATCAGTCACTGGATCTCCTTCTTCCTTATTTAGTGGTCCCACCACTTGTCTCCCCTTCCTCTTCCTATTTACATGCTGCAAGAAGCCCTTTTTATTGCTCTTGATATTCTTGGCAAGTCTCAGCTCGTAATCAGCCTTAGCCTTGCGAAGAATCCTTCTGCAACGGGCCTCCTCCTCCCGGTATACCCTTTTGTCTATTTGCCCCAATACCCATTTCCTACGGAGGTTCCTCTTTCGTCTAATCCCTCTAACCACCTCCTTTCGCATCCATGGCAGCACCCTCCTCCACCTCCCCACCCTACTGACTAGAGGTATCATCAAGGCTTGCGCCTCCAAAACCTCCCTTTTGAGTGCCATCCACCCCTCCTCAGCTCGCTTACCTTCCAGTAACCTATCCCAGGAGACTTTCCCCAGCCTGGCCTTCAGTTGGCCAAAGTTGGCCCTCTTGAAGTCCCAGCTTCTAGTGCTCGACCTGCTGCCCGTCTCCAGTCCCCTGATCTCAAAGCAAAGGATGGCGTGATCACTTGCATCCAGAGCTCCCCTAATCTGTACTTCATCTATCAGCTCCTCCCTATTGGTCAAGACCAAGTCAAGGATGTTGGCTCATTGCCTCTTGGACCCTCTGTGTGAAAAACGCTCCCTCAATAGATCCTCAGTCCAAAACTCTAACTAGCTCACTGCACTGGCTGTCATATACATAATATCACCCATAACATCAACAAACCAGAAAATATGTGTTGCAATATACATTCATGTACATTTCTAGACTGTCCTTCATCATCCAAGGTGGGTTCTTGAAAAAACAGTTGAAAGGAGAAGGTCAGGGAAAAATGAAATCAGGCTCAGCCAATGGCAGAAATTTCCCACCAACCCAGAATTTCTATAGTTCTCAAAGTATATTAAAAGCAAAGACAGCCGCAATGGTCCAAGAGAAAAGGCCACAAAGATTGTGCAAATGTTTGAGCTTTCCAGGATTTTTATCATGCAGGTAGTACACAAGAAGAAGGGATGGGAAAACAACAGTACCATCCCAGAATAGTCATCTAGCCTGGAGGAGGGTTCTGGAAAACTAAAAAGCATACCACAGCTCTGTTTTCTGGCATTTGTACTGGCTGCATTACTTGCATTTCCCAAATATGGATCTTTAATTCCCCTCCTTCAAAAAGAAAAAAAAATGTGTGTCCTGGAAAATATTGTACATAGCCATTCAGGGTGAAGTCCTTGAATGGCTATGCATGAGAAGAAGATGATTTGCTATCACCTAAAAGGGTGCTTTGCAAGATGAAATTTCTATTTTTTTTCACTGCTAAGTAATACTATGGCTCCAAGCAGCTTTGTGTCTTGTTTGTCTATTTAGACAGATAAACACAATTGCGAAGCAACTAAAATTTACCTTTGCTAATATAAAAACTGCCCTGTTCTTCTTTACTTTGGCTTGCTGCCTACCTAGGAACCTAAAACAAGATACATTTGGCCCAGACTAAGAGGGAGAACTGCATTATAATAGGCCTTTATGTTCTTGAAAACAGGAATGAGCCATTGTTTCTTTGTCCCCAGCTGCTAGGTCCAATCAGATCCTTTAGCAACTACTTAGCTGATCCATGGAGGGAGCCTATGACACTGGCCTGCAGCCATAGGCCCTAGGATTCTTTGGATTTCCAGCTCCTACATCAGAAAAGAGCTCCAGTCCTGATGTCCCTCCTTCCGGCACAACCAGCATGGAAAGAACCATGCTGGCTGCTTTTCCAGGGTCATGAGAACAATCATGAAGAAGGGACAAAGGGACAGTTCATGAGTAGGGATGTGAGGAGACCATCCTGGTATCCTGGTAACACTGCAGCCTCCTTTCCTTTCCATCTGAAATGCTGCAGGTCGATGGCCAAAACTGATCATCTAGCTGACTTGCAGGGTGGAAGTGAACAATGTACAACACACCTATAGACACCCCCACTGGACTGAGTCCTGCAATCCTCATTTTTAGACTGGGTTGAAACTGCAGGCCTTATGGCCACACCATCTGACCTGATTTTTCTCTTCATCTCCAAGACCCTGCTTCGTTTGCTTGCTTGCTTACATCTGTCACTTAGTTTGATGTGGGTTTCTGGAGTAATCAAAAGCGTGAGCAACATTTGCAATAAGGTTATTACCTAACTGTGGATGTGGAAACAAGGTACAGATGCCAGATCATTTGGCTGTTTATCTATTAAAGGCAGTGACTGCTAAAATCTTATGCTATCCTTTCTATTGAATTTCCATTTATTTATTTATTTTTGTAAATAGCTACCAATATCTTAGCTTTTAAGCTAGTTTTATCCTCCTTTGCTCATTACATGGCCTCTTTCCATCTCCTCCCCTGTCTTGCTTTTATTCCATCTTTATGAGATTTTAAGTCTATGAGAGGGGTTGGTTGGAAATTTTATCCACTCTCTAGTGCCTAGTCTACATGTTGAGTGCTTGAGAAATAAGAAATGATTATGAGATATGAGACCATTTGGGTGATACAGTTTTATTTTGGCTCTAGCATGGAATTCATTACGAAACATGACTTTTACCTAACTTCTTTCACCCTGACAGATCTGGATGTTCTCTCCAATGGCTTTGTTCATAAGGTTTTCTTAATTTATTTGTATGTGTGTGTGAAGAGAATGAGATTGGTCCATATAATCTGCAGATATAGAGATACATTAAAAATTAAAAAGGTCTTGTAAAACAAGAAGACTTCCTGTGCATGGAAATAAAACTGTTATAAGGAGAAAGCAATTCTAAATTTCCTACCTAATGATGGGATTTATGGAGGTAGGATAGCTGTGTTTTCTTTAGTTTCCCAACTTACCAAGATAAATACAGAATGTTACTGTTATTCAACATATTGCTGACTGGGGTTGACTAGAAACAATAAATGTCATCAATGAACTTTAAATTAATGTAATTTTTTTGGCAGGTGCCCCAAACATAAAGGGAAGGAGAGCAAAGTGCTGAATATATATCTGCTGGCATCTTCCATAATTCTCATTTAAGAAAAATTTGCAGAAAGAGGTAATGCAATCCAGAGCCTTGAGTAATTCAGCAAATCAGCATGCTGTGTTTTTCAGTAGTAACTGTAGTGTACAAAGCTTTCAAACTATGCTCCGAATCTTCTTGCATCACGAAAGGTTCTGTCCTTGAGGTGTCAGATTAACACTCTGCTCAGAAGACAAATTGTTTGTGGGTACACTGGACATGTGAGAGCTATTAGGCAGTGTGATCTACGTTCTTGAAAAATGAAAAATCCTAGGCAACATTACATTTTATAAATGCAAGATGTTTATTATTACTGCACCAGCAATAAATGTTTAGAAACTGGAGAGGCTTCACAATAGAACTGACTAGGAACATATGACTATGGAGCCATTGAATTTTGGCATGGAATAAAAGAGTCTGGAAGCTATTATACATTTAGCCCTCAATGAGTATTTAATTATATCAATAGAAGAACACAGTTTCTGTTGCGTGCTTTGTGATGAATGTCTTCATTTATTCATGTTACAATGAATGATAGATGACTTCAAGCCAGATGTGGGGACTCATTTGCAATTTGCTTACATTAATTTTGGGGAGGTTCTCCTGAAAGTTCATAGGATACCACAGCTGGCCATCATGCGAGTTAACCATATTCAGAAGATTTTGTTTCTCCTGTGCAATATTTGCCTTTGCCAGGTTGTATAATGATGGATGGTGGTGAAGGCCAAGAACAACGTAGATACTAGCTCTTACATGTTTTATGAAAGTCCATCTTTAATGAGGCAACAAACCTCTGTTGTTGGACATCTCATGGGGGAATTCAAAGGCAGGAAATGAGATCTTGTTGAGAAAAGATTAGTTTAATCTGCACTTCATCTTTAGACTACTCTATAGGATCGGGGGGATGTCATCAACTCTAACATTTCTCCTTACCCTTTGCTGCTCACCCACAATGACCCTGTTGATGTCTAGTTCCTTGTTGATTGACACTGTATATGGTACTCATTTCCTTCCTTTTCCCCTGTTGTGCAGAGGAGAGTCTCTGGATGTTTTTGTCATCATGCTTAAGGTAAGGTAGGTAGTCTCTTCTCCTGGCAGTGTCAAGGGACATCTAGCCATTGTCACCACTTAAGTTTTCCCAATCTAGGAGAATTACAAGCAAAGTACTTGGCTCTTCAGGTTTGTAGAACCCCATGTAAAACCAGATGCAGTCCTTTATCCAGGCTAGTTTATTTGTCTGTTTGCAGAACTTAACTGGATTAAGTCACAGCTTGTACATGATCCACATTCACTCCAAATGCACTCTACATTTACTCCAACTATCAAGAATTCTTAGACTGTCTAGGAGCAATAGAGGGAAATGTGAGGTATGGAATCAACTGCATGTTGGTAACACTGCAAATGTCTGAATAATTTTCTTCAGCAACTTCATATAGATGTTGAAAAGCATGGGAGACAAGGTCAAACCTTATGACATCCCTTGGCCAAAGACAATAGAGATGAATAGAAGTCTTCCAGCACCATCTTCTGAGACAGTTTATCCAAGAAGAACTAGAACCATCATCCTACCATATCTTCTACCATATGTTCATTTAAAATGGTTCAGAAGGTATTAACAACTGCTAAGGGGTCTAGGAAAGCCTACAAGATCGTACTCCTATTCATTATGTAGCATAAGTTATCTACTAGGAAAGCCATGTTTATTCCTGTCAAAAGCCAGTCCTGAAATCAGATTAGCATAATTGCATATAATCAGCACCATCCAACCATACCTGGAGCTGCGAAGCCATGTCATGTTCCATTCCTTTTACCAGAATAGTTAGTGTGTCTGATATTTGGCAGTAATTGTTGAAATAATTGAAAGAAAAGTAGATTTCCTCAAAACTAGCTTCAGTGCTGCTTCCTTCAAGTTAGTGGGGACCATTCTGTTTCTCTAGAAAGCATTAATAACTTATTTATTTATTTATTTATTTATTTGGATATTTCTAACCCGTTCAATACACAACATCTCTGGATGGCTTACAGAGTAATAAATATCCAATAAATACAATAACAAGATACAACAATAACAAGATAAAATGTTACTGAGGATAAATAAAATCTGAATTAAAAAAATTCAAACTTTAAAATATTGGGTGAATAAAAAGGATTTAACCTGAAAAAGCATATACTGTTGGCACCAAGTGAACCTCTTTGGAGAGCGCATTGCACAGCCAGGGTGCCACCTCAGAGAAGGCCCTTCTCCAGGAGTGCACTTCTGAAGTCCAAACATATAGTCCAGTCCTCTTTTACCTCTCAAACTAGAGTCTGTGCTGCCAAAGGTCCAGACAACATGATGGGTCTCAAACCTTCTAGCATTTTGTCCACATCCTCAGGTTGTAGAAACTGAAGGGCACATATAATAACATGACTTATGCATATCCATCTCTGACTCTGTCAAAGCAATGAGATGTATGTCAGTTAGCAGAAAGCAAGGGATTAGCTCTACAAAACCTTCAGCATGTTGGTCACAATTGTTCTTTGAGGGTTCAAGCTGTTATAAGCCCACAAAGAACATATTTTATATGAGTGTTTTACTATGCATGCTCTATAATACCTGATTTGGTCATTTCTGCACCCTCAGTCACACAGTACTGAATGGAATTGCTTTATAGATGGCTGGGAATGTTTCAAGCTGATAGTATCATAAGAACTCAAGAAGAGCCTTGCTGGATCTGCTAACGGGGCCCTCTAGCCCAACATTCTGTTTATACAGTGGCCAACCAGCTGCCAGTGGGGGTCACGAGCTGGATACGAGTGCAATGGCAACATATCTGTGATGTCTCTCCTTTCATTTTTCACTTAAAATCTTTCAGTTGTTGTAACCTTTCCTCCAGAGGCAGCTGCTCCAGCACCTGGATCATTATAATGGCACTTTCCTGTACTTTTTACAAATCTGTGATATCCTTTCTTAGGTGTAGTGACCAAAACTACATGTGGCCGTACAAAAGGTTTGCGCAAGTGAAGTCTGGACATGGCAGTTTTATTTTCAATGCCTTTCCCAATTATGGACATGGAGTTTGCCTTTTTCAAAAGCAGGTTCACACTGGGTCAACATTTGGAAGCCTGAGTCATACTGTCATTCTGAGTGCACAGCAGGACCTTGGCAAAACAATCAGCAACACATGTAGGGAAATTCTCAGGTGACCTTAAAAAACCCCAACCCTTCCCAAGCAGCAACAACCTAGCTTTCAGCAGTCTCCTGGGACAGATCATCAGATTTGGTCCACCACCACAGAAGGGGTAGCACACAGCCTGAAGGTCATAACTAATCAGACAGTGCAGCTTCTGTACAAATAAAGTCATTTCTTGTTCCCTGGTCACAGATCATTATCCCTTAATCTTGTACCAAATCTTGTACATGATCTGAGACCTATGACTGACATGGAGGCCATGAAATCTTGAGCTGCCCCTGAGCTGTTCATAATTGGCATGAATACTAAATCCTTAAAAGACCAGCTTGGGGACCTAATGTGGACATGCAAGAACCTCTCTAAACTTCAGCAGGAAGACTTTTAGGGAACAAGGTGGTCAATACATTGAGAGAATCCCAATCCCGTCTCAAAATCCCAACACAAGTACAGAGATTCAAAAACTGGCTGACTCTTAGATAGGACATATAACCACAGAAGTAGAATTTATGCAGACCAAGTCTTCCTTTTGCCATACCTCTTTGATCATGGTGCTGCACCAAGAATCCTGGTGTACACTTCTGGGAGAGGTTCTTTGCTTTTCCCAACCAGGTTTCAGTAATAATAAGAAAACTTGCCTGATCAGGAACCTTAAAATACAAATGCAAAAAAGAACAAAAATAGCAGTAAACCATAGATGGTAGGAAGCAGGAGGAGAACTAGGCTACCATATGATCAGCTAGAAGTATTTTGAAGTGAGGCCTCTGCACACAGTCTAGGATGCTTACCTGCTTCCTTTAGATGAGGGATAGGCATCTGATAGCCATTCA